>NW_026782006.1:1142500-1729599 GCF_031769215.1 Ylistrum balloti | reverse complement strand
CTATGTTGTATCTGCATCCCAAAATTTTGAATTGAAATTGACTCATTCCCGCGTATCTTTGTACAATCCTTTGACTATACAAAACCATACGGTAAAGTTATGTTCAGTTTCAACACTTACGTCTTCATACGATAAATAAATTTCAAAACAACATAACGGGTTTCAAAACATTCTTCAATTTTACCTCCACTTCAATATGAATATCATTTTGAGATTTCAATAAGGTAATCCTCATTAATTTTTCACCTTTCTCAAACAAAACAACGACCATCCAGTACTGTCAAATCTAGACTTTTCATCAACTAACACTCATCATATCCAGTACCGAAATTTTTTTTTCGTTTCAATCTGATTTCATCATCAATGCGCAACATCACGTCGCGACCACTTTGTTCTATACGACATCATGTTATTTGAATATATTTTAAGCATCAAAAACACCATCGTAATGAGTGAGATTAGCGTTTTCATTTGATTTGATATAGAACAGTTTTCACTGTTTTCGACATTTTATTAAGTATGTGTATGAATGAAAGAAGCTCAATCTACATCAATATATGAATACTTATGCTATCCATTTCACATTCGTTGCATATGTTTTCGTTGTCTCCACACCGGCACACATATCCTGGGAACAACAGGTGTTGGTGTATTTTCCATACAGCTTTGGGTCATTAACCATCCTCAGATTAACGCAATCAATTTAAATTTAAAGCCATCTATCAGTTTATATTTCCCGTCGTCTCCACACACTGGTTGATAGATGAAGGGACAAGGACATGGTGTTGTTGGTGACGGGCACGCTCCATCTGATATTTTCGTCACGCCATCCCTTAGATTAAAAGCAAGTTTATGTATTAGAATATAAACAAGATCAATTTTGTTTCATAATCATTATCTTTCCGTTAACGAAATGGAAAACCTTCTGTGTCGTTTATTTCTATCTGATGCATATAGATTCAGTGTTGTTACACAATTGGCAATTTATGCCGTTACAGCATTGTCCTAATACAAATAACTATATATGGAAGTATTACACAAAGTATTGGGTGTGAATATTAGACTTTTTTGTTTGTTTGTTTCCTCTACCTTTCAGGAAGTATATGATAATGAACAATTATGTCTTGTATAACACAAAAACTTGTGTTGGGTATCATTTCGTCTCCGCCTGTAACTTTGGTCACGTTACCCGTCGGTTGTGATATATACCAGATGGAATAAATCCGAAAAAAACGTTCAATTCACATACAGTCATATCATTATCACAAAGTATTGGGTGTGAATATTAGATTTTTTGTTTGTTTGTTTCCTCTACCTTTCAGGAAGTATATGATAATGAACAATTATGTCTTGTATAACACAAAAACTACACGGTGGTGTTGGGTACGCTCCGCCTGTAACTTTGGTCACGTTACCCGTCGGTTGTGATATATACCAGATGGAATAAATCCTAAAAAAGTTCAATTCACATACAGTCATATCAGCTAACTTCCAAACATTCAATTAATACTGATTTTGAGTATTTAGGACAATTATAGTAATTATCATTTCATGAATAAATCGTCATATTTTTTGTCATTTTATGTTGACCGTACTATGCCGTAAATCCCGCTTCCACGCTTCGTTTCAAAACTTAGTGTGAAAGGTTGTCAAGATGACTGCCGTGGAAAGATTAATAAATACCTGTGTTGCAATTTATTCATTTAGATATATATTATACACATTTACAGGTACTAAATTTTATTGTGAGATGTTATTTCCTTGTGAGTCTTTCATAATGAAATGGAAGGTAGGCTTTTTTTTTGCACCGAAAAAACGACATACTTACACACACTTCATTGCGCATTCATTGCTGTAGGTTATACCGTCATCTCCACACACGGGCTGATAGTCCAAGGGACAAGGACAAGGTAGTGGTGGTGGTGTTTGGCATGGTCCGTCGGATACTTTCATCACCCCAACCCTAGCATGTGCCAATGTAATAACTTAAAATCTAAATATGTGTTCAATTTATCATTCATCATATTCTGTAACTGTTATATTCAACAATGAACTTTCTTTGTAGTCAAAATTGATCTGCCAGTGAAATTTAAGTAGCAAATTTAGGCCGATATGGCATTGGCATTTTTACCTTATATTTCAAGTACGAATTTAATTTCAATTAATGAGCGTACTTCGAATTGGGTAAAAATTAGCATTATGTCATAGAGAGAACAAACGGTTGTCAAGATTATTCTGCATTTAAGCAAGTATATCATTAATAAACAGCTGACTTGTATGGGTCCGTAGAAATTCTTCAAAAGAGTTAATTTTATATTCGTTGTTATACACATATATATCCTAGTACAAATACAGGGTGGAGGCGAGCACTTTCCACCACTGTACAACTTCTTTGGATTGTGAGACAGTTAGCTACACACCCACGTACTTTCTTTCCCAAAATGATCATCAAATTTTGGATTGGATGGAATTCTAGGTGCACCTACTAATAAATAATTTACAGTAATTTCGACCAACATGGAATTCGCTCTGTCACGTCGGTGTTATTTCCTTGTGTGTCTTTTCTGAAATCCTTTGAGATTACCAGATGTTAACCATGCTGGTGAAGCTATGTCAAAAAACATTTTTCAAACATTCAGTTCAATCGGTTTTCCGTCAGGTAAGATTACTAATTCACCTTTCTCAAACAATACAATGATTCAGTATTTGTCCAAATCTAGACATTTGATCAACTTAACACTGATCATATCCAGTACCGAAGTTTCTTTTTTGTTCAATCTGATTTCATCATGGAGTTCAATTGGCGAAACATCACTGTTGTGACATTGGACCACTTTCGTCGATATGATATTGACGTCATTTAAATATATTTTAAGATTAAAACATGCTTCGTAATGAGTGAGATTAGCGTTTTATTTGATTGATATATAGAACAGTTTTCACTCTTTTCGACATTTTATGAAGTATGTGATGAATGAAGAGTTCTACCTAATATCAGGTATACGAAATACTTACGAACAATTCATTTCACATTCGTTGCTATATGTTTTCCCGTCGTCTCCACACACGGGCAGATATATCCTGGGACAAATACACGGTGTTGGCGGGCACTCTCCATCGGACACTTTGGTCACGCCACTCCTTAGATTAAACGCAATCAATTAAAATCTAAAACACTTGATCAGTTTATCACTTATTATAATAATCAAGCATATCTTTATCATATGAAAGGAAGAACTTCTAATGAGCTTACTTCGTATTCGATGAGATTAGTATATCATTTAAAATATTATACAGTTTTCGCGGTTATTTGACTTTTCATGAAGTTTTTGATAAATGAACGGTTCTGTCTAGTATCAGACAGAACGGAACACTTACGAACACTTCATTTGGCATTCGTTGCTGTATGTTTTCCCGTCGTCTCCACACACGGGCAGGTATATCATGGTACAAATACACGGGCACTCTCCATCGGACACTTTGGTCACGCCACTCCTTGAATGTGAAATATACTAAATGAAACAAACGCGGAACTAATGTTGCCATACAGACACGACATCTGCTAACGTTTCAAACTGAGGTTTTAGTATTGAAGACAATAATGGAATTATCATTTCACGAATGAATCGTCTAGTGCTTCTGTCATATCATTTGTCTGTAATATAACATAATCAAGCATGCCACGATTGAACTTAAAGTGGCCCAGTTTATAGAAAACATATGTACCAGATATATTCACTCACATCCATTCACTATGCACATTTATAAAATTTGGGGTTTATTGCCTACTCGTCGATATTTTGACAGTGATTCGACCAATGACACAAGTTAGACCCATAGTCACCGATTAGCCGTAAAAGATAACACACATCTTTAATTCACTTCAGGATTTCCGTATTGAAATGTACTATTTCCTCGTGTATCTTTTGCCCTTTGAGATCACCAGAGGAAAACCATAAAAATGTACACAACGTCTTCATACGATAATAAATTTCAAAAGCAACATAACGGTTTCAAAAACATTCTTCAATTTTACCTCCCATTCATACATGAATATCATTTTGAGATTTCAATAAGGTATGATTACTTTTTCACCTTTCTCAAACAAAACAATGATCCAGTATCTGTCCAAATCTAGACTTTTGATCAACTTAACACTGATCATATCCAGTACCGAAGTTTCTTTTTTGTTCAATCTGATTTCATCATGGAGTTCAATTGGCGAAACATCACTGTTGTGACATTGGACCACTTTCGTCGATATGATATTGACGTCATTTAAATATATTTTAAGATTAAAACATGCTTCGTAATGAGTGAGATTAGCGTTTTATTTGATTGATATATAGAACAGTTTTCACTGTTTTCGACATTTTATGAAGTATGTGATGAATGAAGAGTTCTACCTAATATCAGATATACGAAATACTTACGAACAATTCATTTCACATTCGTTGCTATATGTTTTCCCGTCGTCTCCACACACGGGCAGATATATCCTGGGACAAATACACGGTGTTGGCGGGCACTCTCCATCGGACACTTTGGTCACGCCACTCCTTAGATTAAACGCAATCAATTAAAATCTAAAACACTTGATCAGTTTATCACTTACTATAATAATCAAGCATATCTTTATCATATGAAAGGAAGAACTTCTAATGAGCTTACTTTGTATTCGATGAGATTAGTATATCATTTAAAATATTATACAGTTTTCGCGGTTATTTGACTTTTATGAAGTTTTTTGATAAATGAACGGTTCTGTCTAGTATCAGACAGAACGGAACACTTACGAACACTTCATTTGGCATTCGTTGCTGTATGTTTTCCCGTCGTCTCCACACACGGGCAGGTATATCATGGTACAAATACACGGGCACTCTCCATCGGACACTTTGGTCACTCCACTCCTTGAATGTGAAATATACTAAATGAAACAAACGCGGAACTAATGTTGCCATACAGACACGACATCTGCTAACGTTTCAAACTGAGGTTTTAGTATTGAAGACAATAATGGAATTATCATTTCACGAATGAATCAGTGCTTTTGTCATATCATTTGTCTGTAATATAACATATTTAAAGCATGCCACGATTGAACTTATAAGTGGCCCAGTCATATGTACCAGATATATTTCACTCACATCCATTCACTATGCACATTTATAAAATTTGGGGTTTATTGCCTACTCGTCGATATTTTGACAGTGATTCGACCAATCTGGATTTCCGTCAGACGCCTCCTAAATGTACACAAGTTAGACCCATAGTCACCAATTAGCCGTAAAAGATACACACATGTATGATGCGATTTAATTCACTTCAGGCTATGTTGTATCTGATTGCCAAATTTGTATTGAAATGTACTATTTCCTCGTGTATCTTTTGTACAATCCTTTGAGATCACCAGAGGAAAACCATACTGGTAAAGTTATGTTCAGTTTCAACACTCAACGTCTTCATACGATAATAAATTTCAAAAGCAACATAACGGTTTCAAAAACATTCTTCAATTTTACCTCCCATTCATACATGAATATCATTTTGAGATTTCAATAAGGTATGATTACTTTTTCACCTTTCTCAAACAAAACAATGATCCAGTATCTGTCCAAATCTAGAATTTTCATCAACTTAACACTGATCATATCCAGTACCGAAGTTTCTTTTTTGTTCAATCTGATTTCATCATGGAGTTCAATTGGCGAAACATCACGGTTGTGACATTGGACCACTTTCGTCGATATGATATTGACGTCATTTAAATATATTTTAAGATTAAAACATGCATCGTAATGAGTGAGATTAGCGTTTTATTTGATTGATATATAGAACAGTGAAAACTGTTCTATATATCAATCAAATAAAACGCTAATCTCACTCATTACGATTCATGTTTTAATCTTAAAATATATTTAAATGACGTCAATATCATATCGACGAAAGTGGTCCAATGTCACAACAGTGATGTTTCGCCAATTGAACTCCATGATGAAATCAGATTGAACAAAAAAGAAACTTCGGTACTGGATATGATCAGTGTTAAGTTGATGAAAATTCTAGATTTGGACAGATACTGGATTATTGTTTTGTTTGAGAAAGGTGAAAAAGTAATCATACCTTATTGAAATCTCAAAATGATATTCATGTATGAATGGGAGGTAAAATTGAAGAATGTTTTTGAAACCGTTATGTTGCTTTTGAAATTTATTATCGTATGAAGACGTTGAGTGTTGAAACTGAACATAACTTTACCAGTATGGTTTTCCTCTGGTGATCTCAAAGGATTGTACAAAAGATACACGAGGAAATAGTACATTTCAATACAAATTTGGGATCAGATACAACATAGCCTGAAGTGAATTAAATCGCATCATACATGTGTGTTATCTTTTACGGCTAATTGGTGACTATGGGTCTAAATTGTGTACATTTAGGAGGCGTCTGACGGAAATCCAGATTGGTCGAATCACTGTCAAAATATCGACGAGTAGGCAATAAACCCCAAATTTTATAAATGTGCATAGTGAATGGATGTGAGTGAATATATCTGGTACATATGTTTTCTATGAACTGGGCCACTTCAAGTTCAATCGTGGCATGCTTTAATATGTTATATTACAGACAAATGATATGACAAAAGCACTAGACGATTCATTCGTGAAATGATAATTCCATTATTGTCTTCAATACTAAAACCTCAGTTTGAAACGTTAGCAGATGTCGTGTCTGTATGGCAACATTAGTTCCGCGTTTGTTTCATTTAGTATATTTCACATTCAAGGAGTGGCGTGACCAAAGTGTCCGATGGAGAGTGCCCGTGTATTTGTACCATGATATACCTGCCCGTGTGTGGAGACGACGGGAATACATACAGCAACGAATGCCAAATGAAGTGTTCGTAAGTGTTCCGTTCTGTCTGATACTAGACAGAACCGTTCATTTATCAAAAACTTCATGAAAAGTCAAATAACCGCGAAAACTGTATAATATTTTAAATGATATACTAATCTCATCGAATACAAAGTAAGCTCATTAGAAGTTCTTCCTTTCATATGATAAAGATATGCTTGATTATTATAATAAGTGATAAACTGATCAAGTGTTTTAGATTTTAATTGATTGCGTTTAATCTAAGGAGTGGCGTGACCAAAGTGTCCGATGGAGAGTGCCCGCCAACACCGTGTATTTGTCCCAGGATATATCTGCCCGTGTGTGGAGACGACGGGAAAACATATAGCAACGAATGTGAAATGAATTGTTCGTAAGTATTTCGTATATCTGATATTAGGTAGAACTCTTCATTCATCACATACTTCATAAAATGTCGAAAACAGTGAAAACTGTTCTATATATCAATCAAATAAAACGCTAATCTCACTCATTACGAAGCATGTTTTAATCTTAAAATATATTTAAATGACGTCAATATCATATCGACGAAAGTGGTCCAATGTCACAACAGTGATGTTTCGCCAATTGAACTCCATGATGAAATCAGATTGAACAAAAAAGAAACTTCGGTACTGGATATGATCAGTGTTAAGTTGATGAAAAGTCTAGATTTGGACAGATACTGGATCATTGTTTTGTTTGAGAAAGGTGAAAAAGTAATCATACCTTATTGAAATCTCAAAATGATATTCATGTATGAATGGGAGGTAAAATTGAAGAATGTTTTTGAAACCGTTATGTTGCTTTTGAAATTTATTATCGTATGAAGACGTTGAGTGTTGAAACTGAACATAACTTTACCAGTATGGTTTTCCTCTGGTGATCTCAAAGGATTGTACAAAAGATACACGAGGAAATAGTACATTTCAATACAAATTTGGGATCAGATACAACATAGCCTGAAGTGAATTAAATCGCATCATACATGTGTGTTATCTTTTACGGCTAATTGGTGACTATGGGTCTAACTTGTGTACATTTAGGAGGCGTCTGACGGAAATCCAGATTGGTCGAATCACTGTCAAAATATCGACGAGTAGGCAATAAACCCCAAATTTTATAAATGTGCATAGTGAATGGATGTGAGTGAATATATCTGGTACATATGTTTTCTATGAACTGGGCCACTTTAAGTTCAATCGTGGCATGCTTTAATATGTTATATTACAGACAAATGATATGACAAAAGCACTAGACGATTCATTCGTGAAATGATAATTCCATTATTGTCTTCAATACTAAAACCTCAGTTTGAAACGTTAGCAGATGTCGTGTCTGTATGGCAACATTAGTTCCGCGTTTGTTTCATTTAGTATATTTCACATTCAAGGAGTGGCGTGACCAAAGTGTCCGATGGAGAGTGCCCGTGTATTTGTACCATGATATACCTGCCCGTGTGTGGAGACGACGGGAAAACATACAGCAACGAATGCCAAATGAAGTGTTCGTAAGTGTTCCGTTCTGTCTGATACTAGACAGAACCGTTCATTTATCAAAAACTTCATGAAAAGTCAAATAACCGCGAAAACTGTATAATATTTTAAATGATATACTAATCTCATCGAATACAAAGTAAGCTCATTAGAAGTTCTTCCTTTCATATGATAAAGATATGCTTGATTATTATAATAAGTGATAAACTGATCAAGTGTTTTAGATTTTAATTGATTGCGTTTAATCTAAGGAGTGGCGTGACCAAAGTGTCCGATGGAGAGTGCCCGCCAACACCGTGTATTTGTCCCAGGATATATCTGCCCGTGTGTGGAGACGACGGGAAAACATATAGCAACGAATGTGAAATGAATTGTTCGTAAGTATTTCGTATATCTGATATTAGGTAGAACTCTTCATTCATCACATACTTCATAAAATGTCGAAAACAGTGAAAACTGTTCTATATATCAATCAAATAAAACGCTAATCTCACTCATTACGAAGCATGTTTTAATCTTAAAATATATTTAAATGACGTCAATATCATATCGACGAAAGTGGTCCAATGTCACAACAGTGATGTTTCGCCAATTGAACTCCATGATGAAATCAGATTGAACAAAAAAGAAACTTCGGTACTGGATATGATCAGTGTTAAGTTGATGAAAATTCTAGATTTGGACAGATACTGGATCATTGTTTTGTTTGAGAAAGGTGAAAAAGTAATCATACCTTATTGAAATCTCAAAATGATATTCATGTATGAATGGGAGGTAAAATTGAAGAATGTTTTTGAAACCGTTATGTTGCTTTTGAAATTTATTATCGTATGAAGACGTTGAGTGTTGAAACTGAACATAACTTTACCAGTATGGTTTTCCTCTGGTGATCTCAAAGGATTGTACAAAAGATACACGAGGAAATAGTACATTTCAATACAAATTTGGGATCAGATACAACATAGCCTGAAGTGAATTAAATCGCATCATACATGTGTGTTATCTTTTACGGCTAATTGGTGACTATGGGTCTAAATTGTGTACATTTAGGAGGCGTCTGACGGAAATCCAGATTGGTCGAATCACTGTCAAAATATCGACGAGTAGGCAATAAACCCCAAATTTTATAAATGTGCATAGTGAATGGATGTGAGTGAATATATCTGGTACATATGTTTTCTATGAACTGGGCCACTTCAAGTTCAATCGTGGCATGCTTTAATATGTTATATTACAGACAAATGATATGACAAAAGCACTAGACGATTCATTCGTGAAATGATAATTCCATTATTGTCTTCAATACTAAAACCTCAGTTTGAAACGTTAGCAGATGTCGTGTCTGTATGGCAACATTAGTTCCGCGTTTGTTTCATTTAGTATATTTCACATTCAAGGAGTGGCGTGACCAAAGTGTCCGATGGAGAGTGCCCGTGTATTTGTACCATGATATACCTGCCCGTGTGTGGAGACGACGGGAAAACATACAGCAACGAATGCCAAATGAAGTGTTCGTAAGTGTTCCGTTCTGTCTGATACTAGACAGAACCGTTCATTTATCAAAAACTTCATGAAAAGTCAAATAACCGCGAAAACTGTATAATATTTTAAATGATATACTAATCTCATCGAATACAAAGTAAGCTCATTAGAAGTTCTTCCTTTCATATGATAAAGATATGCTTGATTATTATAATAAGTGATAAACTGATCAAGTGTTTTAGATTTTAATTGATTGCGTTTAATCTAAGGAGTGGCGTGACCAAAGTGTCCGATGGAGAGTGCCCGCCAACACCGTGTATTTGTCCCAGGATATATCTGCCCGTGTGTGGAGACGACGGGAAAACATATAGCAACGAATGTGAAATGAATTGTTCGTAAGTATTTCGTATACCTGATATTAGGTAGAACTCTTCATTCATCACATACTTCATAAAATGTCGAAAACAGTGAAAACTGTTCTATATATCAATCAAATAAAACGCTAATCTCACTCATTACGAAGCATGTTTTAATCTTAAAATATATTTAAATGACGTCAATATCATATCGACGAAAGTGGTCCAATGTCACAACAGTGATGTTTCGCCAATTGAACTCCATGATGAAATCAGATTGAACAAAAAAGAAACTTCGGTACTGGATATGATCAGTGTTAAGTTGATGAAAAGTCTAGATTTGGACAGATACTGGATCATTGTTTTGTTTGAGAAAGGTGAAAAAGTAATCATACCTTATTGAAATCTCAAAATGATATTCATGTATGAATGGGAGGTAAAATTGAAGAATGTTTTTGAAACCGTTATGTTGCTTTTGAAATTTATTATCGTATGAAGACGTTGAGTGTTGAAACTGAACATAACTTTACCAGTATGGTTTTCCTCTGGTGATCTCAAAGGATTGTACAAAAGATACACGAGGAAATAGTACATTTCAATACAAATTTGGGATCAGATACAACATAGCCTGAAGTGAATTAAATCGCATCATACATGTGTGTTATCTTTTACGGCTAATTGGTGACTATGGGTCTAACTTGTGTACATTTAGGAGGCGTCTGACGGAAATCCAGATTGGTCGAATCACTGTCAAAATATCGACGAGTAGGCAATAAACCCCAAATTTTATAAATGTGCATAGTGAATGGATGTGAGTGAATATATCTGGTACATATGTTTTCTATGAACTGGGCCACTTTAAGTTCAATCGTGGCATGCTTTAATATGTTATATTACAGACAAATGATATGACAAAAGCACTAGACGATTCATTCGTGAAATGATAATTCCATTATTGTCTTCAATACTAAAACCTCAGTTTGAAACGTTAGCAGATGTCGTGTCTGTATGGCAACATTAGTTCCGCGTTTGTTTCATTTAGTATATTTCACATTCAAGGAGTGGCGTGACCAAAGTGTCCGATGGAGAGTGCCCGTGTATTTGTACCATGATATACCTGCCCGTGTGTGGAGACGACGGGAAAACATACAGCAACGAATGCCAAATGAAGTGTTCGTAAGTGTTCCGTTCTGTCTGATACTAGACAGAACCGTTCATTTATCAAAAACTTCATGAAAAGTCAAATAACCGCGAAAACTGTATAATATTTTAAATGATATACTAATCTCATCGAATACAAAGTAAGCTCATTAGAAGTTCTTCCTTTCATATGATAAAGATATGCTTGATTATTATAATAAGTGATAAACTGATCAAGTGTTTTAGATTTTAATTGATTGCGTTTAATCTAAGGAGTGGCGTGACCAAAGTGTCCGATGGAGAGTGCCCGCCAACACCGTGTATTTGTCCCAGGATATATCTGCCCGTGTGTGGAGACGACGGGAAAACATATAGCAACGAATGTGAAATGAATTGTTCGTAAGTATTTCGTATATCTGATATTAGGTAGAACTCTTCATTCATCACATACTTCATAAAATGTCGAAAACAGTGAAAACTGTTCTATATATCAATCAAATAAAACGCTAATCTCACTCATTACGAAGCATGTTTTAATCTTAAAATATATTTAAATGACGTCAATATCATATCGACGAAAGTGGTCCAATGTCACAACAGTGATGTTTCGCCAATTGAACTCCATGATGAAATCAGATTGAACAAAAAAGAAACTTCGGTACTGGATATGATCAGTGTTAAGTTGATGAAAATTCTAGATTTGGACAGATACTGGATCATTGTTTTGTTTGAGAAAGGTGAAAAAGTAATCATACCTTATTGAAATCTCAAAATGATATTCATGTATGAATGGGAGGTAAAATTGAAGAATGTTTTTGAAACCGTTATGTTGCTTTTGAAATTTATTATCGTATGAAGACGTTGAGTGTTGAAACTGAACATAACTTTACCAGTATGGTTTTCCTCTGGTGATCTCAAAGGATTGTACAAAAGATACACGAGGAAATAGTACATTTCAATACAAATTTGGGATCAGATACAACATAGCCTGAAGTGAATTAAATCGCATCATACATGTGTGTTATCTTTTACGGCTAATTGGTGACTATGGGTCTAACTTGTGTACATTTAGGAGGCGTCTGACGGAAATCCAGATTGGTCGAATCACTGTCAAAATATCGACGAGTAGGCAATAAACCCCAAATTTTATAAATGTGCATAGTGAATGGATGTGAGTGAATATATCTGGTACATATGTTTTCTATGAACTGGGCCACTTTAAGTTCAATCGTGGCATGCTTTAATATGTTATATTACAGACAAATGATATGACAAAAGCACTAGACGATTCATTCGTGAAATGATAATTCCATTATTGTCTTCAATACTAAAACCTCAGTTTGAAACGTTAGCAGATGTCGTGTCTGTATGGCAACATTAGTTCCGCGTTTGTTTCATTTAGTATATTTCACATTCAAGGAGTGGCGTGACCAAAGTGTCCGATGGAGAGTGCCCGTGTATTTGTACCATGATATACCTGCCCGTGTGTGGAGACGACGGGAAAACATACAGCAACGAATGCCAAATGAAGTGTTCGTAAGTGTTCCGTTCTGTCTGATACTAGACAGAACCGTTCATTTATCAAAAACTTCATGAAAAGTCAAATAACCGCGAAAACTGTATAATATTTTAAATGATATACTAATCTCATCGAATACAAAGTAAGCTCATTAGAAGTTCTTCCTTTCATATGATAAAGATATGCTTGATTATTATAATAAGTGATAAACTGATCAAGTGTTTTAGATTTTAATTGATTGCGTTTAATCTAAGGAGTGGCGTGACCAAAGTGTCCGATGGAGAGTGCCCGCCAACACCGTGTATTTGTCCCAGGATATATCTGCCCGTGTGTGGAGACGACGGGAAAACATATAGCAACGAATGTGAAATGAATTGTTCGTAAGTATTTCGTATATCTGATATTAGGTAGAACTCTTCATTCATCACATACTTCATAAAATGTCGAAAACAGTGAAAACTGTTCTATATATCAATCAAATAAAACGCTAATCTCACTCATTACGAAGCATGTTTTAATCTTAAAATATATTTAAATGACGTCAATATCATATCGACGAAAGTGGTCCAATGTCACAACAGTGATGTTTCGCCAATTGAACTCCATGATGAAATCAGATTGAACAAAAAAGAAACTTCGGTACTGGATATGATCAGTGTTAAGTTGATGAAAAGTCTAGATTTGGACAGATACTGGATCATTGTTTTGTTTGAGAAAGGTGAAAAAGTAATCATACCTTATTGAAATCTCAAAATGATATTCATGTATGAATGGGAGGTAAAATTGAAGAATGTTTTTGAAACCGTTATGTTGCTTTTGAAATTTATTATCGTATGAAGACGTTGAGTGTTGAAACTGAACATAACTTTACCAGTATGGTTTTCCTCTGGTGATCTCAAAGGATTGTACAAAAGATACACGAGGAAATAGTACATTTCAATACAAATTTGGGATCAGATACAACATAGCCTGAAGTGAATTAAATCGCATCATACATGTGTGTTATCTTTTACGGCTAATTGGTGACTATGGGTCTAACTTGTGTACATTTAGGAGGCGTCTGACGGAAATCCAGATTGGTCGAATCACTGTCAAAATATCGACGAGTAGGCAATAAACCCCAAATTTTATAAATGTGCATAGTGAATGGATGTGAGTGAATATATCTGGTACATATGTTTTCTATGAACTGGGCCACTTTAAGTTCAATCGTGGCATGCTTTAATATGTTATATTACAGACAAATGATATGACAAAAGCACTAGACGATTCATTCGTGAAATGATAATTCCATTATTGTCTTCAATACTAAAACCTCAGTTTGAAACGTTAGCAGATGTCGTGTCTGTATGGCAACATTAGTTCCGCGTTTGTTTCATTTAGTATATTTCACATTCAAGGAGTGGCGTGACCAAAGTGTCCGATGGAGAGTGCCCGTGTATTTGTACCATGATATACCTGCCCGTGTGTGGAGACGACGGGAAAACATACAGCAACGAATGCCAAATGAAGTGTTCGTAAGTGTTCCGTTCTGTCTGATACTAGACAGAACCGTTCATTTATCAAAAACTTCATGAAAAGTCAAATAACCGCGAAAACTGTATAATATTTTAAATGATATACTAATCTCATCGAATACAAAGTAAGCTCATTAGAAGTTCTTCCTTTCATATGATAAAGATATGCTTGATTATTATAATAAGTGATAAACTGATCAAGTGTTTTAGATTTTAATTGATTGCGTTTAATCTAAGGAGTGGCGTGACCAAAGTGTCCGATGGAGAGTGCCCGCCAACACCGTGTATTTGTCCCAGGATATATCTGCCCGTGTGTGGAGACGACGGGAAAACATATAGCAACGAATGTGAAATGAATTGTTCGTAAGTATTTCGTATATCTGATATTAGGTAGAACTCTTCATTCATCACATACTTCATAAAATGTCGAAAACAGTGAAAACTGTTCTATATATCAATCAAATAAAACGCTAATCTCACTCATTACGAAGCATGTTTTAATCTTAAAATATATTTAAATGACGTCAATATCATATCGACGAAAGTGGTCCAATGTCACAACAGTGATGTTTCGCCAATTGAACTCCATGATGAAATCAGATTGAACAAAAAAGAAACTTCGGTACTGGATATGATCAGTGTTAAGTTGATGAAAATTCTAGATTTGGACAGATACTGGATCATTGTTTTGTTTGAGAAAGGTGAAAAAGTAATCATACCTTATTGAAATCTCAAAATGATATTCATGTATGAATGGGAGGTAAAATTGAAGAATGTTTTTGAAACCGTTATGTTGCTTTTGAAATTTATTATCGTATGAAGACGTTGAGTGTTGAAACTGAACATAACTTTACCAGTATGGTTTTCCTCTGGTGATCTCAAAGGATTGTACAAAAGATACACGAGGAAATAGTACATTTCAATACAAATTTGGGATCAGATACAACATAGCCTGAAGTGAATTAAATCGCATCATACATGTGTGTTATCTTTTACGGCTAATTGGTGACTATGGGTCTAAATTGTGTACATTTAGGAGGCGTCTGACGGAAATCCAGATTGGTCGAATCACTGTCAAAATATCGACGAGTAGGCAATAAACCCCAAATTTTATAAATGTGCATAGTGAATGGATGTGAGTGAATATATCTGGTACATATGTTTTCTATGAACTGGGCCACTTCAAGTTCAATCGTGGCATGCTTTAATATGTTATATTACAGACAAATGATATGACAAAAGCACTAGACGATTCATTCGTGAAATGATAATTCCATTATTGTCTTCAATACTAAAACCTCAGTTTGAAACGTTAGCAGATGTCGTGTCTGTATGGCAACATTAGTTCCGCGTTTGTTTCATTTAGTATATTTCACATTCAAGGAGTGGCGTGACCAAAGTGTCCGATGGAGAGTGCCCGTGTATTTGTACCATGATATACCTGCCCGTGTGTGGAGACGACGGGAAAACATACAGCAACGAATGCCAAATGAAGTGTTCGTAAGTGTTCCGTTCTGTCTGATACTAGACAGAACCGTTCATTTATCAAAAACTTCATGAAAAGTCAAATAACCGCGAAAACTGTATAATATTTTAAATGATATACTAATCTCATCGAATACAAAGTAAGCTCATTAGAAGTTCTTCCTTTCATATGATAAAGATATGCTTGATTATTATAATAAGTGATAAACTGATCAAGTGTTTTAGATTTTAATTGATTGCGTTTAATCTAAGGAGTGGCGTGACCAAAGTGTCCGATGGAGAGTGCCCGCCAACACCGTGTATTTGTCCCAGGATATATCTGCCCGTGTGTGGAGACGACGGGAAAACATATAGCAACGAATGTGAAATGAATTGTTCGTAAGTATTTCGTATATCTGATATTAGGTAGAACTCTTCATTCATCACATACTTCATAAAATGTCGAAAACAGTGAAAACTGTTCTATATATCAATCAAATAAAACGCTAATCTCACTCATTACGAAGCATGTTTTAATCTTAAAATATATTTAAATGACGTCAATATCATATCGACGAAAGTGGTCCAATGTCACAACAGTGATGTTTCGCCAATTGAACTCCATGATGAAATCAGATTGAACAAAAAAGAAACTTCGGTACTGGATATGATCAGTGTTAAGTTGATGAAAAGTCTAGATTTGGACAGATACTGGATCATTGTTTTGTTTGAGAAAGGTGAAAAAGTAATCATACCTTATTGAAATCTCAAAATGATATTCATGTATGAATGGGAGGTAAAATTGAAGAATGTTTTTGAAACCGTTATGTTGCTTTTGAAATTTATTATCGTATGAAGACGTTGAGTGTTGAAACTGAACATAACTTTACCAGTATGGTTTTCCTCTGGTGATCTCAAAGGATTGTACAAAAGATACACGAGGAAATAGTACATTTCAATACAAATTTGGGATCAGATACAACATAGCCTGAAGTGAATTAAATCGCATCATACATGTGTGTTATCTTTTACGGCTAATTGGTGACTATGGGTCTAAATTGTGTACATTTAGGAGGCGTCTGACGGAAATCCAGATTGGTCGAATCACTGTCAAAATATCGACGAGTAGGCAATAAACCCCAAATTTTATAAATGTGCATAGTGAATGGATGTGAGTGAATATATCTGGTACATATGTTTTCTATGAACTGGGCCACTTCAAGTTCAATCGTGGCATGCTTTAATATGTTATATTACAGACAAATGATATGACAAAAGCACTAGACGATTCATTCGTGAAATGATAATTCCATTATTGTCTTCAATACTAAAACCTCAGTTTGAAACGTTAGCAGATGTCGTGTCTGTATGGCAACATTAGTTCCGCGTTTGTTTCATTTAGTATATTTCACATTCAAGGAGTGGCGTGACCAAAGTGTCCGATGGAGAGTGCCCGTGTATTTGTACCATGATATACCTGCCCGTGTGTGGAGACGACGGGAAAACATACAGCAACGAATGCCAAATGAAGTGTTCGTAAGTGTTCCGTTCTGTCTGATACTAGACAGAACCGTTCATTTATCAAAAACTTCATGAAAAGTCAAATAACCGCGAAAACTGTATAATATTTTAAATGATATACTAATCTCATCGAATACAAAGTAAGCTCATTAGAAGTTCTTCCTTTCATATGATAAAGATATGCTTGATTATTATAATAAGTGATAAACTGATCAAGTGTTTTAGATTTTAATTGATTGCGTTTAATCTAAGGAGTGGCGTGACCAAAGTGTCCGATGGAGAGTGCCCGCCAACACCGTGTATTTGTCCCAGGATATATCTGCCCGTGTGTGGAGACGACGGGAAAACATATAGCAACGAATGTGAAATGAATTGTTCGTAAGTATTTCGTATATCTGATATTAGGTAGAACTCTTCATTCATCACATACTTCATAAAATGTCGAAAACAGTGAAAACTGTTCTATATATCAATCAAATAAAACGCTAATCTCACTCATTACGAAGCATGTTTTAATCTTAAAATATATTTAAATGACGTCAATATCATATCGACGAAAGTGGTCCAATGTCACAACAGTGATGTTTCGCCAATTGAACTCCATGATGAAATCAGATTGAACAAAAAAGAAACTTCGGTACTGGATATGATCAGTGTTAAGTTGATGAAATGTCTAGATTTGGACAGATACTGGATCATTGTTTTGTTTGAGAAAGGTGAAAAAGTAATCATACCTTATTGAAATCTCAAAATGATATTCATGTATGAATGGGAGGTAAAATTGAAGAATGTTTTTGAAACCGTTATGTTGCTTTTGAAATTTATTATCGTATGAAGACGTTGAGTGTTGAAACTGAACATAACTTTACCAGTATGGTTTTCCTCTGGTGATCTCAAAGGATTGTACAAAAGATACACGAGGAAATAGTACATTTCAATACAAATTTGGGATCAGATACAACATAGCCTGAAGTGAATTAAATCGCATCATACATGTGTGTTATCTTTTACGGCTAATTGGTGACTATGGGTCTAACTTGTGTACATTTAGGAGGCGTCTGACGGAAATCCAGATTGGTCGAATCACTGTCAAAATATCGACGAGTAGGCAATAAACCCCAAATTTTATAAATGTGCATAGTGAATGGATGTGAGTGAATATATCTGGTACATATGTTTTCTATGAACTGGGCCACTTCAAGTTCAATCGTGGCATGCTTTAATATGTTATATTACAGACAAATGATATGACAAAAGCACTAGACGATTCATTCGTGAAATGATAATTCCATTATTGTCTTCAATACTAAAACCTCAGTTTGAAACGTTAGCAGATGTCGTGTCTTTATGGCAACATTAGTTCCGCGTTTGTTTCATTTAGTATATTTCACATTCAAGGAGTGGCGTGACCAAAGTGTCCGATGGAGAGTGCCCGTGTATTTGTACCATGATATACCTGCCCGTGTGTGGAGACGACGGGAAAACATACAGCAACGAATGCCAAATGAAGTGTTCGTAAGTGTTCCGTTCTGTCTGATACTAGACAGAACCGTTCATTTATCAAAAACTTCATGAAAAGTCAAATAACCGCGAAAACTGTATAATATTTTAAATGATATACTAATCTCATCGAATACAAAGTAAGCTCATTAGAAGTTCTTCCTTTCATATGATAAAGATATGCTTGATTATTATAATAAGTGATAAACTGATCAAGTGTTTTAGATTTTAATTGATTGCGTTTAATCTAAGGAGTGGCGTGACCAAAGTGTCCGATGGAGAGTGCCCGCCAACACCGTGTATTTGTCCCAGGATATATCTGCCCGTGTGTGGAGACGACGGGAAAACATATAGCAACGAATGTGAAATGAATTGTTCGTAAGTATTTCGTATATCTGATATTAGGTAGAACTCTTCATTCATCACATACTTCATAAAATGTCGAAAACAGTGAAAACTGTTCTATATATCAATCAAATAAAACGCTAATCTCACTCATTACGAAGCATGTTTTAATCTTAAAATATATTTAAATGACGTCAATATCATATCGACGAAAGTGGTCCAATGTCACAACAGTGATGTTTCGCCAATTGAACTCCATGATGAAATCAGATTGAACAAAAAAGAAACTTCGGTACTGGATATGATCAGTGTTAAGTTGATCAAAAGTCTAGATTTGGACAGATACTGGATCATTGTTTTGTTTGAGAAAGGTGAAAAAGTAATCATACCTTATTGAAATCTCAAAATGATATTCATGTATGAATGGGAGGTAAAATTGAAGAATGTTTTTGAAACCGTTATGTTGCTTTTGAAATTTATTATCGTATGAAGACGTTGTGTACATTTAGGAGGCGTCTGACGGAAATCCAGATTGGTCGAATCACTGTCAAAATATCGACGAGTAGGCAATAAACCCCAAATTTTATAAATGTGCATAGTGAATGGATGTGAGTGAATATATCTGGTACATATGTTTTCTATAAAATGGGCCACATTAAGTTCAATCGTGGCATGCTTGATTATGTTATATTACAGACAAATCATATGACAGAAGCACTAGACGATTCATTCGTGAAATGATAATTCCATTATTGTCTTCAATACTAAAACCTCAGTTTGAAACGTTAGCAGATGTCGTGTCTGTATGGCAACATTAGTTCCGCGTTTGTTTCATTTAGCATATTTCACATTCAAGGAGTGGCGTGACCAAAGTGTCCGATGGAGAGTGCCCGTGTATTTGTACCATGATATACCTGCCCGTGTGTGGAGACGACGGGAAAACATACAGCAACGAATGCCAAATGAAGTGTTCGTAAGTGTTCCGTTCTGTCTGATACTAGACAGAACCGTTCATTTATCAAAAACTTCATGAAAAGTCAAATAACCGCGAAAACTGTATAATATTTTAAATGATATACTAATCTCATCGAATACGAAGTAAGCTCATTAGAAGTTCTTCCTTTCATATGATAAAGATATGCTTGATTATTATAATAAGTGATAAACTGATCAAGTGTTTTAGATTTTAATTGATTGCGTTTAATCTAAGGAGTGGCGTGACCAAAGTGTCCGATGGAGAGTGCCCGCCAACACCGTGTATTTGTCCCAGGATATATCTGCCCGTGTGTGGAGACGACGGGAAAACATATAGCAACGAATGTGAAATGAATTGTTCGTAAGTATTTCGTATACCTGATATTAGGTAGAACTCTTCATTCATCACATACTTCATAAAATGTCAAAAAAGAGTGAAAACTGTTCTATATATCAATCAAATAAAACGCTAATCTCACTCATTACGAAGCATGTTTTAATCTTAAAATATATTTAAATGACGTCAATATCATATCGACGAAAGTGGTCCAATGTCACAACAGTGATGTTTCGCCAATTGAACTCCATGATGAAATCAGATTGAACAAAAAAGAAACTTCGGTACTGGATATGATCAGTGTTAAGTTGATCAAATGTCTAGATTTGGACAAATACTGAATCATTGTATTGTTTGAGAAAGGTGAATTAGTAATCTTACCTGACGGAAAACCGATTGAACTGAATGTTTGAAAAATGTTTTTGGACATAGCTTCACCAGCATGGTTAACATCTGGTAATCTCAAAGGATTTCAGAAAAGACACACAAGGAAATAACACCGACGTGACAGAGCGAATTCCATGTTGGTCGAAATTACTGTAAATTATTTATTAGTAGGTGCACCTAGAATTCCATCCAATCCAAAATTTGATGATCATTTTGGGAAAGAAAGTACGTGGGTGTGTAGCTAACTCTCTCACAATCCAAAGAAGTTGTACAGTGGTGGAAAGTGCTCGCCTCCACCCTGTATTTGTACTAGGATATATATGTGTATAACAACGAATATAAAATTAACTCTTTTTTAAGAATTTCGACCTGTACTGATACAAGTCAGCTGTTTATTAATGATATACTTGCTTAAATGCAGAATAATCTTGACAACCGTTTGTTCTCCTCATGAATATAATGCTAATTTTTACCCAATTCGAAGTACGCTCATTAATTGAAATTAAATTCGTACTTGAAATATAAGGTAAAAATGCCAATGCCATATCGGCCTAAATTTGCTACTTAAATTTCACGGACAATATCAATTTTGACTACAAAGAAAGTTCATTGTTGAATATAACAGTTACAGAATATGATGAATGATAAATTGAACACATATTTAGATTTTAAGTTATTACATTGGCACATGCTAGGGTTGGGGTGATGAAAGTATCCGACGGACCATGCCAAACACCACCACCACTACCATGTCCTTGTCCCTTGGACTATCAGCCCGTGTGTGGAGATGACGATATAACCTACAGCAATGAATGCGCAATGAAGTGTGTGTAAGTATGTCGTTTTTTCGGTGCAAAAAAAAAGCCTACCTTCCATTTCATTATGAAAGACTCACAAGGAAATAACATCTTTAAATACAAATTTAGTACCAAATGTAATACTATCTATATGAATAAATTGCAACACAGGTATTTCATCTTTCCACGGCTCGTCAGTGACGCTTTCACACTAAGTTTTGAAACGAAGCGTGGAAGCGGGATTTACGGCATAGTACGGTCAACATAAAATGACAAAAAATATGACGATTTATTCATGAAATGATAATTACCATAATTGTCCTAAATACTCAAAATCAGTATTAATTGAATGTTTGGAAGATAGCTGATATGACTGTATGTGAATTGAACTTTTTTTAGGATTTATTCCATCTGGTATATATCACAACCGACGGGTAACGTGACCAAAGTTACAGGCGGAGCGTACCCAACACCACCGTGTAGTTTTTGTGTTATACAAGACATAATTGTTCATTATCATATACTTCCTGAAAGGTAGAGGAAACAAACAAACAAAAAAGTCTAATATTCACACCCAATACTTTGTGTAATACTTCCATATATAGTTATTTGTATTAGGACAATGCTGTAACGGCATAAATTGCCAATTGTGTAACAACACTGAATCTATATGCATCAGATAGAAATAAACGACACAGAAGGTTTTCCATTTCGTTAACGGAAAGATAATGATTATGAAACAAAATTGATCTTGTTTATATTCTAATACATAAACTTGCTTTTAATCTAAGGGATGGCGTAACGAAAATATCAGATGGAGCGTGCCCGTCACCAACAACACCATGTCCTTGTCCCTTCATCTATCAACCAGTGTGTGGAGACGACGGGAACACGTATAGCAACGAATGCGAAATGGAGTGTGTGTAAGTATGTCGCTTTGAGGCCCGAGAAAAGTCCTACCGCTTGCAAAATCAGATTTACATACACATGAACATAAAATATTTCAATACAAAATTAGAGCAAGGTATAGTTTAGCCTCAAAATAATTACACGACCCGACAGTGATGCTAGGGGCCTAATATTTTTCACACTTAGGAGACCTCTTGGGGAAGTTCAAAATGCTCGCCATCGCTGTCAAAACATCGATGAGTAATTTATTATTAAAAAATCACTAAATTTACATAATGCATGATGACGGGGAAAGGCATCTGGTACATGTGTATGCTATGATCTATGTTACCTTTCAAAAGATTTCCAACGTGTCTGGATTACAGCATTGTATGGTCAAAGTAAAATGGCCAAAATAGTAAACGGTTTCTTCGTGAAAAGATAATTCCATATTTGTCCTCACCACTCGAAGTCAGTATTTAACAAACTTGGACAAACGTCCCCATGTTGTCAATTCATCTATTTTGATAACTATGTACTCAGATCAGTTGTATTATGGTCGTTATGGTAATGAACATAACAATTCAGATTATCATATGAATACTTATTCAATTATTTTTATTTATTTTGTAGAAGGTAACATTAAATGTGGAATAAAACTACAATAATACTGTTTAAGAGAATGAACGAAATTAAGGTGAAGAATGTCAGTTATGGCGACTTTTCAATCTTGAATTCCCATTGCAGCAGTATCAGTATCAGGTCTTCTGCAAAGTTATTTCATATTAATTCTGTGACTTCATTTCATTCCCGTATTTTACGTCAATACGTTGCGTTGATGGATTATCTGCTAATAATACGACAAATATATAATGAAATTCACTATAATAGAATATTAATGAAGACATGAGAAGTCTTGCAGTGGAGAAATACATACATATAACAGGAAGTAAAAATAGCTGTTCCCTGGACTTACATACATATAACAGGAAGTAAAAATAGCTGTTCCCTGGACTTACATACATATAACAGGAAGTAAAAATAGCTGTTCCCTGGACTTACATACATATAACTAATTTGGGTTTCCCTATATATTACCATAGTGTTGTGTTTTACTAATTTAGGTTTCCCCTATATAACATCTATGAATAACATCGTACTGATCCTCTATACCTAATGTCTCAAAATAAGTGGACGTTAAATGTGTTTGAAAGTTTCGTAAGTAGTAGCATTTTGTATTAAGGTAGCGTTACACTTTGGTTTATGTAACCAGTTATAATATCAATATATTAACAGTGGTGCTAAGAGAGTCAGTGATGGTTCCTGCTAGATTTGATCATCTAGAAAGACTAAACTGCAAAGGATCCCGACACAGCGTTGATGCAATACATTAAATCTAATACATGAACTCTCCAATTGATTTGCATTGATTTTTCAGTTGTAATTATAAATGATTAAAATATATAAGAGCATGTTTCTTTTGTTTGTTTTTTCTGTATCCCTTTACATTGTATGTTCCTCTTAGAACCACAAATTATATATCAGTCATATCAGTATCATTTATTTCAATACAAATTGGCAGACAATCCCTAACAGAACGTGATTAGATTTCGACAAGTGTAATATCGCAATCTCGAACCTTGCACAAAAGGCATGCCAGTAAATCGCATAGACAGATACAAATTTAGAGTAAGATGCACTAGAGCCAAATAATGAAATAAACAGCATCATACAGAGGTTTTGTCCTTCTAGGACTCGTCAGTGATGTTACATCATACAGCTGTTTTGTCCTTCTAGGACTCGTCAGTGATGTTACATCATACAGCTGTTTTGTCCTTCTATGACTCGTCAGTGATGTTACATCATACAGCTGTTTTGTCCTTCTAGGACTCGTCAGTGATGCTACATCATACAGCTGTTTTGTCCTTCTAGGACTCGTCAGTGATGTTACATCATACAGCTGTTTTGTCCTTCTAGGACTCGTCAGTGATGTTACATCATACAGCTGTTTGTCCTTCTAGGACTCGTCAGTGATGTTACATCATACAGCTGTTTGTCCTTCTAGGACTCGTCAGTGATGTTACATCATACAGCTGTTTCGTCCTTCTATGACTCGTCAGTGATGTTACATCATACAGCTGTTTCCTCCTTCTATGACTCGTCAGTGATGTTACATCATACAGCTGTTTGTCCTTCTAGGACTCGTCAGTGATGTTACATCATACAGCTGTTTTGTCCTTCTATGACTCGTCAGTGATGTTACATCATACAGCTGTTTTGTCCTTCTAGGACTCGGCAGTGGTGTTACATCATACAGCTGTTTCGTCCTTCTATGACTCGTCAGTGATGTTACATCATACAGCTGTTTTGTCCTTCTATGACTCGTCAGTGATGTTACATCATACAGCTGTTTTGTCCTTCTAGGTCTCGTCAGTGATGTTACATCATACAGCTGTTTGGTCCTTCTAGGACTCGTCAGTGATGTTACATCATACAGCTGTTTTGTCCTTCTAGGACTCGTCAGTGATGTTACATCATACAACTGTTCGGTCCTTCTAGGACTCGTCAGTGATGTTACATCATACAGCTGTTCGGTCCTTCTAGGACTCGTCAGTGATGCTACATCATACAGCTGTTTTGTCCTTCTAGGACTCGTCAGTGATGTTACATCATACAACTGTTTTGTCCTTCTAGGACTCGTCAGTGATGCTACATCATACAGCTGTTTTGTCCTTCTATGACTCGTCAGTGATGTTACATCATACAGCTGTTTTGTCCTTCTATGACTCGTCAGTGATGCTACATCATACAGCTGTTTTGTCCTTCTATGACTCGTCAGTGATATTACATCATACAGCTGTTTTGTCCTTCTAGGACTCGTCAGTGATGCTACATCATACAGCTGTTTTGTCCTTCTATGACTCGTCAGTGATGCTACATCATACAGCTGTTTTGTCCTTCTATGACTCGTCAGTGATGCTACATCATACAGCTGTTTTGTCCTTCTATGACTCGTCAGTGATGCTACATCATACAGCTGTTTTGTCCTTCTATGACTCGTCAGTGATGTTACATCATACAGCTGTTTTGTCCTTCTAGGACTCGTCAGTGATGTTACATCATACAGCTGTTTTGTCCTTCTATGACTCGTCAGTGATGTTACATCATACAGCTGTTTTGTCCTTCTATGACTCGTCAGTGATGTTACATCATACAGCTGTTTTGTCCTTCTATGACTCGTCAGTGATGTTACATCATACAGCTGTTTTGTCCTTCTAGGACTCGTCAGTGATGCTACATCATACAGCTGTTTTGTCCTTCTAGGACTCGTCAGTGATGTTACATCATACAGCTGTTTTGTCCTTCTAGGACTCGTCAGTGATGTTACATCATACAGCTGTTTTGTCCTTCTATGACTCGTCAGTGATGTTACATCATACAGCTGTTTTGTCCTTCTATGACTCGTCAGTGATGTTACATCATACAGCTGTTTTGTCCTTCTAGGACTCGTCAGTGATGTTACATCATACAGCTGTTTTGTCCTTCTAGGACTCGTCAGTGATGCTACATCATACAGCTGTTTTGTCCTTCTAGGACTCGTCAGTGATGCTACATCATACAGCTGTTTTGTCCTTCTAGGACTCGTCAGTGATGCTACATCATACAGCTGTTTTGTCCTTCTAGGACTCGTCAGTGATGCTACATCATACAGCTGTTTTGTCCTTCTAGGACTCGTCAGTGATGTTACATCATACAGCTGTTTTGTCCTTCTAGGACTCGTCAGTGATGTTACATCATACAGCTGTTTTGTCCTTCTAGGACTCGACAGTGATGTTACATCATACAGCTGTTTTGTCCTTCTATGACTCGTCAGTGATGTTACATCATACAGCTGTTTTGTCCTTCTATGACTCGTCAGTGATGTTAAGGGCCTAACTCAAGAAGACTAGGAGGTGACCGAGGAACATGTGAATATAAACAGTTATTCGCAATGATTGCTAATATTTTGTTTTGATTTTCTAGAGTAAGCTTTGTTTGCCAAATGCAGGAACGGAGAACTCAGTTTCTATGCCAACGATTAATTGCAAAATAAAAATTTTCATGATATGGCATCATTGGTAGTATTGTCGATGTCTACAACTCATGTTCTTACAATATTTTAGAATGAAAAATGAGAGAAACATACTCTTTCATTCATGATGGGTGGGATATTTCGCCATCGAGGTAGAAAAATTTGCTTAAAGTTCGGCAAAGCCAAGGGTTTTACGACCGTTTATAAACTCTTGAATATTCCTATCCTACACGAGTCTTGTATTTATTATTGGGCAGATATACTGAAAATACTCATCTGGAGTTCATCCTTTATTTCTTTTTATAATGAAGAGTTATGTAATATAACATGAACATTTGAACATAGTTACATTCAAAACAATGTTGGAACACGCGCGCTCACACTTACAACATGTAATTGAGCCACTCAATTTGATACAAAGTAAGCACAAAAAGTGCACGTTCTCCCGAGTAAACAATGTCATACCATATGATAATTAATACGAATCAAAACAATCATTAGCAAAGGTCTCAAGCATAACAATCACATGCAAGCTAAATGCATTTCGAAACTCATTAAACTAGAAATGACTTAATTCTAGATAACACAAGTTGACAGTGTCGTAGGATTCTTATAAAAAATATAAATATAAAAACAATCGATAATACCGCCGAGGAGAATTGTATAAAGTTGTACATAGACATCTAAAAAGGTTTACATCACTGTATTCAGTACGCTTCAGAGTTGGCACATAACATCTGTGTGCAAGAACGTTCAGATACACTATAAACGATGATATCTTTAAATATCATACCACAGTAACGTAATTTTTCAACGCTTAATCTAACAATTTTCCTGAAATAAACACTATATCGTAGAAGACGTAGAGTAGGTTACCAAACCGAATACAGTTGTATGTTATTATGTAAAAGAAAAAACGAGAAAAGTCACTAACTGAATTCATTCTTCCACATTATTTAGTCTCATTGTATTTTAATGTGGTCATTGATTAAATATTTCCCTCAAGATGTGTTTCGATGAATTCATTAATAAATTACTGCGGTTGGTATTTTGTAGAATATGGCGACAATGTCAGGAGCAAATCCTCTGCTGAAATGAGACAAAGGAAATTCGAATAAACGTTTAATAAAAACAATATCCTAGGTTAAATGGCTTACAATCATTGAACAT
This sequence comes from Ylistrum balloti, assembly GCF_031769215.1. Classification (NCBI taxonomy): domain Eukaryota; kingdom Metazoa; phylum Mollusca; class Bivalvia; order Pectinida; family Pectinidae; genus Ylistrum; species Ylistrum balloti. Next base: position 1,701,736 of record NW_026782006.1, on the reverse strand, counting down.
GTTCAAGATATAACATTGTATTCTTTATATTGATACAATAAAGGCCGATCCCCTTCAAATGAAAACCAACCGATTAAAAGCATACATATATCTGGTCTAGTTCTGAAATTGAACTCCTGGATTGATTTATCAATGAAATTTTGTGTTTTTTCTTACATATAACTTTATTTTGTCTTTAATTGTCACAATTAACAATCATACAATGCTGAAAAATAATATTTGATTAGTTTTGCTGTAGTTAAGAGCACATGGAAATGCCTCAAGACGAATTAAGGACATAACACAATACTTCAACCTAGAACATTCATGATCATGTTACTTACATATATTTCCCCTATTCTTTCTACGACTGGCAATTTTGCTCAGGAGGAATTAAATCACAAGATACGCTAGATGTGTGTGGTATAAATGAATGATGTAAGAAAAAATAAAGTTTGAATATATGTTCCTAGTCTCACTGGTCAGCACTTCCCAGACAGTCAATTAGGAAAAACAACAGGCCATACTGCGATGAATCCCTACAGTGAATGATGATACCATTCTCATCCAACAATGCATGATCTACCCGACAAATAATGTTTTTATCCAATATTGATATATTTGATTCTCAATGTGGTTTAATCTATACTGATCCAACAACGACTCACAAAAACAAATGACTGGACTTTGATAAGTATATTCGTCCTCTTTCTTGTCGAACAAGCCTTTACGTGTAATCTATTCTGCTGTCAGTAATCAGTCACTGGCATTCTTCGCCAGAAACGTTAAAAAAGTGAACCATCAATTACTAAATAAGAAAATTATTACAGCTGACCACGACGTTCCATTTTATTTCTATAGTGGTAGCAGATTGGGTTAGATTCACATGCAAAATTTAAGATGGAATGCAAGTTTGTCTATTTCCTACAAATCTTGTTAATAATCCATTTCGCTCTTGAAATCAAGAAGACGAGACCAATGAGCATTTTTCCAGATATTCGCTTACATTGTTTTAGTATTATCAACACTAATGTTCCAACCGAAATACTACTCTTCGGTGACAACGGACTTACAGGTGATGAAAATTCGTTGATTTTATCTTGTGTTCAAACTTCATTATTAGCTCCAAGCAATTTGAATGTTTGCTTTTTCCCCAATGAATACAGTTGTTACTTGCCTAATATAACAAGGCATGGGCAACTTTCTTTTCTTATCTCTTCAGTATCGCCCTTTCACTTCCTCTCTTTATTTTCGCTCTTTATTTTCTTCTCTATCATTTGTTTTTCACATATACTAGTATGAGAATTAACGTCTACATCTTCTCTTTCCTCTTGTTATTGTGTAAAATTAATTCATAAGATAAGATAAGTTTATTTCACGTTCAGTACTTGTCATAGTCCTCTATACCAGATTCATTACAATACAGTATGAATACATAATATATATACGGTACTGGACTTGATATCTAATTCTGGATTGATGCTTGATAATTAAAGAAAAGTTCTTGGTTTTCCCAGTGATCATCTAGTCTGTTGGTAAGTTGGTTCTATATCATTTGGAACTCTATCTCTTTCCTTGTCTATTCGCATATGTTTACACTTATCTGGATGCATCTTAAGTAGCCATGTTTTACTCCATTCACACATAGTGTCAAGGTTCTTTTGAAGCTCCATACTATCCTGTTTATATTTAGTTATTTTAAATATTTTTGTGTCGTCTGCGAATAGGTACATATCTGACTGGACTGTCCCTACTAGATCATTTACAAATATTACAAACATCAATGACCCTATGACGGAGCCCTAAGGGATTCCTGGTGTAACTTCAGCCCAAGCTGAATCCGCGCCATTTACAGATACTCTTTGCTGTCTGTTGTGAGGGACTGTATCAAAAGCTTTCTGGTAGTCCATGTAGATCCAATCTATTACCTGTCCTTTATCCAGAGCTGTCTATTTATCTAAGACTTCTAATAGCCGCAAACTTGTCGATCTTCCTGTTATGAAACCATACTGTTTGTCCGAAAAATATTTGTTTGCTCTCATGAATTTTGTTAACTGCTCCCTGAATATGGACTCCAGAATTTTACGTACCACTGACGTTAGACTAACGGGCCAATAATTTCCTGATTCACATTTATCACCTTTTTTGTAGATAGCACAAACTCGAGTTTTTTTCCCCATCCATTTGGTAGTGTTCCCTTGGACAGTGACTGGTTGAAGATTTTTGCTTAGGGACGTGATACTGAAAAAGCAATGTTTTTAAGGAACATGAGGTGTAGTTCATCCAATCCTGGTGACTTTTCAGGTTTTAGACTAATAAGTTGTTTGAATACCATATCATAATTCACCTTGAGGGTTGTCATTTCCTCGATAACTTCCTGTTGATTCAGTTGCGGTGTAGTTCCTGCTTCTTCTTTTACAAAAACGCTACTGCAGAACTTGCAAAGCACATTAGCTTTTTCGATGTCTGATGAGACTTTCGTTGAGCTTTTGTCATTTGGTATCGAATAAATATCTCCCGATTTCAGATTTGGTTGTTGATTTAGATTTGATATAACTCCAGATGGCTTAAGGATCCGTCTTGCTTTTTGATGCAATTCTACGTTCATACTCGTTCCTTACTTGACGGGTTGGTTTCCTTACTTTGTTTCTGGCCTTATATTGTTTTCTTACTTCCATGTCTATCGCCTTTCTAAACATTGAGTGTTTCTTTTTAATGGCCTCCAATGTTTCCTGGCCTGCTTGAATGCTATACTTGTTGTTTCTTCCAACTGTAACCATATTTGTGGGCACATATTTGTGTTCCATTTCGTTGATTTTTTTCCTGAATGTCATCCAATTTTCGTTGAGGTTGTAGAAGTCCGGAATCTTTTCATCCCAATTTATCTCGCTTATTTTTGCATTGATTACTCCGTAATCTTGTCATCTTGTCGGCTCCTATACATGCTGGAATAGGAAGATGTCTTGTAATTACTGTATAAATTTATACTCCTGCGTTTCGGTGCTTTCTGTTCTTGTGTTCCATGACTCCCAATTTATTCATAGATAGTTAAAATCTCCCATTATCAATCTTTTTATAGCATTTCTGGGCCGATTATTCAATAAGATCTTGTAATTTATCATTACTTTCAGCAGTTCCAGAGTCGGATCTATAGAAAAGGCCTGCTAGGATCTTTGTGTTGTTGCGTATACTTATTTCAACAAAAAGGTTTTCTTGGAACGATGTCTACATTTCTATTTCGTCTACTCTAAGATTCGAGTTGACAAGAAGCAGTAATCCCCTACCCTCCGTATTTTCAATGTTTTAACTTAACAGTGTATAGTTTGAGTTCCCATCTAATGTATATTCCAATGCTTTTATATTCTGAAATCTAGGCTTAGCTTTCACCTCCGTGATACCTATTATGTCTGGTTTTACATCATTTACTCTTATGTATAGCTCTGACATTTGGTTTTAAGCTGGTCGGCTTTTGTGTACATACATTTAAGACTCTCTACAAAGTTTGGTATTTTCTCTTTTCCCGGTTGTGGTAAGATGATATAATCTTCTGGTTTGTTAATCGGTATTGTTTCTAGAGACCCGTACTTTTATGATCTTTCTGGCCCAGGGTGGGCCCCGGACTTTGTACGTGCATTCCCTAGACTGATTCTGTAGTTGTTTCTGTTTTGCCTGCTCCCATAACTGTTTCTCCTGTTCCCTTTCTGCCTTTATAAGGTCATTACTTATGTTTACATTGCTGAATTTTTCCTCTCCTTGCAAGTTCTTTATGTTTTTGAAAATCGATTTTTTGGTTTCGATGTTGACTAGTGTTACCAACACAGGTCTGCCTTTTCGTTGCTCACTTGCAATTTCTTTGTTGAATTTACCAAGTCGCGACCACTTGATGATGTCTTTCTCTACATTATTGGTGTTACATTTACTAAGAATAGTGTTGACACTCTTGGTGTCATTCGCTATCCTTTCATTCCTGTTTGATGAATCGAGTTCCGGAATGCCGTATATAACAATATTGCATTGCCTTGATTTTCTCTCGTTGATCTCTGACATCATATTTGTAATGTTTGAATTCGGTTGTGATTTGACTGCCCCAGCTTCGTGAGGCTTTGGCCATTCGTCCAGATTCCTCTGTTCCGAGTCTCTCACTTCCTCTAAGATTGTCCGTACGGCATCCTCATCACATTTTGTTTTGATCCTATTTTCTAGGACCGATATCCTACTTTCGTATTTCTCCATGATTTCTTTGCATTTCTCCTCTATTTTCATATACTGTGATGATGTTTTTTCTGAACAATTTCTCTGCACGCATAGCAGAACCACATATAGTCCGATTCTTGAAGAATCTTGTATCCTTCTTTTGACTTCCCTAAGCATCCAATGCAATGGTGCGAACGGCAGCGTTCGCATTACAACCTTTTGGCTTCCGGGTCGTCAAAGAATCGGTTACAATCCTTGCATGTCCACCCAAGATCCTCTTCGTCGCTATTTTCTGGTGAATTAAAGTTCAAAACAAAGCTAGAACTTGCCTACCTTAAATCCTAGCCAGTTTTATGTGCCTTTGTGGATCCAAGAGACCTCCCTCGAGTACGTCGCTGTGCGTTGCTAGGGACGCCACCATTGTTCTTGAGCGGTTGTGTTGACATGATCCTACTTATCGTTGATTATGCCGTATACAAGTCGATTTTGACTTGTTTCTTGTGATGTGGGTGTAGAAGGCCGTTATACGGCCCAACTGCCCTCTGTCAACGAACTTATCTTCTTCAGACTTCACAAATTAGCAGTTTTTGGGCTGCGAAAATTTCTGATTGTTTACCTAAGTCACGTGATCCCGATCATGATATTTCATGTGCCTCAGAAAAGGAGACGGATTAACATAAGTTGGAAAACTTGTTTCAGAATTCTATTCTGATATAATCGTGATATATATGTACGTTATAATGAATGAAATAAAGTTTATATTAAACCACGATACAACTGGAATAGTGGGCATTCAGAAAAAAATTGTAAAAATTGAGAAGCAGACAAAACATTATATCGCAATGAATATGACGTTTAACTTTTAATTGACTAAATTGCTAGGGATAGTTTACAATCACAGTGATAGACAAAAGACTATGCATGCATCTCTTTATCTTGCAATCAGTTGGAATAATATATCAATTACATGTACATATGAAAGTGATCATATTTAATTCAGACTTAGCGTTGATTATTTCTTGTCAGAGTCAGTTTAGTTCCAATATATTATATTGTCATGACAACCACAAAGGCGCAAGATATCTGAGCGTTACATTTTGTTACGAAGTTACACATTGATTGTAATTGCATAACTTTATAAGTATATGTACTTGTATTCTTGTCCAGATAGGGCAATCTATTTTAGACACCTCACAGTGCAGTAAGTCCCTGTGCCTGTTCTATTTATAGCATATGCTGGGACAGACAAACTGACAGACAGACATAATTCTTTATTTACTCCTGATGGAGTTTTCACGAGTGTTATTACATAACAAAAGATAACAACAGGTACATAACGAAGAAATTATAAATACATCAAGACAATTAATTACAAACGTAAATTCACTGTATTACTGCATTTTGATATGATGATACTGGGGGTTAGTTTCTAAGGAATCCGCCATCTTGGATTTCTTTAGTAACGGAAATCCAAGTAGGCGTGCTAAGCAACCTACGGTCCCTCAGTATCGTCATATCATCACGACGGAGTGTGTGACGTCATCACTCACGAGCTATCGCCCCTGTCACCAATTGTCTCCCCTGTTCTGCTTGTCGTGTTTCAGGCACGCCCCCGAGATAATTCGGCTGACGGGTTGGTTTTGACGACGTCATTGATGTATTTGGCTATGGTAGAGAAAGAACGTATTTCAACTGAGAGGTTGGTTTTGACGACGTCATTGATGTATTTGGTTATGGTAGAGAGAACATATTTCAACTGAGAGGTTGGTTTTGACGACGTCATTGATGTATTTGGCTATGGTAGAGTACGTATTTCAACTGACGGGTTGGTTTTGACGACGTCATTGATGTATTTGGCTATGGTAGAGTACGTATTTCAACTGGGAGGTTGGTTTTGACGACGTCATTGATGTATTTGGCTATGGTAGAGAGAACATATTTCAACTGGGAGGTTGGTTTTCACGACGTCATTGATGTATTTGGCTATGGTAGAGTGCGTATTTCAACTGGGAGGTTGGTTTTGACGATGTCATTTAAGTTTTCGACTGTACCGTAGAGTGTATATATCCTTTTTTACAACGGAATAAAACGTGTATGGTGTGTTTTGTTGGTATTTCGCATGCAATAACATAATTTTAACTGTTTTTTTAATCACGAAATATGACTATTTTACTGATAAAAAACCCATAATAATTATTACATTTTTTAAGATATCACATTTTCTATTTGCAAAATTTACAACTTCCACTTACACAATTACATTTTCATTTTTTTTTTTTTCAAAATATGTAATGATGACAAAAAAATCAAACTTTAGCTGCTGATTTACTGTTATTTGCGTGCCAAAAATGATTGGATGTAGACTTTCGTTGTCGAAAATCCGATAGGTCGAAATCCGATTGGTTGTAGACTTTCGTTATCGAAAATTTGATTGGCCGAAACCCGATTAGTTGTAGAGTGCGCAACTGATAACGCAGTCACTGAAACAGTCAACTAAACCTAAACAAAAAATACCTTTTAAACGACATGGGCTACCGACCTTCTGAAAGCATACAAGTATACAGACTAGAAAAGGATGCTTTGTGAAATTATTCCTGATACATCATAGTTACCTTTGTAAAGGAAATCACCTCTATGAATCTCTCTACGGCTAATGTATTACGTATAAAGTCCTTGGGCCCAACCGTACGTTAGGCCATTGACATCAGATAAAGACGTGAACTTGTTCAGGCACCTCGCGACAATATCTACGTATCGGTTCAAAATCCTAAGTGTGTTTTGACATCAGAAAGTTTCACGAGGTAACTTTAGTTACAACGCTGTACCGAGCAAGCACGACATCTGAATGGCCTTTTGGGAATACTACCAACTGTCCAGCGTTGAAAAGAGATTCTAAGGACACAATGCTGGCATATCTCATAAAATCCTATCAAAACTGGTGCTTTCGTAGGCACGTGCGACAAAACCCCCCACTGGAACGACATGTTGACGACAATTAACAACTAACTGTATTATTTGAACGTTGTGTTTCACATGTTTCGAGATAAAAATAATTAACAATTACCGTGTTAAAGCCCCAGTAGTAAGAAATTGCCGGTATGAGTGCATTTTCAAATTAGGGTTGAAAACCAACCACTAACACATCTGACTCAACAAGCTCAAAACCAACCACAACAATGTTTAAGTCATTTAAACATGGTCTAAATGACTTAAAGAAAAATGACGTTTCTAAAAAATGACTTAAAGAAAATACATTCTATAATGTAACGAGCGGCCTCGCAAGCTCGACTATCTCCTTATTGCTGACCCATGAATTGAACGTCTCTGGATAACCCTTCCACTTGACCAGCGACCTCGTTTTACCCTTCTTGACGACTTTTTCTATCCAGTATACCTCTTGGCTCGTCTTCTGCAACTCGGGTTCGTAGAAGGTACCCCGAATTTCTTCTCCGTTTTGGTCGCTAATCTTATACGTTACGGGCGACGTGCGTTGTACCGCCGTTATCGTGAATACTTCTTCCGTCCATCTCGGTTGATAGCCCTTCTCAAAGGTTTTCTTTTTCTTGCTTATCCGCACGGCTTCTCCGACGGAAAACTTGGGGTGAATTATCCTAGGCTCATCATGGTTGGGGTATAGATTCATCCACACTCGGGTTTCATTTTTCTTCTTGCTGGCTTCGGTGGGTGTATGTTTTGTTGACGAGTGTGTCGTATTATTGTACTGATCGACAAGTTCGTCGAGCACATTGATGTAGACACTCGTGGAATTGGAGGAAAAATATTTCCACATTTTTTCCTTCATCGTTCTGATCCATCTCTCCACCACACTCGATTTTTCCTCGTTTTCAATCGAGTATAACTCGACTAAACTCTGCACGTCTTTATTGTAAAACTCTTTGCCCTTATCCACCCAATCTTTTTCGGTTTCCTCCCCTTGAGTATCTTTTTCAGTGCAGCTGCGACCGATTTCCCCGTTTTATCTTTTAATGGCACTAACCAACCGTACTTGGAGAAAATGTCGATAACGGCAAGGAGATACTTGGTGCCGCGATTAAATTTCGAGAATGCCTGCATGTCTACCAAATCTGCGGCCCAAATTTCATCGATGCCATTAACACGTACCCTCCTTCTCTCAAACTTTTTTCTCATGGGTCTGTGTAATTATTCAGCCAATGCTTTGAGTGCTGTAGGCGTTGAGCTCATCTCCTCAACCTGCTTTTTTTTCCCTCCCACCCCCATTCCAAACCTCATCTTAGTGCCAATGATCTTGTCCACAATAGATCTATCCAACCTCTCTCTAAGTGTAGGGTTAACAATTCCACCCAGTTCAGCTAACATATTCTTGTCACATACCCTATTTCTTGTATTAGTGTCCTTGTTTTTCAAGTAACACACATCATGATGGTATGCAGCATTATCAACCCTGTTGATAGGTTTACTCCATTCTTTGGTGTGAGGTCTGGTTTCAGCCTTTTACCGAGATTATTCCCAGGTCCCGTAAAATTATGTCCCGGGAGATGCATTTCAAACGATAAATGATTGATGGCTTCATTCACCATTGATCCGCCTACAAATTGTGTTTTTGTTGTCCCACACACTACACATTTACCCCGCTTCATATTTCGTCCATTTTTAGAAACAGTGTTTTGAACATCACTTGTTTCAGTGGCTCTTTGGCATTTAAGGCAGTACATTATGTTTTTTATATATAAAAAAATATTTATATTAAAAATATGGAAGTCAAAGATTTATCGTGGAATGAAATGGTATCAAAACGGTTCAATCACAAGCTTCTGCCAAAGAGCATAAGGGGAATGATTGTAGGCAAATCGGGGTGTGGTAAAACAACACTTTTGCTCAATCTTTTACTGAGACCGGGTTGGCTTGACTATAACAAGCTAGCAGTATTCGGCAAGAGTCTATTCCAACCTGAATACCGCATCCTCAAGAAAGCTTTTGAAGAGAAATTGCCAAAAGAAGCTATCATGCGCTTGTTTGCCCTGCGCGATGAGGTAATGAAGTCAGATGTGTCACCCTCAGCGCTTGTTGAGGCAGGGTCTAAACAGATGAAAGACAAGTCGGACATACAATGCTGCTTTTACGAATCTGCCGAAGACGTCCCAGACCCCCATGATTTAAGTTCCGAAAACAAGAATTTAATGATATTTGATGATTTGCTGTTGGAGAAACAGAATAAATGCGAGTCTTACTATATTCGTGGAAGACACAGCAATGTAGATTGTTTCTACCTTTCACAAAATTACTTCAAGCTACCACGCCAAACGATAAGAGAAAATGCAAACTTTATCTGCTTGTTCCCACAAGACCTGAAGAATATCAACCATATCTATAATGATCATGTGAGTCAAGACATGTCAAAAGATGAATTCAAAGGTCTGTGCAAGGTAGCATGGGAAAAACCACATGGGTTCGTAGTGATCGACCTGACCAGTAACAGGCAGAACGGTAAGTAAAGAAGTGGATTTGATACATTTTATATTCCGAGTTAAAAAAAATATTATATTATATAAAAAAAAAATGGAATCAATACTTGAAAAAATAGCTGAAAACACTGAGCCTAAAACCTCGTTTCAGATTGTCCTGAATAGCAACAAGACAAGATTTAGAACTAGGTTCAATCCACCAATTCAACTCGACAAAAAGAAAAAGCACGAGATGGCACTCGTCAATCTCGAGACTTACTACTCTTTTCCTAACATTGATGCGAGTAATAGTTATTTTAGATACTCGCCCGATGGCGGAACAACGTTGTTCGAAATTTATTTACCAGAAGGTATCTATAACATCGATGACAGTAACGACACAATTCAACAAAAGATTAGGCAGAATGGACACTATGGCAGTGTCAATGAGGAATATTACGTTACAATTTCTGCTAACACGAACACACTAAAGACTGTCCTTATTTTAGATAATAATTACCAAATAGACTTTAGGCATCCCAACTCCATTTCCAGTGTGTTAGGATTTAACCACAACATTTACGCACTAGGATTTCAGGAGTCTGAAAATGTCGTCAACATTCTTAGTATTGTCAGCTTGCATGTTAATGTTGACAATATCTCAGGGAGCTACGTTAATGGAGCTTCACAACACACGATATACTCCTTCTTTCCAAATGTCACCCCTGGACATATAATAGTTGAAACACCACGAAATTTGGTGTATCTTCCCGTGACACTAGACACCATACACAGTCTTGAGACTTCACTCACCGACCAAAATGGCACGCTGCTAAATTTAAGAGGAGATAATTTATCATTGAGGTTTCACATCAGACAAGTGTAATAAAAAAATATTCGTATATATAAAATGTCACGATATACGAATATTAAATTGAATGTTTCAGAAGGGCAGAAACAAAACTGTTGTCCTGTCAGTGTCCGTTTTGGTCACGAAGATTTGAACGGTGAAGATGTCTTAGCACTGACAGACAGACAAGTGAAGAGATTAGCCAAAGCCTATGAAGGTGGTAAAGGAATAACTATCAAAATGAGTAAAGCTCAACTCAAACACAATATGAAAGTTGAGGGCGGTTTCCTTGGGATGCTTGCTGGTTTGGCAGCGCGTGCATTGCCTGTTTTGGCAAAGACGGTACTTCCAGCATTAGGCATTGGCGCTCTTTCTGGTTTGACTAGTTCGGGAGTGCAAAAGGTGGTTGGGAACGGGTTGTATCTCAAGAAAGGAGGTTGTGTTTGCCAGATAGAGACAGACGGAAAAGGACTTTATTTAGGACCCGCGACCGGTTCGGGTCTAGAAGCCGTTGGTGATGGACTTTATATAAATAAAAAAGGAGATGGTATAATGGGAAGGGTCTTATCCTGGGACCTAACAGCCCATTCAACAACATTCCGATCCTCGGTGCAATATTATGAGTGTTTCATGCATACGTGGTCATGAACATATATATATTAAAAAATATATACATATAAAAAAAGAATGCCTGTTCACAAATTTGGTGTAAAACCGAAAAATTGGTATAACTTGCCAAGACAGCCGAAGACGATTTACTGGATACCGGTAATGGATGTAAAACATCCTCCACAGAAGGTGCAACCAGTAACGTGGGAAATTTTCAATCAAAATAAACTTACCATCGGACCAAAAGAAAATAGAACGATTAGATTAAGGTTTGGATTGAGGATGACTAGTGGTATGGTTTTAACGACACTAAAGCAAAGCCTTAAAATGAGGCAATGCAGTATACAAAATGAAGCCATTCTCGAAAGTGTTGATGATGTGGTGATAAACATCGCGAACAATTAGAACGGGGTTGTTGTTATTGAGGAAAACGAGCCTCTATGTCTCATACATTATATGACATAAAAAAAAATCTCACACATATAAAAATATGGAAATCAACAAAGTGAATAATGATATGGCGCTTTATCCAAAGTTGCCAACAGCTCCCCCTGAAGATGAGGGACAAGGTTATCGTTTACAGAAAATTAACGAGATTCAGAGGATTCTCGAGGAAGGAAGAGAAAAGCGTGAGACTCTTAGCAAGAAGTACCACAGAGCCGTGAAGATAGTGGATAATGTCGATGTTGGTCTTATCGGCGTCACCATGGGGCTTGGCATCGGTGGTGTTAGCCTTTTATCTACGGTAGTAGCAGCACCGATTGTTGTCGTGATGGAGGGCGTTGCGCTTGCTACCGGAGCTCTGAGTATCGTCGGAAAATATGTGAATAAGAAGTGTGCGGCCACAGCCGAAAAGCACGAAAAGATCAAGGTTTTGGCACAAGCAAAACTGAACACGATATCGTCGTACATCTCGAAGGCGCTAGCCGATAATGCAGTAAGTGATGAGGAATTTCAACTCATACTAGCAGAGTTGGTCAAGTACCGCGAGAAGAAGGAAGAAATAAGAAAGGTTTCCAAGAAGCACATGGACTACGGCCTACAGCAATCCCTGATCGAACAGGGAAGGCAGGAAACCCGCGAGTACTTCCACAAGTTGTTCGAGAAAAAGTGAGATGAAAATCGAGATGAAAATCGAGATGAAAAGTGAGATGAAAATCGAGATGAAAATCGAGATGAAAATCGAGATGAAAAGTGAGATGAAAATCGAGATGAAAATCGAGATAAAAAAAATATTATCTTTAGAAACAAAAAAAATGTCATTTCTAAAGATTACAGATCCCGAGAAAAGGGATTTAATCGTAAAAGAGTTTCTCGAACTGAAAAAGAGGCTCCAAAACAGAGATATAGAGAGACAGACTGGTGAACGAGAGTTTCAAACAGATCTCGGTAAAATATTCAAGCCTATAACGGACGTACAAAAAAGTACGGCAAAAGACACAAGATCTGATATTAGACCCATCAAAGAAAACATCGGAATTGAAGAAAATCACATTTCCAGCGTTCCATCTATAGAGGGGTTTCAACAACAAGAAAAGGAAGATACTGATACGAAGTTTATCGGACCAATCGCGCGCAAATATTTAAGGAAGTTCGCTTCCAAATCCGAGGCTGATAGAACGTACGGGCTATACGATAAGAACGGCAATTTTTATATAGGCAATAAGCCCGTCGCCTTTGTAGATGATAACATAGTAGTGGATGGTGAAGAGTACCAAGGAACACCGGGATTGTGGGAACTCATCATAACCAAGAATCCAGACGATCAAATATACACCGACCAGGACTACGAAAATTACGCGAAGATGATGATTGAATCGAACGCTCTCAAAAAAGGCAACGATCCAGAGAGTAACAGACCAAAGGCCAGCAAGGGGTTGAAATGGAAGAATGTGCTTAGAACCATTTGGACTAATAGGGATTATTACGAAGGGAGCGGCACATCATTGCTAGCGATCCTAATGCATTGCTCGAAAGACTAGACCTGCTGATGGCAAGCAAGGCAGCGGGTAACACAGGCGTTCGGAACGAGCTTGTATCGATTTGCGATGAACTAAAAAGACAAAAGGTGCTGGACGTCAATGCATATAAAAAAAATAATATCTAGACTATAAAAAATAATGTTTATAGCAAAGAATCGTGGATTTAGAAGACAGTATGTCTATGGCGGTGCTGGAATGTTTGATAGCATCGCAAGTTTTTTCACTAGATTATTTACTAGCAATGCTGCGAAACAGATTGCCTCTACCGCTCTAGATGCTGGTAAAAGCGTTGCTAAGGAAGTTGGGAAGAAAGCTATGGATGCTGGAAAGACTGCAGCTCTTGATGCTGGAAAGAAGTTCCTTGAGAAAGGAGTGCGCGGTCTCGCACGTAAAGCTCTTACACCCAAATCTCGAGCAATTCTACAAAAGCATGCTGGTACACCGGCGAAGCAGTCATCCCCAGTTGATCAGAATATCCATTCACTAATAGATGGGAGCGGAATGCAGCAACAGAGGGCGATTGCGATTCAAGACCTCGTCAAAAGATTGAATCAAGGATCTGGTCTAAAATTGATTTAAAGAAAAATGAAATCTATAATAAAAAAAAATGGCTATCGAATTCAAGCGTCATGATTACCAAACACGCGATTCATGCATTTTTGTCATTTGTGGAGTAAAATGATATAAAAAATTTTCTCTTGCTAATAAAAAAGTAAAATATGATGAACATTCTAAATTTTACTGAGGCTCCCATGAAGGATGACAGCATCGAAGAATACGAATACCATGAGTACGATCCGATTACCGGTACGAATCTCAATAACCCAGGTGAGCTCAGGATCAATATTGAAGCACAAGATCTGTTTACTCACCCAAGCGAGAGCTATCTGATCATCGGAGGGCGTCTGACAAAAACTGACGGGACCGCTTACGCAAACGATGATAACGTTACACTGACGAATAATGCTCTCATGTATCTTTTCAGCAACATCAAGTACCAGCTTTCAGGACAGGAGATTGAATCTCTCTTTCATCCAGGACAGGGTACAACGATGCTTGGTTTTTTGAAATATCCAGATGACTTCTCCAAGTCGCAGGGTTTGAATCAATTGTGGTACAAGGACACATCAGCTGCAGCATCTGCAGCTGCAGCAGCAGGCAATGCCGGATTTAGCGTTCGCCAATCCTATATAATCAAATCTCCTGATCCAAAGGGCACATTTAGTTTCAGAGTACCACTCAAGCACATCTTTGGATTTTGCGAAGACTATGACAAAATTGTGTATGGTATGAAACAAACCCTGACTCTGGTGCGGAAAACGGACAACGATGCGATCTTCAGGAATGCAAATGTTGATGATGGGAAAATTACCCTCGAAAAGGTGTCGTGGTTTATGCCTCATGTACTACCCGCAGATGCTGAAAAATTTCAGCTTTACAAGACACTCGATTCAAATGCGCTTCTACCCGTAATGTACAGGATCAGGCAATGTGATTCCATCTCCGTAACACAGTCAACTAGCTTCACCTGGAGACTATCTGTCAAATCAGCGCCTGAAAGACCGCGCTATATCATTGTCGGTTTCCAAACTGACAAAGACGGTGACCAAGAGCAGAATCCTTCCATCTTTGACAACGTCAATGTGAGGAATATATTTGTCATGCTAAACTCGGCTAGATACCCCGCAGTTGACTACAACCTCTCCTTTCCCAAACAGCAATTCAGTCGGGCGTACGGTGATGCAGCAGCCTTCAGGTCCAAGTTTTACAACATGGACGAGTTGGTGTCAAACCCCAACATCACCCCCGCCGATTACAAGACTCTTTTCCCACTGTTTGTGTTCGACGTCAGCAAGCAGAGTGAGCGACTGAAGACCGCAGTCACTGACATCCAAATAAAAATGCAGTTTAATGCCAACGTGCCAGCGGGTACCGAAGCATTTGCTGTTGTGATTAGTGACAAGATGATAAACTTCAAGACCGATGGGAAGAAGGTAAACGTTGTATATAGCTAGATTTCTACATTTCTTGAAAATGACTTTAAGAAAATAAAAATCTATAATAAAAAAACAATGTTGAAACTGTCTGAATTGAAAACAATTCTTCGTGAGAATAAAATCAAAGGTTATTCTCATTGCGGCAAGAAGCGGCTGATCGAGCTGTTGAAAGGAAAGGAATTAATACCAGAGGAACCACCCAAACCAGTGAAGACAAAGAAAGAGGTAGATCCAATGGCAGTTAGAAATAACCCCAAACCTGTTGTGTTGAGGGATGTTAATACTGGAGAGGAGATTACATTTCCATCCATTTATAAGGCATCTCAATTCATAGACAAATCCTCGAGGATAATAACCTTTTGGGATGGAAGGGTGTGGAAAAACAAGTATGAGATTAAAGTGGGTGACCCCAGAGGAATTAGCAAGATGTAAGCAAAAAAAATGTTGTATGTGGGTTAACATATACAACATTCATGAAAAAATAATTTTTTTTTGAAAATGACTTATAGAAAAAAAAATCTATATATGATAAAAACAATGAGTCTTTTCAGAAGAATTAGTAATGCGGCTATGAATGCTGCAACAAACATTGCTAGAGGAGCAAGACGACTGGCATCGGCTTTCATCCCACAGAGGAATCCTCCAGATCAAAATTTCTTAGATGCAGATGTACCTAGCATCAATGTGCCGACTCTTCAACCTGTCCTTATCCCTACAACCAGGGACAAGGTTAAACAAAAAGTAAATAAATCGATCAAAGCTGCTGTAGATTGGGTTGAATGGCTGCATGATGCAGACAGAGAAGTTGTTAAGAAGGCCCCATCGAAATTAAAAGCCTTGAAGGAAAAAGTAGATGCTTTATTCAGAAAGCAGCAGATGTTTGAAATCAGAGAGACAAGATCTGCTCTGAGGAAATTTACGACTCAATATACCATAGATGGCAGAGAGGGGTTTGATGCTCAATCGTTTCTCAACACAGCCCGACAAAATGTAGTTAACCTCTTGAGAGGAATCCGAGGCACTAAGGTAAAGCTAATTCTTAGATGTAACATGGAAAAAGTGAACCTTGTTAGTGCCTCGGAAACAATCGTAGAGCCTGCAGCCTTTCACTCTAATGTCGAGATTAACCTCGAGGGAACAGATGCAGATGAGCTGTATGATGCAATGGTAGATAGAGTCATGGAGGCCATGGCGACATTCCAGTTGCGAGGCAGCAACTGGACATTTAAATCTATCATTGCCATTGAAATTCATACAGTTGCTTATGAACCGTTGAGGGGGAGCTCTTACATCCCTACTCCGGAGGCCCTTGCACATCCTAAGAAGGGAGTGATCAATGTCAAAAATGATGACAACAGATGCTTCCTCTGGGCACTGGCTCGAGCATTACATCCCGTAGAACGTGATGCTTGCCGCATAACTAAGATGCTCAGAATGCAAGCAGAAAAACTCAACATGGACGGTATTGATTACCCAGTTAGTCTTAAGACAATAGATCATGTCGAGAAGCAAAACCCAGACATATCTATTAATGTCTTTGGCTATGAAACTAGTGTTTACCCCCTCCGAATAAGCAAACACGTTGATAGGGTAACAATAAACCTTTTATTGATCTCTGATGGGGAAAAGCAGCATTACTGCGTCATCAAAGACATGAGCCGTTTGTTGTCCAGCCAAACCGGAAACCACCAACACAAAAATTATTACTGTCTCAGATGTTTGAACCCCTTCTACTCACAGGAATCGTTGAATAAGCACATGGAATACTGTTATTCAAACGAGGCCGTCAAGATAGAGATGCCAGAAGAGGGCTCGACCATTTCGTTTGGGCACATACACAAGTCCATGAGAGTGCCGTTCACAGTGTATGCTGACTTTGAATCTTTCATCAAACCCGTAGATACGTGTGAACCGTGTCCGGGAAAGAGCTACACGAAGAAATACCAGAAACACACCCCATCGAGCTTTTGTTACTACATCAAATGCTTTGATGATGGTGTCTTCTCTAAAGATCCGGTTACCTACACCGCGAAAACTGACGACGAAGATGTCTCCCAAATATTCGTAGAAATGTTGGAGAAAGACATCAAAGAAATTGGCAAAATTCCGGCGAAACCAATGATTTTTGGGGAAAATGACCGCAAACAATTCCAAAAGGCGACAAAGTGCTGGATCTGCCAAGGTGAGTTCAGTAAGGATGACAAGAAGGTGAGAGATCACTGTCACTTTACTGGGAAATACCGAGGTGCAGCTCACAATAGTTGTAACTTGCAGTACAAGAAGCCGAAGTTCACTCCCGTGGTGTTCCACAATCTGAGCGGCTATGACAGTCATCTGTTCGTCAAGAACCTCGGTAAAACTGAGGGGAACATCAACTGCATCCCGAACAACGAGGAAAAGTACATCAGCTTCACCAAGGAGGTTGTTGTCGGTTCTTATACTGGCAAGGACGGGAAAGAGAAGGATGTTAAGCACCAACTCAGATTCATCGACAGCTTCAAGTTCATGGCCTCTAGCCTGGATAAGCTGTCCGGTAATCTGGATCAGGACTGCTTCACTAACACTTCGAAGTACTATAACGGAAAACATCTAGACTTACTAATGAGAAAGGGTGTCTACCCATATGAATATATGGATTCACTCAAAAGACTAGATGAAACAGCCCTTCCACGAAAAGTAGCGTTCTACTCCAGACTCAGTGGAGAAGAGATTAGTGACGATGACTATGAGCATGCACAAACTGTGTGGAAAGAGTTTGGCATGAAGTCACTCAGGGACTACCACGAACTGTACAACCAGTCGGACGTGTTGCTCTTGGCAGATGTCTTTGAGAACTTTAGAGACGTCTGCATCAAGAACTACGATCTTGACCCTGCCTGGTATTATACAGCGCCTGGACTAGCATGGGACGCTGCCTTGAAAATCACCGAAGTGAAGTTGGAGCTGTTATCAGATCCAGACATGTTGCTCATGGTGGAGAAAGGTATCAGAGGCGGGATATCGATGATCAGCAACAGATATGGCAAAGCAAACAACCCATACATGGGTGAAACATTCAACCCCCATGATCCTGCGAAGTATATTGCCTATTTGGATGCCAACAATCTCTATGGTTGGGCCATGAGCAAACCGCTCCCTACACACGGATTCGGGTGGATGACAGACAGTGAACTGGACTCTTGGAAGAACCACAGCTGTATACTGGAGGTTGACCTTGAATATCCAAAGGATCTGCATGATCTCCACAATGACTATCCGCTCGCTCCAGAAAGTCTCAAAGTCCATAATGTGGAAAAGCTTATTCCCAATCTCAATGACAAAACTATATGTCATTCACTACGAGAACCTCAAACTATACGAGGGCTTGGGAATGAAGATTACAAAGATCCACAGGGGCATCAGGTTCGAGGAAAGTGCATGGTTGAAGCAATACATCGACCTGAACACCAATCTCCGAGCAGAGGCAAACAATGAGTTTGAAAAGGACTTTTTCAAGCTCATGAACAACTCTGTTTTCGGAAAGACTATGGAGAACATTAGGAGCCGAGTGGATATCCGACTAGTCAACGACGAGACAAAAGCGAAGAAGTTGGCAGCAAAACCCAATTTTAAACATTGCACCATCTTCGACGAGAACCTGGTTGCCGTACATATGAAAAAGACGAAACTGAAGTTCAACAAGCCCGTTTATCTCGGGATGTGCATCCTCGATCTGAGCAAGACGTTGATGTACGACTTCCATTACAACTACATGAAGACAAAGTACGGAGAAAAGGCAAAACTCCTGTTTACCGATACCGATTCCTTGGCATACGAAATCCAGACGGAAGACTTTTACAAGGACATCTCTGGTGACGTGGCA
The DNA here is from genome assembly GCF_031769215.1 of Ylistrum balloti. Lineage (NCBI taxonomy): Eukaryota > Metazoa > Mollusca > Bivalvia > Pectinida > Pectinidae > Ylistrum > Ylistrum balloti. Next base: position 1,682,840 of record NW_026782006.1, on the reverse strand, counting down.
GCCAAGTTTGACACCAGCAACTTCCCAAAGGATCACCCATCGGGCATCGAAGTCGGTCGTAACAAGAAAGTGGTGGGGATGTTCAAGGACGAGGCAGGAGGTGTTCAAGGACGAGGCAGGAGGTAAGATCATCCGAGAATTCGTGGGGTTGAGAGCTAAGTTGTACAGTTACAAGTTGCTTGAGGGGTATGAGGAGAAGAAGTGTAAGGGGGTGAAAAGGTCCGTTGTCAGAAAGAGTATTTCGTTTGAGGATTACAAGAAATGTTTGTTTACGGGTGAGGATCAGTTGAGAAAGATGAACGTCATCAGGAGCCACTGTCATGATGTGTACACCGAAGAAATTAACAAAATAGCTCTTTCGGCAAATGACGACAAGCGAATCATCCTCCAGGATGGGATGCGCACACTAGCCCACGGACACTTTAAACTTTAATAGATATATATAAAAATGAACATTTCAGTGGGAAAAGTCGTTCTGCCAAATAAACCGCTAAGTAATATCGAGTTAATGAGGGCTGCAGATGAATTGAAAATACCAAACTTTAGAGGAGTATTTCTGCGCGATACACTTCCGAAGAGACCAAAGAGAAATGAATGTGGGATTCTGAATTTAGATTCTAGTGACGGAGGAGGAACGCACTGGACCGCCTGGTACAAACAAGGAAAAAATAAATACTATTTCGATAGCTATGGCATACAACCTCCGAATGAGTTGATATCCTATTTGAAGCGAGGGATCTTGTACAATACAGAGCAGGTTCAGCCAGCCGATCAGGTATTTTGCGGTCATTTGTGTTTATACGTTCTAAAAGAGATGAGCGCGGGGAGAGAGCTTCAAGAGATCATAAACGGATTGTATTGATTTATAAAAAATATATATATATTAAAAAAACATGCCTATTCACAAATTTGGATATATGACGTCAGAGTACAACATCCCAACACCAGAACCCGGTGTCTCTGTCGTACGTCAATAAGAATTTCCAAAGAAAAGCTGATGTGACTAAATTAGAGATGGATATCCAGGATCTAAGAGTCAAGTATTCTCAGCTATTAATGAATACACAAAAATTACAAAGAAAAATGAATAAAAAATATATAACTATCTGGGCTGAAGAAAAAGGTGGACTGGTGAAAGGGAAGTACGAATACTCGTTCGGTGATGGTGCAACAGGTAAAAACGCTGGCTATACCGTGCTAGCACCAACTAAAGTTTTGAAAATGGGTATGTCGGTTACAACACCAGAATCCACTCCCGAAGAGGCTGGTGTAGTCCTCGTGGTTAATGGTAGTAAAACTCAATGTAAAATTTTAAAGCCACAAGGAGAATTTAATCACGTTTCGGATGTGAGAGGAATCGATTTAAATGTAGGTGATGTGCTCAACTTTGTAACCAACGTAACAACAACAAAAATTACCGGAGCTATTATTTCACTTCTATTAGAAATTAATTTATAAAAATATACATATAAAAAACATGCCTATTCACAAATTTGGATATATGACGTCAGAGTACAACATCCCACCACCAGAACCCGGTGTGTCTCTGTCGTACGTCAATAAGAATTTTCTACGAAAGAATGGGGCTACCGTAACTGGTTCCATCGATATGGCGGGAAATACGTTAACGAACGTGTCGGATCCCGTGAACGCGCAAGACGTCTCTACTAAGAATTATGTCGATGGTCAAATTGTTAACCCTACACCCGTAACCACCCTCGTTACAGCAGGTTTGTATAATCTGGATGATACGTATCATATTATTCTAGCAGATACCACCAGCGGAAACGTTGTGCTAAACTTTCCGCCAACAGCTACCGTCGGTAAAGAATACTTAGTTATTCACGAAAAAAACGGTAATCAATGTTCAATGTGGGATAATGAGAATAGAATAGTAAATCCGGATGAGAGCACTGATACATCTGTTGGGACTTTACAATCTTTGATTGTTTTTGGTGGAGAATCGAGAACATTTACGTGGAGTGGTAAACATTGGATGGTTACTTCAAAGTCCATTCGTGAGGTAGCTAGAGTTAGTAAGAGAGGAGACACTATGACTGGATCTTTGCATATGGGAGGCCATGAAATAACTGGCCTATCCTTGGCTCAACCCTCGACTGATGGTCACGCCGCAACAAAAGGTTATGTGGATGCTGTTTTAGTTGACTCGTGGAGAATTTATGGTCCATATACTTATTTGCACTCTCAAGCAGAAACTATCACCCCATCAAATACGACAACTTATCAAACTTTACCTTTTATAACACTAACGATCCCAAATGTAAAGGTGGGGGATTATTTAGAAGTTTCCACCTACCTGGGTGTGGATTATAGGAGTTACTATTCTATTGGTGATTTGGTAATGGTAGACGTTGAGACGGGGGATGGGTTGTTTGAAAACGCGCCCCTGATAAGTCAGTTTGCGGCTGCTAGTAAAGGTACTAAGGTAAAAACAAAAACGGCCTACATGATGTATATGTCACCCGTTCCTATTACTCGTGATGCAAATGCTGTATGCACAATTAAGGTGAAAGCAAAAACAATATCACCAAGAGTATATCAAGAAAACCGGTGTGGGTTTTATGTGAAGCACATGAAAAAATTTACTACCTAACACGGAGAAGACGAGCCAAGAGGTATACTGGATAGAAAAAGTCGTCAAGAAGGGTAAAACGAGGTCGCTGGTCAAGTGGAAGGGTTATCCAGAGACGTTCAATTCATGGGTCAGCAATAAGGAGATAGTCGAGCTTGCGAGGCCGCTCGTTACATTATAGAATGTATTTTCTTTAAGTCATTTTTTAGAAACGTCATTTTTCTTTAAGTCATTTAGACCATGTTTATATGACTTAAACATTGTTGTGGTTGGTTTTGAGCTTGTTGAGTCAGATGTGTTAGTGGTTGGTTTTCAACCCTAATTTGAAAATGCGCTCATACCGGCAATTTCTTACTACTAGCTCCAATATACGTAACATTCACCAAAAATTAATGTAGAATCACACATAATTATTGAGATATTCCCTAAGATATAGTTAGAATTAAGTTATTCAAACAATAGTTACCATGACTTTGCGCATAAAGTATTGATATATGAGCAGTTGAAACTCGCTATTTGTAAACACACCTCCATTTTAAACACGCCGCCATCGAAATTACGATTGTTGCCGAACCACGTCGGAAAGTTCATGACCTGATCTCGCGAGAGTTGAGGTTTCTACTTATAGAGGAAGCACATGCAGATATGTCTACGGTAAGATTTTGTTTACAAATATTGTTTGCGAAGTCTTGTCGTAGACTTGAGGTATTCCTGTGATAAACATTCAGTTTTTGGGAAATTATTAGAAGGAATAATTAGTTTAGAAACGATACGACGTATAATTATAACGTAAAAATTCAGAACTGGCCTGATGTATGATTGAAAAAATGGAAGCGACTGGTGAACGTCTGTACTGTGTCTGCCATGTTTACACCCGCGGAATATGCGCATGTGCAATGACATCGCTACGAGCGGTAATGTATGAATTATTGTGGGTCCCACATAGTTTATTTTCCGATTTTTTCAATTTTTATTTAAATTGAAAACAGTCAGTTTTATTTTCTTTAATTAAAGGGAAGTATTTGTTTTGTTACATATATTACGGGGAAAATAAGATAAAGTTTGTTTTTTATAGTGATTTTTACGTATATTGGGGCTTTAAAGTGTTATTGTTATTTAACAAAGACTGGAGTAACTGAGTGACTGTTAATATGACATTTTCTTTTCGGGCAATAAAAAAGTTTAAGTTGAAAAAAGTCAAATTCGACAACAATCGACAGGTCTTATTTGATTTCAATGCCTAAAAAATGAATACTTTGGAAATAGAAATCATCTCTGAAAACAATCCCCTATTTTTGAAGTTGTCCCTTTGTTTGGTAAGCCTGACTATTCCATCGCACAAACATGTTTTTGACACTCAGCTCTTCAATTTTTCACATTGTACTTGTTGCTTTGTAGAGCTACTGTTTGTAAATCCCTATAACTAACTATAGTGCAACAGTATCAAACAGATGAGATGACGCTAACCAGGTCCGGTTCGTTGATGTTTGATGATAAGAGACTCGTATGCTGTAATATACATCTGCGCATGCACTTCGAAATGAAAATAATGCAATGGTGAACGACTCACTAGAGAAGTATGTAGTGTTTTGTGTTGTGGTGGATGTTCCATGTTACAGGTCACTGGAACAAGACCTTTGTGGGAACAAGTGGTCTATTTTGAAGTCGAATCCATGGTGAGAACCGGCTCCATCATTAGGAATATATGACTGTATTGTGAGGAGGCCTAGTGACCAGTCAAATGGTACGATAACCACATACGGTTACCCACTTTGTAACAACTCCTACTTGCTTACTTTTGAAATCTAGGCTAATGCTAGAGTTTATATCGAGTGTACAAACAAGCACGTGCACGTTTTTTCAATCATCATCAATCATGCATGATCATTTGTCGTCGCTACAAATATAATATATTGCACATTATCAAAAGGGTCTACAAACAGTGCTTGAATTTCACAGCATAATGTTAAACAAGTGTATACGCGGTTGATAACTTTCCAAGCTGAAACTTCACGTATTTTGAAAACGTATGTGATTGTGAGGCGACCTAAGAAATTAAACCATGTTCAAAAGCTTCAAAGATAAGTAAGATAAGTGTATTACTCGTTCAGGACTTCTCAGTCCTCTATACCAGGCTCATTACAATACAGTATGAATACATATTAAAACACATATATTCGGTACTGTGCTTGATAAATATTAAATATCTACAAAAGAAAAAATAGCGTTTTAACCATACAAGATAAAAGTGAAATTACATAGACTCGAAAGTAACATTATATTTGTATTTTCTGTCTACTACAACCTGTTTCAACCTCTCAAAAGCGTATTCACCCGGAAGTATTTACACAGTGTTATTTATAGTGGTGGCAGGGAAAACCTCGTCTATAAACAGATACACATATGTGTAGCTACATGCCGACTTCATCTATATTTAGTTCAAATGTTTATTTACTCTTCTGATACTTGATGTGGAATGACTCTTTCAGCCAAAATATGACGCAATTTGCTAGAAGAAAAACTTGGCAGTCCAAGATCGAGGACGATAACTTACATTTTACACTGTTCTATGTATATGATCCCGTCGTCTCCATAACCTAATCTACCCACAAAGCATTGCGTATGCGATGTCCGATTTCCGATCCGTCTGACCCAGTCACTGTTACGCAATAAAAAAAACCGTTTTAAAATGATCGTATGTATGGTGTTATCCAATGATCTGATTGTTTACTTTGAAATTTACACAAAAGTAGTCTCTACTGATGCACTATCACATATTTACACCACGTTCCACTCATTTCCATCAATACAGCTGACACGGCTAACGTTCATGCTGTTAGACATTGTTCTATTTTGAATAACCTCTTGTAACCATGAAAAACTTGTTAATTCATTCACCAATATTACCTGTGTACCAGAAATATATATATATATATATTCAAGTTTCTAAATACATGTACTGTCCATACTGAGTCAATACGTACACATATGCCTCCATTCTGGACAAGTACGTATTTATAATATATAGGTACTCCTCTGTCAATACACTCATTCTACACGTAATAACAACATCCGTAACTCTGGTCTTACGAGAAAAAATTTTTTTCGGGTTTGCCACTAAACCGTTCGAGACATCTTACTGATAGTGGTCTAAATTGGCAGCTAAATATTTTCTCTTCAATTTGGTATATGATACCAGGGACGCATAATACGTCCCTGATAATACCCTAGATAAATCTGTCATTGTGTCCACTTTTGATTGACTCATTTGAATTAAAGTCAAGAACAGTTTGGTATACTCAGCAAACTTTCTTATGTCTCCTCTACGATGGAAGGGAAACATTATGGTAATCCTCTGAACTTTCTAGTCATTTATTGTCCGTGTCGCAACTTCCATCCAGGTGAAACCTGCAGTATTGCAGTATACTTGCATCACCTACAGTTGATAACGTCATTTTGATCTTGACCTCAAAGTCAAAGGTCAAATAGGTGAAAAAAATTCAATAATTTCTTGTCCGGGTGGTTACTTTCAAACCATTAAAGAAATGATAATGAAAGTTGTTTTTATACCTTAATAAATCACAGACAAATTGCAAAGGTGGGATAAGAGCCAGTTTAACCCACGATTTAAAATTCTTGTTAAAATGTAGTTTTGAATATTTAAAAATGATTTATACAAGTTGTTATTTACCTGTATTACCCACTACAGGGCAGTGCTTTGTAGTTGGATCGTTGCGACCATGGCCTCAAGGTCAAATAAGTGGAATCGATGGAACTTTTTAACCGTAAAAAATATCTTTGTGTCAATGGTGCACCTTAACGCATTTTCTGAAGTGGGTCGCTAGACTAATCCTGATCCCCCAGAATTATTACGATAGTCTAAGCGCAGTAATACATCGAGAGTCGAGAAGTTTTATTTAAAGTCGCATATCACAAACAGGATAAACATTAGCACTGTAGTGCTATTCTTGCGACAAACATAGGTATAAGATTAACTAGATACGTCTCTGGATTAACAATATCACAGTACATAAATACTATGTACATAACAAGATCAATATCAACATATCACTGTTAGTTTAGACCTAGATATAATAATTAAGATTCTTGTATCTCACACAGGATCACTAAATGCTGAAGTTAAGACACTATCTAAGTGTAATTTACATATATGCTAACATAGCAAAACATAAAAATTGACTGGGTATTTCAACAAAATTAACAATTGCATTGTTATTTAAATGAACAAGTGATGGTGATGGACTCAAAAGGAGAACTACTCACACAGTATCATGTGTACATGTAGGACAGGAAGAGACGATTTACAGGATCGGGTGAATCGCTTAACGTATGATGGTATTAATGCAAAAAAAATCATTAAAAATGAATAAAACGGCACTATTCTACTATTTTCGCCGTTTTTGGTCAATTTGAAACTTAAATATTTGAATAATGGTCATTTAAAACACTATTAACACTAAGAACAATTTAATGCCCAAATTCTACATATAAACCGCCCGATTCTGCCCGATCCTGTCGTCTTTCGGTCTCGCGCAACCAAAACGGATATTAGTGTTTTATATAATACGTATTCATTTTAAAACTATTCATAATTTGTAACATATGTTGATATCAATGCAAAAGAAATTCATAAAATCATTTAAATGTCACAATTCTACCCCGATTCTGTCAGATCCTGTAAATCGTCTGACCCGTATTCGGTCTAAAAAAATATCTGGACTAAGACCACAATTAATTTCACTATATGTTTCATTGTAACATTAAAATTCATAACTAAGTCCCAAAGTTTCATCTGCAAATTTCCATTTCACCCGGCCAAGATCAACATCTGAGAAGCAAAATGTAAAAGTTTCAACCCATCATGTTGGGCATTTTCTGGAGATATACCTCCATGTGTGTCACCAACGTCAATTATATACATGCGGGTCAGGGGTAAAGGTGAAAACAGGACTTTTTACACCGGATCCTGCAGCACAAAATACAAGATCAACATCTGAGAAGCAAAATGTAAAAGTTTCAACCCATCATGTTGGGCATTTTCTGGAGATATACCTCCATGTGTGTCACCAGCGTCAATTATATACATCCGGGTCAGGGGTAAAGGTGAAAACAGGACTTTTTACACCGGATCCTGCAGCACAAAATACATGTTCAATATGAATGATTTACACACTGACAGCTAGATTATCATCTCTATAACACATCTACAGCAAATTTATAGGCAAACATCCAATTCAAAGAGGCATATTATTTTTTCCCAAATATACATACATTTTTTAGGGACTTCCTTCGTGGGTACTGAACCCGGAAGTATTTAATTGTGGTCTTAGTCCTGTAGTGGCACGCGAAAGGAGACCATGAGCTAGACACTGCTGCCCTTCTTATTGGTATGAAAAACACACATTCAGGGAAATATAACCGTAAACATAATATAGACACCTAACTTGCACGAAAAACTCATATTCAAACTTGAAAAAAAATTCTTTCAACATGCTGTCGAAGCCTCTTCTTTAAAATAATGCAGTGCTGTGGGAAATACCTTCCGTGTCGACACGTGGACCTAGGCAAACGTGTGTCTCATGGTTAATATGTCTCAATTTTTCGTCATTGATATTCACTTATGTACAATATACACAGTTTATCACCACAATCACCACCTGAACACAATTTCAGTTTAGCGTAAACTTTAAAATTCAGCGTGACCCTGCTATGATATGAGTAATAGTCAGGTCTTTGAGGGATAGATTTTGGGTTAAAGCAATGCATTAGAGATTGTTTCCCGTTATGTCATATGTTAATTTGACTTATCTGACCAGGGGAGGTCTGATTAACGTTTTTAAAGTAGATAACTGAGTGAAACGCTTTTTTCCAAATGGACGATAGAGCCAAATGTCGCGATAAAACGACGATGTGTTGATGGGAGGAAGCAGTTTTCAGTCATTTTTATCTAGGGAATAGTTTACCACACCATGTTGTCAATGCTGAAAAACTGTTTTATGGTTTGAAACAATGTCATATGAAAACTGGAAAAATAATTGTTTACATATACAATGCTCAGTAACCTGTATTAATTGCACCAAGGCTTATTTACATTATGCTCTGTGATCATATTCAAATGGACTTAAAGGCTGCGGACATGCATCCATTATTTAGACTTGTATATTCATTGTTTCATGCCACATAACTATCCCATCCGTAGTAACATCCATATAACATATGATAGATTCAGAAAATTACATATTAGAACATTAATCCAACAAAAGATGCTGGACCTGACCGTATGAGCCAAGAATCTTGAAATAAATGGAAAAGGTGGTCTGACCCATATTAAAACTATAAGTTATGTTGTCGGTTGAAACAGGTACTGACTGGAAAGTGGCATGTACATATGTGTCTCTAATCTATGTAAAAAAAGGCTTGAATTACAACCCTGAAAACTATTGGCCAGTCTCACTTGTATCTGAAGCACATGCAGACTAAAACAATACTCTTTACGCAACTTGGTTCTGTCTGTCTTCATCTAAAAAAACACAGCTATTGAATTCATTGAAAATGTATCCAAAAATGTCAAAAATCAGAAACAGACATCCTTATGTTTGACTTCTCAAAGGCATTTGACAAAGTCCGCCACAATCTCTTGATCCAGAAATCGCTATAGGATAAGGGGCATTGTCATTGAGTAGATAGAAAATGTTTTCACTAATAGGACACAGTCAGTAATAATCAATGGAGACCTATGTGTCATTTGAGTGAAACGTCTCCCAGGAAACCATTCTCTCACCAAGTTTGTTTCTTTACCCTCTGAACAACATTACCTTTGACTTCTTCACAGTAAGCTGTTCGATGAATTCCATCCCCAAAAATGCAATCTCCTATCAATCTCCAAGAATGAAAAATAGGCAAGCTACAAATATCTACATGGCCCCTGTCCATAACATAGTGATAATGCAAGCTGCATGGGCATAACAATACAACAAGATCTAAAATTTTATTACAAGAACATATTCTCATGTGCGCAATACTTTTGTTTTGCCTAATTTATTCCCACCCGAAACAATTTAGTGTTGATATCAATTTGGGCTCCATCTGTCTGTCCCTCTGTCCCAGGTTTTTTCCAGGCTACAACTTCAAAAGTGTTAAACTCAACTCCACCAACCTTCTGAAAATATTAAGTTAGTGTCCATGTTGTACCTTTTGCTATTGATGACTTATCAGTTTTTATATTTTTTTCTGTTAGCAGGGTCAAAAAACTCAAAATTAGTAATAATTTTCCTTTCCGGGCTAAAACTTTGAAACTAATCCACTCAACTCCACAAAACTTCCTGTATATATTAGGTCAGTGCCCTAGTTAATTATTCTTTTCTGTTACCATGGAAACAGATAGCCCTCATTACAAATTTCATACTTATTAAGCTATTAGTATCTTTCACTATTGGGAAGTTCTCTATTTAAATATTTTTCTTTTACCATGGACATTCAAGTAAACTTTGTACAGGCATCAAGCTAGTACTCTAGTAGAAGTTCTCCATTTCAATACTTTGTTTGGAACAAGTAAAAATAACAAATACTAATTAAACTTGCTGTAATATTAACACACACACACACACACACACATATATATATATAAGATTGTGTATCTTTGTGTTAAACAGTGGGGCACCCTTTGTATTATCTTATTTACTCTTTGTTTTGTTTCAGATGTAACCTGGATTTATGGACCTAGAGTTGCTCCTCACCAAGACCCAACTTGTAAAATAAACAGGCTTCACTTTCAAGACAAGCCAACTTATTTATCTTGGTGAGGGGCAGCTCAGGTCATTTACATGGAGCACATTGAGGGAAAAGGGCAGATACTCTTGGATCCCTTAGACGATGAAATATCAGGAGTTCAACAGGAAAACGAACCTGTTTTTCATGTTGAGACCCTGGATCCTTTATGCCTGGTATATAACAATATGATCTTAAGCCACTTTCATAATAATATTTTGTATTTGGTTTAGTTTTGAAGATTGCCACAATTTGTGTTATATTTTTATATACTTGTCAAAAATTGTAATGGAAGGTATTATGGTATGGCATCAGTCCATCTGAAGTAGTTTAGTTATTTGTCCAGAGATCTCCACCAACAGTTTTCAATCGATCTTTTTGAACCTTGATAGGTTTTACAATAACGACATGAAGTTGTGTTTTCCTCAATGGCACTTTGATTTGAATGTATTTGAAAGAGTAACTGTCTCTATCATTTTTAGAATGTTGACACTGACATGAAGTGGTGTGCTCCTGAACTGCAATTTGATTTGACTGTTTTTTGGAGAGTTACTGCCCCTTGTTTTCATAAGACCTTGTCTGGAGATCTTTCTCACTTTTATCCGATTTCTTTCAAACTTGGTTGGTTTAATCACCATGAACTGAAGTATTGTTTTCCTGAATGTCAGTATAATTAACCATATTTGGAGGAGTTACTGCCCCTTGTTGTTTTCATGACACTAGTGTGCTCTTGAGATCTCCTTTCTTAGTTTTCAATCAATTTCAACCAATTAGTTGGCTTATTCACCATGACATTAAGTTAAACTATCCTGAACGACAGTTGTATTTGATTATATTTAAAAGATTTACTGGCCTTTGTTTTTTTTTCAATGTTACTCTTGTCAGATTATTATCTCAATCAATTTCCTTTGAAGACTGTAGACTTAGATTTAAATGACATGATGTTATGATTTTATTCACAATAACTTGATTAAAAAAATGTTTGAGTTGTTGCCTTTGGGTTGTGGACCTAAGTTATCATGATTGGTGATATTCGACCATATTCAAATAAAGATTTATTTATAGATGTACCAAACTATTATGTGAGTTAATTGTAAACATTGTTATGCTAATGATATTGCAAAAGAAATCATTTATTAATGAATCAGCAGCTAGGTAACTACAACATAATGATTGTGTATATTACTTGGTGGGGTGATAAGTAATTGTCATTTTCTTTTCCAGGTTTCAAGACTTGATTTACTGTGTTCAGGTATACTTCATTATATATTTCCTAACAATATGTTGAAGGTAGATTCTTTGTTTTATAATCCATTGCAATGTTCAGAAGAGATAATTGAGTGATGGTTAGGTCACCTGAGACAAAGTTTCATGGTGACCTTTTATGATCACTTTTATCCGGCATCATGCCTCTGTAAACAATTCAACATTTTCATCACTTTCTCCAAAAATCCTGAGTTGATTTCCATGAAATTTTGCAGAAACCTTTTCTGGCCAAAGATGAACCAAAGTTGTGAATTATATACAGTCCCCAACCTACAGGGGCCTGAAGGGCAGGGCCAAATTGACTCAGATTTCAAAAGTCTTCTTCTCAACACCCAGATAAGATAGAATCAAATACTCTTCATAAATTAAGCCATCTTCAGGTGCTTTACAAAATTGTGAATTGCATGGCCACAGGGTCTCACATTTGCCCATGGGGAGGGAGTAAAGTTTACTATAGTTTACATAGGAAAATAGATTTTTGAGCATAATTTGTTTAATTTCCATTTGAAATGTTTCAAACTTGATTAGAATTATGAATGAAGGATGACAGCTTGATGGTATGCCCATATTGATCCTGGCTGAACCCCAGGGACTGATGGATGGGGCCAAAAGGGGTCAAATTGACTTGGATTAAAAAAAAATCTTCTTCTCAACTTCCAGATATGGTAGAATCAAATGCTCTTCATGGATGGAAGCATTTTTAAGGTCCTTTAATTACCAAATTCTCTCTCACGTTTCTTCCTGGAGAAGAAGTTTTTTTCTAATTTTACTGTAATTTTCATAGGAAAATTTCCACTGGAAATAACTGTGTAAGAATTATTAGTATAGGATGACAGTTTTGATGGTGTGCTTGTATTGACACTGGTTTACTATATTCATTGTCACAATTTCTGTTTCACAACACTTGATTTGATAACTATATATACAATACTGCTTATCTCGGGTGACCCTCAAGGCCACTTGGCCTCTTGTATTAATAACTATTCAAAATGACTTACTTAGAATTAATAGTATGGAATGGAAGTTTTATAGTATGTATTAATTAACCCTGACTGACACCCAGGGAAGTGATAGACAGGCCAAAAGGGAACAATATTCAAAATAAAGATATCTTCTCCAGAAAATCAAGTGCAGAAAAATAACATTTTTAGGTATAATTTGTTTAATTTTGTTTGAAACTATCTATATTAAATTTTGTTCAAATGAGTTGACCAGTGCTTCTGTACCCCCTTTAGGCAGAGGTGTGGTGCCAAGTAAAGGAAATAGATCAAAATTTTTTAAATGATTTTCCTTCAGTTTAGATAAGCAATTTTATCAAAGTGACCAATGCAGGCCTTATTAACCTCTGATTGAGCAATATTTTCTCAATTATTCAGGTTTGATAATAATTTACAGAGTTATGGCCCTTTCAGTTTTACTAAGTGGTCCTTGAGAACACAAGAACTTGAGTATATATAAACAGATTTTGATGAAACTTGGTATGCAGCCTTATACTAATAAGATCTCAGAGAGTATTGCAATGGGACCAATTTGATTATAACTTACAGAGTTATGTCCCTTCGCTGATTATCTGTTGGACCATGTGAAGAGGTTAACTTGAGTAAGCATAACAGATTTAATGAAACTTGGTGTGCAGTTTTATATCAGTAAGATCTTGGATGACTTATGCAATGGGAATGAAACAATTGTGATTTACAAAGTTATGGCTCTTTGCTGTTATTACTGTTTGATGTTGTGATTGTGATACTTTTGAAAAACATAACTGATTTTGATGAAACTTCTTATGCAACCATATATCAAAGAGATCGTGGATGACTTCAAACATGGGACAATTTTTATTTTAATCTGCTTAGCTATGACTCTTTACAATTTTATTACCATGGACCATGTGAACAAGAGAAAATATGAACAGATTTTGATGAAATTTTGATCTTTGTCAATCAAACAGTATATCATTTGGTAATGTACACTGAGGTTTTAAAACTTTTTCGATGGAAACTTAACCCTGTCATACTTCTATGGCTACAACACTAAATGGATGGTAGCAAAGGCCCTATAGACCTTTTGAATTTTTTAATCTTATTTCATGGGTAGTCACTGAAGGTACTACAATTGCCGCCCACTTTTCCATTGTTCCTGAAAAAGATCCTTTGTTACAATATCTTTGACAGGACCTTGATCTTTTTAATATACACAGAAGGAAGATTCTTTAAGAATAAAACTTTGATGTTCTTTGGTTTCACAATATTTCTGTTAATTTTTTTCCAGATGAAGAAGACCCGGGTAACCTGCAAGATGAAGGATATATTGGTAGTGAAAGCTTACAATTAAGTGAAGATGCAGCACTTCAAACAATAGCACATAGTGTTAAAGAGGATGATGAAATACGTTCTGATTCAAGTCATTCAAGTGCAGAAGATGATTCAAGTCATTCAAGTGCAGAAGATGAAAGTTTTATTGATCTGGAGGACTGTCCAGGTTTGGACTTCACAGATTTGTGTAGAGAACGATGTGAGTGGCCAGAGATTATTCATGATAGCCATCCCTACCATATGGAAAATTTAGATTCAGAACCAGAATCTTACATTGATATATATCCTGTTGATCATAACAGTGGCTGGAATGTGCTTGGATTTGAATTACCATTAATAACAACTGAAACTCATTTCCATGACTCAACAAGTAGTCTTTGTTCACTAGAAAGAGATGGAATCCTTGATATTTATTCCCTTGAAAATAACTCATCTCAGAGCTCTGATAGAAAACTACCCTTAACTGAACCACTGCAGTGTGAGGCTTACTTTGCCAACGATATCTGTATGTCTGACTCTGGTCAGAATATATCTGCAGTTTCATGTGGACTTTCAAGTAAGCTGATGATGGTTATGTCAGATCTTGAGGGGGTTGTCGTTCAAAAGACAGAAATAAATTATAAAAATTCAGTAAATTTTAATAGGATTTTCAGTGAGGACCTTTCATCAGACGCGTATTACTCTGACCTTAGCTCTCCTAGAGAGGATCTGTTCTTTAATTCACTAGGTAGTTTGCAAAATAAAGGAAAGACAACTTATGATTTTAATGAAGAAATAAACACTGATTTGAATATTGTATCTTCGTATATAGACAAACCTAGCAGAGAACGAATTTTATATGATTTAGTTAACAGAGACAATGAACTATCTGAAGACCACAGAAACACTTGGCAGGAAACAGACCCACCAGATGATACTGTCAGTAAGGTGTTTTTCTCCGATACTAGTGTTAATAATAATCATATCTTATTTTACATCATTCACAAAATCACTAGTCAAAAAGCTATCATCACATTCCATGACCTGGAAGTCATTCAGGATCGCCCAGGAAAAACATTTTGCACACTCACCAGTATATCATGGACCCAACAAAGAGGTTTGTGGTTATTGTCTAACCTGAAACGACTTGGGCTTTTAACTTTTCATGAAATCACACCAGAAGTTGTAATTGTAGAACCAGCTTTACATGGATTGGGTGGTTACTTCCAACATGTGGAACAGGGTCAGCAGGTCTCTGTTATGGAGAGCATGCAGTATGAATGGATGCGTGTAAGGAGCTTCTGGTCATTTCCAAGAAATGCTGGAGTTTCCTACCTACAGCTGGCAAGAGTAGGGTTTTTCTACACTGGAAGAGTATCAGAAACTTGCTGCTATAGTTGTGGACAAGTTTACAAAGAATGGAGGGAAGGTGATGACCCACTCGAGATTCATTTACGGATATCCCCAGAATGTCCTCACCTTAATGAGAGGGAAGCTCGAAACAGACCCATTTATCCTGATATCAATCAGCAGTGGCCTGCCATTCCATGGGAACCCTTACAGGAGGGAGCAGAGGGACCTTCAGCTGAAGCAGCAGCTCCTGTAACGTCCGGTTTGTAAAATTACTCTAACATATTCAATAATTTTCTCGGCAAAAAATGATCAGAGAAAATTTCAAATGACTAGCTAAATGGAATGCAAGGTGCTCTTCATCAGATGAAAAAAATTATATTTGTGAGACCTTTGTATTCTGAACTCTTCTTTTTCCCGATTTTCCAGATCATCATCATTGGTTATATTTGTATTCAAAAACACTGTATATCCGTATTTTCTCCAGGGCCAACCATTAGTAACAAAATATTGGAACATATAATTTCTGTTTCCATGATTACCAATTACTTTAATTGTTATGGAGTGATGGTTATTCCAATACATTTCAACAGATACTTCTGACACTGGCACAGAACCTAACACATCTTTAGAAAGCCAAAAATCCAACATCGCCGTTGAAACATCACATGACCGCAATTCACTAGATAGACATTATAGGCATTTGTCCAGCCGAGCAGAGCACAGGGAATCTAGTAGTGAGGAGACACCCCAGGTGGATATGTCACAGGTCGTAACTAGACCAGCTGTCCTTGACAGCACACCACATCTTGTCACTAAAGCACCAACATCAGTTCCGACAAATGCTAGTTCAAGTCCATCGGGTGCTGAAGGTAGGTTTAACTTCTTTGAATAAGAGATTTGATATGTTGTGTTATTAAGCAGAAACAAATTTGTCATGTGCTGGTGCTTTTTCAGATGAAGTTTAGGGAGTCCTGATATTAAGTCACATTTCCACCTTTCATTCATCTAGGTTTGATGCCATTAATTGATTAATGGATCTCCATCATATGTAGGAGCTGATCAGAAAAAGGAAATGGCTGACAGGTGGCCATCTTTGATTTTGACTATGGAAGTTTGTATGTTGTTACTTCTTGAGAAGTTCTCAAAATTTTTATGTAGGTACCTCCTGGTCTTTATTTGTGACCTTTTGATTTTTTTTAATTGAGTAGAATAACAAAAGTATTAAGGTTAAAGATTAATATCTCTGTTGCTTAAAGAATTTATCAAACTTCATTTAATTAAGAGCAAAAGTAGAGGAAAGAAGAGAAATGATCAATCTTTTAAAGAACAAATAAAAATCCTACAATGATGGACACCAAGATCCCTCGGAGATCTCTTCTTTAGTGCAATTTATTTTTTTTCATCGTAAATTCCTAGCAGACTTGGTCAGCGTTCTATTGAATGCTCTTCCTTTAAACTTACTTACCATATTAGGGTATTGATATTGGGGCTATAGTATTCTGTGATGAAGGACTAGCAAATTTGTTCAAATTAGTGAGCTTCAACTATTTTATCATGGTCACAAGAGTCGGATATGGTAAAAAACTTCCTCTCAACAGCCAATATTCCTTGTATCATGCTATTTGTGTAATAGCTTGCTTCGGAAGTGGGCTTTCAGGATTGCAAAAATCAACTTAACATTGGGCCTTATGACAGGTCCAAGCTGAAGAACATATTGATTCTCCAATGTTTTAGGTACATTAGCTTGGCTTCTGTACAGGAAAGGCATCTACAGTCCTGTTATGTTACTGTCCTTGTCTAATAACTGGCAACAATTGTATCCAGAATTATAGGGTATGAACTTTTTACTTTGGTATGTAAGATTCATTTCAATGTCCATTGTTGCTGTTTTTCTCTTTTTTATACATCGCCGGAGGCGGTTATATATTGGTGCATCTTCTCTGTCAGTCCGTCCATAAGTCCATACTGCCGTCCGTACGTTCATTGCTTGTGAATGCAACTCCTCTTAAACTAATTATCAGATTTTCATGAAACTTGTTCAATGTCACTACTACAATGTGTAGATGTGCATGAAGGGGCGATTTTTGGTTCGTTGATTTTTGTAAGATTTATGCCATTTTCAACTTTGTATCTGTAGCTTGCTCGTAGTGGAGCCTTGTGAACGCAACTCCTCCTAAAATAATGATCAGATATTCACAAAACTTGCTTAATGTCATTAATACAATGGTTCGATGTGCATGAAGGGATGATTTTACGGTTCATTGATTTTTGTAAGATTTATGATACAGACATGTTTAAAGCGATAATCAAAAGGACCAATCTTGATCTTTATATTTTGTGGCGGCGTACATTGTGTCCACGGCACTCTTGTTAAGCATTGGTGTGGATAATGCTGTGTATACAAATGGATAAAAACTTGATGTTTTAATTAGTGTCGTCATCAAATCAGCCCAGTTTTGAGTTCAGCTGAAGAATAATGAGGAGGAAAGAATCATTGGTGCTTGTCTTACATGGGGTATATATATATATTCTAACAGAGGGAATGTCTAG
Organism: Ylistrum balloti; assembly: GCF_031769215.1. NCBI lineage: Eukaryota > Metazoa > Mollusca > Bivalvia > Pectinida > Pectinidae > Ylistrum > Ylistrum balloti. Next base: position 1,664,999 of record NW_026782006.1, on the reverse strand, counting down.
TGGGCAGACAGGAGGAGTAGACCCCAATGTATCACAACAAGGGGAAACATCTTCCAGACCAAACCAAGAGGAATCTCTACCAAGGGGTGTGCCCAGAGCTGACCCTCAGGCTAATTACATGCCCCGCTACCCTCAATATGTTGTCCAGGCCCACCGAGCAGAAACCTTCCAAAATGGTTGGCCAGCATACCTCAACCAAACCGCATATGAAATGTCCTCTGCAGGATTTTTCTACGCAGGTAATAAAAATAATGTATTTACAATACCAATGGTAATAACATTGCTTTATTTTCTCCTTATTTTACAGAATGAGAAAGATAAAAAAAATTCTCGACCATATCCGATAAACCCGTTATTTTATATTGCATTCTTTTCTCCTTACTTTACGGAATGAGAAAGATAAAAAAAAATTCTCGACCATATCCAATAAACCCGTTATTTTTCATTGCATTATTTTCTCCTTACTTTACGGAATGAGAAAGATTAAAAAAAAATTCTCAACCATATCCGATAAACCCGTTATTTTTCCTGGCATTATTTTCTCCTTACTTTACAGAATGAGAAAGATAAAAAAAATTCTCGACCATATCCGATAAACCCGTTATTTTTCATTGCATTATTTTCTCCTTACTTTACAGAATGAGAAAGATAAAAAAAAATTCTCAACCATATCCGATAAACCCGTTATTTTTCATGGCATTATTTTCTCCTTACTTTACAGGATGAGAAAGATAAAAAAAATTCTCGACCATATCCGATAAACCCGTTATTTTTCATGGCATTATTTTCTCCTTACTTTACAGAATGAGAAAGATAAAAAAAAATTCTCGACCATATCCGATAAACCCGTTATTTTTCATGGCATTATTTTCTCCTTACTTTACAGAATGAGAAAGATAAAAAAAAATTCTCGACCATATCCGATAAACCCGTTATTTTTCATGGCATTATTTTCTCCTTACTTTACAGGATGAGAAAGATAAAAAAAATTCTCGGCCATATCAGACAAACCTGTTATTTTTCATGGCATTATTGAACCATTTAGATTGTTTATTCTATCAACGTTAGATGTTCAGTGTAAATAGGATATTTTGATAAACTTTTCTAGCTCACGTTCATCAGATGGTAAGCTGTTCAGATCACTCTTCATCTGTCATCTGATGTCCGTCTATCCATAAATTTGTTGCTCATGAAAGTACTCCGTCGGTCATTCTACAATTTCACACATCAGTTTGATCCATTTTGTTCATGCTATTCTGGGACAATCTAGAAAAAGAAACAAATTGACTTAAGAAGCACTGGGTAGATTTTTTTCAAATTGTGTGAATAGACTTGACTTGGTACCTAGGTGTGCATATTCAATTTTAAGACTGGAAAATTAAACTGGTGGTCATCATTGATTTTGACAGTTTTTGTCATTGATTCTTCAGAAGCACTTGATGAATCATTCTCAAATTGACATGTAGTAAATGTTCACTAAGATCCCTATTTGTACATACAAAATGTAATTGATTTTAAAAGTGAAAGTTTGTTATGTTGAAGCACAGGATTGACCATTCTCAAATTTCATGTATAGACTCCTTTTGTCTGTGGTTGTGCAATGCTTAATTGATGACTTGGTTGGAACATAAATGGCCGACGGAAGGCCACTTCGGATATTGGCAGTTAAAGTTTATATTGCCATGTCAGGTTTAAGTGTTCCCTTTGTTCATTGTTATACATATTTGATCTTTGGATGGAAAAGCACAGGAAAGCCCTAATAAGGAACTTTTTAGAATCAAGATCCTAAAATGTTGAGCCCTCCTCTTGGATATCTGCCATCAATTAAATATTTTTTGTATGGATTTAATAATTTTATATTAAAGCAGGGTCTGCCACCTACCCCATTCTCCCATGTTCATATTCATCAGACTGTTACATCTGTTTGATGTCTGTGTAGGTAACGATGACTATTGTCGCTGTTTCTACTGCGGAGGAGGCCTGCGTAACTGGGAGCCTGGTGATGACCCTTGGGTGGAGCATGCTCGTTGGTTCCCACGTTGTTTGTATGTTAAACAGAATAAAGGAGAAAGATTTGTGCGACTTGTACAACAACGACAACAAAATAATGTATGTATTCAAAGTACATTGTAGGTAATAAACTTAAATAAGGTATATTTTATAAAATGTTAATGTAGTAAACCCTCTACTATGGTGAGGCTGTAAATTTTAACACTCCATCTTTCTGTTTAGTTACATTCCTATTTTCTGCTACACAAGAGATGTGGATTCTGTCTGTTCCATCTGTTTGATAATCTGCTAGTCCACTTGTCAGTCCGTCCGCCTGTCCATCCACCTGTCCATCCGCCTGTCCATTTGATAAACCATCTGTGTCCATTGACTGTCCTTATCTTTCCATCTGTCTGTCCAACTGTCTGTTCATCTGTGATCTGTCAAAGATAACAGTTACTATTGGTTTTTTTAGCATTACAATAGTGTGTGTTAACATATTTTGGTAATACCATGGTCTACAGACACGGCCACTGTCACTAGCACTGGAAGTAAATTATCACAACCTTTTCACTCAAGCAGCTGTAATTCCTCAGATTTTTCTGAAGCTTGAAATGTATTTCATTTTGATCTAATCTAGATCATTTGAATATGACACCATTGGTCAGATGTATGGGTTTCTGTCATGAAAATTGAAAAACATCAGACATTCAGATGTCAGGGTCTTTGCAACAAAAATAAAAACCATCAGAAACACTGGTACTTGTTGTTATTACTCATCAGTGGACCTATGTCAGATTTCCATGAAACTCCAATCTTTATCCTTGATATCTTACAGTTTTACTCCAAGATGGAAAACTTTTAATTTACCTGAAGGAAGAGAAACATGTATACTAGTCACCTTCTTACACTTAGTATAGTAAATACCTCCAACTGATACATTAGAAATCCTTTACACTTTGCCCATCATATCATCAACAGAATGCACCATCTCGTCAGGAACCTGTGTTACAACCACCACCAGCAAATCAACAACAGCCACCTGGGGATAGAAATCAACAGCAAGGACCAGCAACTTCACAGCAAAACCAACAAGGGCAACATGATGGAGGAGAGACAAATAAACTTGCTTCAACTAACCAACAGAATCAAAGTGAACAAGGGGCTACAGCAACACCGCAGAACTTTGAAGATACAGGTAAAATACAGACATGGCATTCTTGTGATCCTGTGGAATGTTGAAGTGTTGGATATTTATCAAGTGGTTTAGTGTAAATGGTTTCTTTATAAAAACTTTTGTGTCCTAGTGATGTGATTGATTGTCAACTGTGTTTGTCTGTTTATAGGTCAATATAGCATAGCCAGTGACAAGTTTCAGTGATTAGTAATCTGTATGGTACATACATCAAATGATCGGTGAAGTAGGTGTACACTAAAGTCTAATCTAGTGCTCAGTTTGGCTACAGACATATATACATTAAAGTGTAAACAATATTTGTTAAGTAGGCGGTAATAGAAAAGCCCACGGTCTATTTGGCTACACTTACAGTGGACCCCTAATAATCTGCAAATCTCACAAACCTGACAGAATTGGAATGGACTATTCATAATACTTCTGTAATAGTCTGGACATATTTTCTTAATGTGAGAAGGAGATTTGTTGTATTCTGTCACCTGTAACGGTAGTGTAACAGCTAGACGCTGTGTGTAGTCAAAGACATTGATGCCAGATGATATCACCAAGGGCATTAACCTGTGGTTCTCATTTCACAGTTAAGGGTACTTTTATGCAGGACAAAATTAATTATTTGTTAATAAGAAATACAAAGTGAAATTGAATCTATGATGATGGGGACATCGTCCCTAAGTGATGCATAGTTAACATATAAAAAACAGATTTACATGTTATCATTGATACATATGATGCTGAATTTAGAAGAAAGAAATGTTTTCAATTTTCTAGTTGTGCCTGGTTGATTTTGGGTCTGATCGGAAAAAAGTTTGTTATGGCTATTTCTTGAGAAGTATTGAATGTATCTTTCTTAAATTTCATGTGTAGGTTCCCCTTGGTCCTAAGTTGTGTCCATTTGATTTGGAGCCGGATCAGAAAAACAAAATGGCCGACAGACAGCCATCTTGGTTTTTGGGTGGCAAGATCCTGCTGGGATCTCTTGTTGAATCACAAAATCTTTTTACTTTAAATCATTGTCTTGTAGGATTTGTACTCATTAGGCAGTAGAGATCTAAGAATAGCAGGGTCGTTCAATTATGAAAATTTTCCTCTAGCCCTTATCAAAACTACTAAGCCCACTTTTGCAATTTTTCAATTAACACTTAATGTTGTTTGTTCTATAATTAACCATTTCCTCAATAGAATTAATCAAAACCTTTTGTGTTCAATAGAGTTTGTCTAGTTTTTGTGTTGCCTGCAGAGCTGCATAGAAAACTTTTTATTTAAACTATAGTAAACTGTTTCTTTTAAACACATATACAATTATTCATAAATGTGATACATAATCAGACAATGTCCACTGTATTGAGCAATGATTCTGTGTCTTGTAATAAGCCCACATATATTATCTGTTGAAGTGAACTAGTGTGAAAGGGTTTTTATGTTGTGACGTGCTTTTAAGCAAATACTTGTAAAGCAAAATGGAAAATAAACATATTTAAAACTTATTTTGTTATTTACTTAATAGAATTGTCAGTGGATGTGATGAGCCTTGCAGCTGTGGAAAGTTTAAAGATGAATGGTGTAAGCATAAATCTCATAATGCAAGCACTGGAGATATGGAAGAGTCAACGAAAGAAAGGTATGGAAGATTAGACCATCAGAAGGTGGAACATTTATATCACAGTACAAGAAATATTCATTTACTCTTCAACTTAGTTGTCATGACCTTACAACACTATATATAATCACTTGTATACACACCCATCAATTATTTAGACAATTTGTGTTATAACATTGTCCATCTGTGGTAATATGTATTTGTCTTGGAAATTTTCTCTCATAGTTTTTAACTAATCTTTTTGAACATTGTTAGGTTTTATGGAGTTGTTTTTAGTCACAGGCATCCTTTGTCAGTCCTTCCATATAAGGTCAAATTTTCACTTTAAACAACTTTTTTTTTTCAATGACCAAGGAATAATAAGTACTGATATTGAGCATGTAGGATAAGATGCTAGAAAGAAGTATCACTAAGTTTGTTCAAATGAATGACCTTGCCCAACTTTTAAGGCCACAAGGGTCAAATGTGTGAAAACCATTTCTTCGCAATATCCAAAAAGACAAAGTTATATGATGATAATATTGCTTGTAGGGTGCTGGAGTGAAGGGCTACCAGGTTTCTTCAAATGAATATTCTTTAGTCAACATAACGGTCACCACATCGTAAGAAAAGGTGCACCTTATATTCTGGTGTGTCTTATATGTGAAGCAAATTGGAAAAAAACCCGCTAAAACCCAGCCCTGCGGCTTATACTCGGGTGCAGTTTATAGTCTGTTAAATATGGTATTACACTGTAAGAGGTAGAGATTTTATATTTGGTATGTGTGTTCCATGTGACAGAACCTTTCTGGTGCTACCAAAAAGTATTGGCCAGGTGACCTTGACTGTGACCTTTGACCTACATTTGATAGTAAATAACTGCCACTATCACTATCTCTACCACAATGATGAGTTTCAGAAAGTGTGCTTGCAATTAGCACATGCCTTGCATAGTACAGTTTTAATGTCCCACTTCAGAATTTTGTTGCAAGTGGAGGCATAGTGTTTCATAAACACATCTTGTTTAACTTACACTATTGATCTGCCTCAGTTTTGAAAAGTCTCCATTTAACTTAAAACTGTATAATGATGTAATCATGGGAGCTGACATTAATCAGTTGTTGTTGTTTTACTTATGAATCAGGCCTATAATGACCGTGATAATTGTTGATGTATTATGACTGAACACTAGTTGTAACATTCTCGTGTATTTGTATAGTACAATAATGTAAATGATTACATCATGTAGGAGTTGTCTCGCAGACCTTTCATTTAGAAAGATGAACAAGCCAGAATCTTTAATAGACTTATTAATTCTTCTTGTTCAATATGTATGTCGTACATTACATTTTGCTGCATATACATATTCATGTGATTAAAATTAAGATGTGGAACTGTTCATGTTTGATGAGGACATGTATTCATACATCTATTAATGAACACAGCTGAGTTTCATCACTCACTTTATTTTGTTACAGCTGAGTTTCATCACTCACTTTATTTTGTCACAGCTGAGTTATCTCCTCATTGCTCTCCTCACTATATTTGTCACATATCTTATATGTTTTATTCATTTATTAACAGCATACAAGATGTCTGATGTGACTTCTAAAGAACTGATGCAGATAATTTTTGACAAAGAAGAAGAAAACAAACTTTTAACCGAAACAAGGCAGTTTGCATCATTCTTGGCTCTGAGAAGTTCAGATGTTAATCAAGGGAACACCTCATCCTCAGCAAACATATCAGGGGATTCATCTCAACATGATACAGAAAGTAAGCAATAGTGTCAAGGTCATTGTGATCCAGATCATTAGTCAGTGTCAAGGCCATTATGATCCAGATCATTATTCAGTGTCAAGGCCATTGTGATCCAGATCATTATTCAGTGTCAGGGACATTGTGATCCTGATCATTAGTCAGTGTCAAGGCCATTGTGATCCTGATCATTAGTCAGTGTCAAGGCCATTGTGATCCAGATCATTAGTCAGTGTCAAGGTCATTGTGATCCAGATCATTAGTCAGTGTCAAGGTCATTGTGATCCAGATCATTAGTCAGTGTCAAGGACATTGTGATCCAGATCACTATTCACTGTCAGGGACATTGTGATCCTGATCATTAGTCAGTGTCAAGGCCATTGTGATCCAGATCATTAGTCAGTATCAAGGCCATTGTGATCCTGATCATTAGTCAGTGTCAAGGCCATTGTGATCCAGATCATTATTCACTGTTAGGAACATTGTGATCCTGATCATTAGTCAGTGTCAAGGTCATTGTGATCCTGATCATCAGTCAGTGTCAAGGACAATGTGATCCTGATCATTAGTCAGTTTCAGGGACATTGTGATCCTGATCATTAGTCAGTGTCAAGGCCATTGTGATCCAGATCATTAGTCAGTGTCAAGGTCATTGTGATCCAGATCATTAGTCAGTGTCAAGGTCATTGTGATCCAGATCATTAGTCAGTGTCAAGGTCATTGTGATCCAGATCATTATTCAGTGTCAAGGCCATTGTGATCCAGATCATTATTCACTGTCAGGGACATTGTAATCCAGATCATTAGTCAGTGTCAAGGACATTGTGATCCAGATCATTATTCATTGTCAAGGACATTCTGATCATTAGTCAGTGTCAAGGACATTGTAATCCTGCTCATCAGTCATTGTTAAGGCCATTGTGATCAAGATCATTAGTCAGTGTCAAGGCCATTGTGATCCAGATAATTAGTCATTGTCACAGACATTGTGATCCTGATCATTAGTCAATGTCAAGGTCATTTTGATCCAGATCATTAGTCAGTGCCAAGGACATTGTGATCCTGATCATTAGTCAGTGTCAAGGCCATTATGATCCTGATCATCAGTTAGTGTCAAGGTCATTGTGATCCTGATCATTAGTCAATGTCAAGGTCATTGTGATCCAGATCATTAGTCAGTGCCAAGGACATTGTGATCCTGATCATTAGTCAGTGTCAAGGCCATAGTGATCCTGATCATCAGTTAGTGTCAAGGTCATTGTGATCCTGATCATTAGTCAGTGTCAAGGCCATTGTGATCCTGATCATTAGTCAGTGTCAAGGGCATTGTAATCCTGATCATTATTTTGGGTCAAGGTATTTTTGTTCCTTATCATTAGCGAACTCCAGGGTCATGATTATAAGCAAGCTTATGTTTAGCTTAAATTTGTAATTGACTTAACAATTTGCCAATTTTGGTAATTAACAGCCATTGGAAAGATTTAATTTTTATATTCCCATCGAAAGAATGTCATCACCATCGACATATCACACCCGCCTTTCATGGAATAGTGGTCTACAGTAAATTACTGTACAATCATGACTACCCCATCAACATATCACACCCGCCTTTCATGGAATAGTGGTCTACAGTAAATGACCGTACAATCACGGCTACCCTATCAACATATCACACCCGCCTTTCATGGAATAGTGGTCTACAGTAAATGACCGTACAATCACGACTACCCCATCAACATATCACACCCGCCTTTCATGAAATAGTGGTCTACAGTAAATGACCGTACAATCATGGCTACCCCATCAACATATCACACCCGCCTTTCATGGAATAGTAGTCTACAGTAAATTACCGTACAATCACGACTACCCCATCAACATATCACACCCGCCTTTCATGGAATAGTAGTCTACAGTAAATTACCATACAATCACGGCTACCCCATCAACATATCACACCCGCCTATTGAAATCCTACTTACTCAAGTGGTTGACAGCTACCCCATCAACATATCACACCCGCCTATTGAATCCTACTTACTCAAGTGTTGACAATGAAAGTGGTCTTCTTGTACAAACCACCATCAACAAGTATGCATTTCTTAGAAGCTGTGCTCACAGACATACATAGGAAGTATCTATAGGGCTGTGAAACTGTCATAATGGGAGACTTCAACGTTGATTTTAGCAACAAGTCCGCTAACCAAAAACAACTTCAGTCGCTTACTTCAAAGATGGGTTATCAACAACTCATAATGGAACCTACCACAGACTTTGGTACAACCATTGACTCGATGTTTCCAAATACTATTAGTAAACTTCTTACAGGTGTGATAGAAACCTTCTTCTCTAGTCACAAGATTATTTGGATTGCACTTAAACATGGTAAGGTAATCCTTACAATTTTACTTCCAGTCAACATACCATTACATGGCCATGTTATCTCATCGATTTGACTATATGTGATACTGCACTGGACAATTTCCCTAATTCCACAAAGGGCGAATAATCCACGATTTTCAACCCAATCCTACAAATGATGGCAAATAACCTTCCTATGAATCATCAGTGAACTTTATTACGAAATGTCAGCGGACTTACAATATTTATGAATAGTCTGTAACCTTTAGTAAATATCATAATAAACATTCCTACAAATCATCAATAAGCCTTCCTATGGATGAAACCTTTCTACCAATCGTCAATGTCCGTTTGTTTAAGAGTTGTCAGTAATCCTTCCTACGAATTAAAAATATCCTTTACTAAAATCGTCTTGGCAGTTTTTGCACAAGCATCGTTAACTTTAAAGAAATTCAGTAGATAATTTTGGAAATCAATCTTACAACCTAGGAACCAAAATGAACTTAGGACGGGCGTATTTTGTAATGCTTGCAGAACTCTTGTGTTTATGCTGATGTAAAATTATATCACTCTATGAAATTAATAGACATTGTTTAAACCAATTCTTTTGCAGGTTTCTGGTTTTAAGAGTTGCTACTTAAAATTCAATTCTATTAACAGGGTTGTCAGATTTGTCATTTTTAGTCTCTATCCTAGACAGATTATGACAGCCAATATAGAAGAATATGTTGAAACAACACTGTGTTAAACACAAACATTTGTCTGAACAAGAATTCCACTTATGATTTGTATTAGTTTTGGGTTAAGATACACTTAACTATTGGTGTTGATAACATACTGCAGTTTTCTTTTGCCTGACAAATAACCTGTTACGAAATATTTGTAGTGAAAATTTTGTTCAAATGTTGTAGATTTTTTTTATTGTACTTTGTCTTACAAATCCAGTTTTGATATTATAAAAAGACTTTAAATAATGTTTACATTTTCACAGTGATGGAGGTGCTGTCACTTCAGAATGAGGTTGAGGAGATGAAGCAGATGTTGATGTGTTCAGTATGTGAAGAAAATGAAGTAACAATAGCGTTTCTGCCCTGTGGTCACCTAGTGTGCTGTTTTCAGTGTGCACCGGCCATGATCACATGTCCGAAATGTAATAAATTGGTGGAAGGCAAAGTAAAGGTTTTCCTAATGTAAACCATAATCATTGCAGTGTCAGTGCCATGCTTCTGTAGCCATACAGGCCATCATTCTATGACTGGCTCAATCCAGTGTCATCTTGGCTTTTTAGTTGATATTGCAAGCAAGAAAAAAAGGGCTGTTCACGTTGTTAGCACTGTTTCTCATAAATCCTATACCCTTATAACCTTAAACTGAATGGATTCAGATACTCGATAGAAGCCCACTTCATTTTTTGCTGTAAGAAGCATCATACACATATTCCTTTGTTGGCCTCCTGTAATCATGTCATTATTATTTATTGTCAAAGTGCAGTATCATCCTCTTATTTCACATGTAGGATCCCCTTGATCCTTAGATGTGAATCCTTGTATTTGTGATAATTAGAAATAAGGACAAAAGAACGGAAAAGGTTCAATACAGATCACACATTAATGGCGAGCACAAAGGACGATATAAGATCTCTTGTTGTACGAAAGCCTTCACACATTTGTGATATTCATCGCATTTGAATCATTGTCATTCATCATCTGATAAACTTCATCTTTTGGTGATTGTTAAAGAAAAGACAAATCAGATAGGGAAGATGGTATAGGTATGATTTTTATATAGCATGATAGAGTAGTTAGAGAATATAATAGTCACAGAACAGAGGTCTTTTCCCAGTACCCCAGTTTCCTCCAACACTAAAATTCCTTGCACACTTAATCAGATCAACAAGAGAGAGATTAGTATAACTGGAAATAATTTCACAATTGTTGTAAAATAGATAAAGTTGATCCATTACCTAACCCTTTACAGGAGAAGTTTGTCTGGGTATTATGATATATAAAGATAATGCTAGATGAACACTTGTGGAGTTGGTACCTTGGTTCATTCTTAGGAGGTACAACAAAAATGATCAGTATAGGGTACTTCTGTGCACTATCGGTTCAGTGTTATGTTACACCTGACTAAGACATAGTTACTCTCACTAGACTAAATTCTTTGGTATATCGACATGTAATGCTTCTTTGTTTTGTTTGTGCTTAGCTTTATTTTGAATTTGAGCTTAACAGAGCTTTGTTATTGTATATTTGGATGGGGGGATGGAGGGGTCAAGATGACTTAAATCCATCGCACTTCGTCCGTCACCGTCCACTGTGCATTGTGCATAAACTTTTTCTTTAAAACCCTACTCCTCTTTCTTACCTGGATGGATTTCAACCAAATTTGGTCTGATGCATCACTTTGGGTAGGCAATTACTGCTTGATTTGACCCCAAGGGACCTAGCTGTTGGCTGAGCCCCTAATGGGAAAGTAAGGAAATATTTTGCTTCAAAATGCTATTCTTTCTTAATGCTTGAATGGGTTTGAACCAGATTTGGTCTGAAACATCATTGAGAGTTGAGCATTATGTCTGAACTTCAAAGACTTGATTCTACCTCAAGTGACAATGGGGCGAGCCCCAAAAAGGGAAGTTCAAAACGGTACTCCTTTTTAATGCTTTAATTGATTTCAACTAAAACACCATCAACAGTGTTTAATCATTTCATAAATTCAAAAAAGTTGATTCGACCCCTAGTTAATAGAAATTACCTTGATCCACTTGAAAGGTCTCAGGGATCAAATATGTTGAAATCTTTAAATGACTTCTTCTGAATAACCAAAAGTCCAAGGATGATGATATAAGGCCTGTAGCATGCTTGGATGAAGGGCTACTTACTTGTTAATATGAATGACATTGACCAACTTTCAAAGTCACAGGTGTCAAATGTATTGAAATGCTTAAGCAATTTCTTCTCAGTAACTGAAAGGCCAATAGTCTTTATATTGGGCCCGTAGCTTGCTCTTGCAACAAGCAATACGTTCGGATTTATGACAGTTTTGTAGTGCATGTTTAAAGAATATGATTTCAAGTTTGCAGAAAATGTCTTGATGAACCAACAATGTCTTGAATGTGAACTGAAGAGTAGTTGAGCAATATATTTTAAGTCTATTTTGCCACTTTCATATATAGGTCTTTACAGTCAGATGACCATTAAGGCCTGTGGGCCTCTTGGTTTTTTTTCTTGTTTTTTTTTTTATTGTTCTTGTTTGGATACCTTCCAAAGATTGTCTACACACAGATACCAGGCCTGACATAGCATACAAAATAAACATAATAAACAACCTCTCCAAAGGTGTTTCTACTGTTAAATATCAATAATTTCTACTATTGAATATTAACAAAGGCCCTGGCATGTTGACAAAGATTCTACATTCCCATATTATTTCTTGTAAGCTGCATCAAATTTATTCATACCTTAAACAAGCATTTAAGCCTTCTATAACATCACCTACTTAAACACATTTAAGCAAGTATATCATAACTTTACTTAGTCAAGCGCATTTAAACAAGTATATCAAAACTTAACTTATTAAAATGCATTTAAGACTGTGATACATTAAAATGTAATATATGCCACCTATACCAATATATTAAAGATTACATTTAGACCATTAAAGTGTTCTATCATCATCATTTCTAATCTATAGTAAAATATTTAATCCCACATAATTTATTACATCTATGGTTGATGTTTGTTGAGACATGTAAGAACTACTGAAATCTGTTTAAATGGGGCATTAAAGGAATCTTTGTTAAACATATAACATATTCCTGTGTTAAGATCTAGTATTCAAACCTTAGAGCCGACACGTATTTCTGGTACCCTTTGATTGTTTAAATGTCTTTACATGCCAGACAGAATAAATGATAGTTTGGTAGCAGGAAACAGTTAATTTGCATCTTCCGTGAAATTATTGGTCATGTTTGAGATATACAGGTATTGCAGTTTGGTTATGAAAAATACTTTCTTACATGTATTTATATGTATGAACTACAGAACAACTACATTAATAGTAGAGAGACAAAATCTGAGTAAATAAAAAATTTCTTCTGATTTTTGGCATGTGCTTGCCATGTTTACCAACTCAAAAAACAGCTAAAAATGCTGCTATTTCCTACCTAACACTGAACTGCTTTTACTTGAATGTTGTTATGATTGACAGTATTTGGAAGAGTTACTGGCCCTTGTTGTGATCATAATGTAAGTCGAGAGGTATCCTCTCCGTTTCTGACTAATTTCTTTCCAACTTGGTAGGGTTGTATTTACCAGTACATGTGTACTTGATATCTTCTTACAGACAAACCTTCTAAATTACTTAACATTGCTTTAGATATCAATAAATACATACAAAATTATTGTGTTGTTTGTTATCTACTGCCATGATAATCTAAAACTTAATCTGCTTTATTATATTTGATCGTTTGTGGTTTTGTTTCATTCCACTTTTAGTATTTATAAGACAAGTAAGTAACTTGATAAGAACATCTGTCATTATTTGATGAATCTTTTGGTTTAAGATATCAGGAGGATTACTTTCACACTTCTTGTAGCATCATTAGAATGATTGTATAGCAATAAAAACTGTGTCTGATGTATCCATCTTAATTATAATGTTTGATTCAAATGGTATAAAAATCCTGTGTTTTAGTTGATGTGTATGAAAATAAAAAGTTCTTTTTTCTTGATTTGATTACATAGTTGAAATCCTTATGTGGCTGCTTTTTGATGGGAACTGCTGTTGTATACAAATACATACACAGTACTCGTTAAGACATTACCAGCTTGTACATATGTCACAGAGACTGGACTAACATACACATTACTCGTTAAGACATTACCAGCTTGTACATATGTCACAGAGACTGTACTAACATACACTGTACTCCTTAAGACATTACCAGCTTGTACATATGTCACAGAGACTGTACTAACATACACAGTACTCGTTAAGACATTACCAGCTTGTACATAATTCACAGAGACTGGACTAACATACACAGTACTCGTTAAGACATTACCAGCTTGTACATATGTCACAGAGACTGTACTAACATACACAGTACTCGTTAAGACATTACCAGCTAGTACATATGTCACAGAGACTGTACTAACATACACAGTACTCGTTAAGACATTACCAGCTTGTACATATGTCACAGAGACTGTACTAACATACACAGTACTCGTTAAGACATTACCAGCTTGTACATATGTCACAGAGACTGTACTAACATACACAGTACTCGTTAAGACATTACCAGCTTGTACATATGTCACAGAGACTGTACTAACATACACAGTACTCGTTAAGACATTACCAGCTTGTACATATGTCACAGAGACTGGACTAACATACACAGTACTCGTTAAGACATTACCAGCTTGTACATAATTTACAGAGACTGTACTATCATACACAGTACTCGTTAAGACATTAACACAGTACTCGTTAAGACATTACCAGCTTGTACATATGTCACAGAGACTATACTAACATACACATTACTCGTTAAGACATTACCAGCTTGTACATATGTCACAGAGACTGTACTAACATACACAGTACTCGTTAAGACATTACCAGCTTGTACATATGTCACAGAGACTGTACAAACATACACAGTACTCGTTAAGTCATTACCAGCTAGTACATATGTCACAGAGACTGTACTAACATACACAGTACTCGTTAAGACATTACCAGCTTGTACATATGTCACAGAGACTGGACTAACATACACAGTACTCGTTAAAACATTACCAGCTTGTACATATGTCACAGAGACTGTACTAACATACACATTACTCGTTAAGACATTACCAGCTTGTACATAATTCACAGAGACTGGACTAACATACACAGTACTCGTTAAGACATTACCAGCTTGTACATAATTCACAGAGACTGGACTAACATACACAGTACTCGTTAAGACATTACCAGCTTGTACATATGTCACAGAGACTGGACTAACATACACAGTACTCGTTAAAACATTACCAGCTTGTACATAATTCACAGAGACTGGACTAACATACACAGTACTCGTTAAGACATTACCAGCTTGTACATATGTCACAGAGACTGGACTAACATACACAGTACTCGTTAAAACATTACCAGCTTGTACATATGTCACAGAGACTGGACTAACATACACAGTACTCGTTAAGACATTACCAGCTTGTACATATGTCACAGAGACTGTACTAACATACACAGTACTCGTTAAGACACATTACCAGCTTGTACATATGTCACAGAGACTGTACTAACATACACAGTACTCGTTAAGACATTACCAGCTTGTACATATGTCACAGAGACTGTACTATCATACACAGTACTCGTTAAGACATTACCAGTTTATTACAGAGATAATTGGCAATGGCGACAAGCTCAGGATACCGAAATTATTATGTATCATCATTCGTCTACTGGTTTCACGCGAAACATATGGGCTTCTTCAGGACCCCACTTGAACTTTACTAAAAGTACAGTGTTGGCTTTACACCTTCTTTGATGATATGTTACAGAGATTGTCCAGAGAAATACAATTGAATAACACCTTTATCAACCTGATCATTTAACCATAGTCTAGAGACTTTACATTGGGAGTAACAGAAAAGGCCACAGTGTTGGCTTTTGTTTCTAAATATTCAGAATCATGTGAAAAGAATTTAATAGTTTAATCACAAATAAAATCATATATAGAACTATAAATGATAATTGTGTTTTGGTCCCTATGTTACAAGGTGTGATGGGCAAGGACAAACTGCAGAGATATTTACTTATCTATTGAACTATAAATGTCAAAGCCTATCACTTTCTTTTGGAGAGAGGTCTGGTCCCTCAGACAAGTCTTTACACTTTCATTCTGAGAGAGGTCTAGTCCCTCAGACAAGTCTTTACACTTTCATTCTGAGAGAGGTCTGGTCCCTCAGACAAGTCTTTACACTTTCATTCTGAGAGAGGTCTGGTCCCTCAGACAAGTCTTTACACTTTCATTCTGAGAGAGGTCTAGTCCCTCAGACAAGTCTTTACACTTTCATTCTGAGAGAGGTCTAGTCCCTCAGACAAGTCTTTACACTTTCATTCTGAGAGAAGTCTAGTCCCTCAGACAAGTCTTTACACTTTCATTCTGAGAGAAGTCTGGTCTCTCAGACAAGTCTTTACACTTTCATTCTGAGAGAGGTCTGGTCCCTCAGACAAGTCTTTACACTTTCATTCTGAGAGAGGTCTAGTCCCTCAGACAAGTCTTTACACTTTCATTCTGAGAGAGGTCTAGTCCCTCAGACAAGTCTTTACACTTTCATTCTGAGAGAGGTCTGGTCCCTCAGACAAGTCTTTACACTTTCATTCTGAGAGAGGTCTGGTCCCTCAGACAAGTCTTTACACTTTCATTCTGAGAGAGGTCTAGTCCCTCAGACAAGTCTTTACACTTTCATTCTGAGAGAGGTCTTGTCCCTCAGACAAGTCTTTACACTTTCATTCTGAGAGAGGTCTGGTCCCTCAGACAAGTCTTTACACTTTCATTCTGAGAGAGGTCTGGTCCCTCAGACAAGTCTTTACACTTTCATTCTGAGAGAGGTCTAGTCCCTCAGACAAGTCTTTACACTTTCATTCTGAGAGAAGTCTAGTCCCTCAGACAAGTCTTTACACATGTACAGGGTTAAACATTCATGATAGAAGTTGGAGAAATAATGACAAAATGAAACTCGTGTAAGTGTGGGGTCCAAAACTCCAAGAAATTGAGAGAGATGATACCTAGTAAACACACTATTAAAACATGGGGTTTCTGTTCCTTGGAGTTCATAGGCAAACAAAAAATTAATATCAGAACAAAAGTAGTATTACATAATGGTTCTGGTTGCTTGGGGTTCTTAGACAACAAGACTATATACCAGAATCAAAGCTATGTTACAATAGTATGGAGCTCGGGTTCTGCTTGCTTGGGGTTCTTGGGCAAACAAATACCAGAGCCCTGAAATGGAGCTCTTGTAGTGGTTGGTAGGGGGTTCATAGTGAAACAAGGATTAACATTAGATCCAAAACCCTGTTATATAGTAGTGTTCTGCTTCTGATAGGCAGGGGGTTCATAGTGAAACAAGGATTAACATTAGATCCAAGGCCCTGTTATATAGTAGGGTTCTGCTTCTGATAGGTTGGGGGTTCATAGTGAAACAAGGATTAACATTAGATCCAAGGCCCTGTTATATAATAGAGTTCTGCTTCTGATAGGTAGGGGGTTCATAGTGAAACAAGGATTAACATTAGATCCAAGGCCCTGTTATATAGTAGGGTTCTGCTTCTGATAGGCAGGGATTAACATTAGATCCAAGGCCCTGTTATATAGTAGGGTTCTGCTTCTGATAGGCAGGGGTTTCATAGTGAAACAAGGATTAACATTAGATCCAAAGCCCTGTTATATAGTAGGGTTCTGCTTCTGATAGGCAGGGGTTTCATAGTGAAACAAGGATTAACATTAGATCCAAGGCCCTGTTATATAGTAGGGTTCTGCTTCTGATAGGCAGGGGGTTCATAGTGAAACAAGGATTAACATTAGATCCAAAGCCCTGTTATATAGTAGGGTTCTGCTTCTGATAGGCAGGGAGTTCATAGTGAAACAAGGATTAACATTAGATCCAAAGCCCTGTTATATAGTAGGGTTCATAGGTTGGGGGTTCATTGAAACAAGGATTAACATTAGATCCAAGGTCCTGTTATATAGTAGTGTTCTGCTTCTGATAGGCAGGGGGTTCATAGTGAAACAAGGATTAACATTAGATCCAAGGCCCTGTTATATAGTAGGGTTCTGCTTCTGATAGGCAGGGGGTTCATAGTGAAACAAGGATTAACATTAGATCCAAAGCCCTGTTATATAGTAGAGTTCTGCTTCTGATAGGCAGGGGGTTCATAGTGAAACAAGGATTAACATTAGATCCAAAGCCCTGTTATATAGTAGGGTTCTGCTTCTGATAGGCAGGGGGTTCATAGTGAAACAAGGATTAACATTAGATCCAAAGCCCTGTTATATAGTAGGGTTCTGCTTCTGATAGGTTGGGGGTTCATAGTGAAACAAGGATTAACATTAGATCCAAGGCCCTGTTATATAGTAGTGTTCTGCTTCTGATAGGCAGGGGGTTCATAGTGAAACAAGGATTAACATTAGATCCAAGGCCCTGTTATATAGTAGGGTTCTGCTTCTGATAGGCAGGGGGTTCATAGTGAAACAAGGATTAACATTAGATCCAAAGCCCTGTTATATAGTAGAGTTCTGCTTCTGATAGGCAGGGGGTTCATAGTGAAACAAGGATTAACATTAGATCCAAAGCCCTGTTATATAGTAGGGTTCTGCTTCTGATAGGCAGGGGGTTCATAGTGAAACAAGGATTAACATTAGATCCAAAGCCCTGTTATATAGTAGGGTTCTGCTTCTGATAGGCAGGGGGTTCATAGTGAAACAAGGATTAACATTAGATCCAAGGCCCTGTTATATAATAGAGTTCTGCTTCTGATAGGTAGGGGGTTCATATGCAAAATAGAATAAATATCAGAACTAGCTGCCAAGAATAAAATGAAGTTTGGGTTCTGATAGCTTGCTGTCCATAGACAAACAAGAACTTATATCAGAACCAGAGACCTGGGAAAGAATAGAGCTTGTTTTCTATTTGCTCAGGGTTCAGAGGCAAACAAGACTAAATATAACAGCCAGAGAGCCATCATAGAACGGAGAGAGGGTCCTGGTTACTTTGGCAAACAAGATAATAGCAGAACCGGAGTCCTGTAACAGAATGGAGTTTCAGATTGCTTGGGGTTCATACAGGAACAATAATTAACATCAAAGCAATATTTCTAAAATGGAGTTCTGGTACTGGTTGGTAGGGTGTCAAACAGGAAATAGAATTAAAACCAAGGCCCTTTTATAGAATGGAGCTCGTGCTCTATATTCTAGAGGTTCATATGCAAACAAGAACCTTTTAAAACATGGAGGTCCGGTCCCTGTTGCTAGGGTGTCAAACAGGAAATAGAATTAAAACCAAGGCCCTGTTATAGAATGGAGCTCGTGGTTCATAGGCAAACAAAAATATCAGAACCAGAACCATAATCTAGAATGAAGTTTGGGTTCTGGTTACAAGGAGATGATGTGCAAACAAGAATTACGTATTTGAACCAGAGTCCCATTAAAGAATAGGACGTGAGGTCTGGTTTCTATGGTTCATAAACAAAAACACCAGAATCCATGCTCTAATTTTCTGAATTTTGAATAAGTCTTTTGAGCCTCAATATACTTCTTAGCTTAACGATAACGTCTACAGCTCATTGTTTTGATAATAATGCACTAATATTGAATCGTTCCTATAACATATCTCCGTGACTATATTAAGACGAAGGATTTCATGTATCTACCTTCCGGAATGTCTTGTTAAGGCTTGCACAAAACTTTGACTGAAATTGATTTTCTCTCCGTACTTTTCGCCCTTTACAAGAACTCTGGTGAATAAAACTGATTGTCTAATTTTTGCCCTTTTCAAGTATGTATATTCGTTCTACTTACAAGTTAAGTTGACGTTTATAATCCGTAAGTGATGTTAGCTCGAGTTCCCCTCACACCGATCTGTGTTAGTTACCACATACAACAAATAACACAGTGCCGTTCTATGACAACATGTTCAATTTTTAGATGAATGTTTTGTATTAATTGGTGGCCTTATCTCATCTAAATAAAACCTAAGCGAGTCGCTTTATCTTATGTATATGAACCAATAAAAAGTTACTTTAAAAAAAGGCATTATGCGTGTGGAGAGTTTACGACTGGAATCAAAAACTTCTTGGTAAAACAGTTTTTAAAAAAACCACGGCCTTCGAGGAACTTTATCGAGAAATCCCTCGGTGTCGTTTACTACGGACAGTACGCATTCTAGTACAAGTGTTATGTAAAAAGCAAACCAATATGTTTACTTAATCTACGGGGCAGTACAGAAACTAGAACACCATTAGTTGGTATTGATGACAGATGTCATTAAGTCTAGCCTAGCTCGTTTTTATAAAATCAAAATATAACTTATATGTTGAAGATAAGATCAGAACAGTTCATAACTTAGCCTAACGTCAATAACACTGGCGCTAATAGATCAGGAAGTGTAACTATTTCCGTCAACTTGTGACGACAAAGTTATTTATCGCGGAAACACTAGTTTTACCCGTGTAACTCTGTTTATAGATAAATCTTCCAAATTCATCACATTGAGTGGTGAAATAAAATCGGTCCCTCTCTTGAGATTTACATAACAATTCACGATCTTTCCATCGGAAGACTTCGATAATCCTGTCCTATATAATTAGGTATGTAAAGGGGATATACATCGCCTCATACAAATCGTTGTCTTAGACCCATAACACGAGGCCAATACGTTACTGTGCCGAGAAACTTGATGAAAAAGTGGATGTATACCGTTTTGAAATGAGCTGAGGCCGAGGTATTGATATTTGTAAAGTACTTGCCGCAATTTTCTGACAATCTATAAAAGGCTTACATGCAAAAATATTGAAAAATCGTTTATCAATTTCAGCATGTGATATTTTGTGTCTTCCTGGGAATAAATAATAACATTTCTCGTTGTATGTCTGTTACATAACGGGCAATCAACTTGGTGTAACAATCATAACCAATATTGTCTGTGACAAGTGACTGACGGAGTCACTCGATAACCATGAACTTGTGAACTACAATGACGTCACGGTGTTGCCTACTGTATTCTAAGTCGTAGTCTATCAAGGGTCACATACTAAGAAATCAGGTGTTGTAGTGTTTACTGTACAAAGCTCATTGACAAGTTCTGAATCTTGCATTGTGACGTCCCCAATAAGGATTGTCATTTTCTGTTCTATAATTCGGCGTGAAGGTGCCGGATGGTGCAGTGGTAACACACTCTCACCTTCTGTATTTTCCTTGTGTTTTACACCGCATCGGAGAGAAGACATAATTTATTTATTTCAATTCAATTCAACAGACCCGAATTACAGAATTTATAACAATGGAAACAAAGGCGTGTTAAGATATCACATACATATACATAGTTTGTAAGATGGGAACAGCACTAGTAAGATAAAGAGAAAGATATGTAACGTAAAACATATAACATCTAAAACATATTGCCTTAAAGCGAGATTTAAAAGTACTATTAAATATACCACCTAGTTTACTAGGCCAACAAACAAATTATAAAATTCCTGAGGAACGTAAAAATCTTCTAGGGACTAAAATACCAGTCTTTTCTACTGAAAACGAACAATCAAAAAGTCCATGAATACATTTAAAAGGGAAACAGACATCCATATATTGCCGTCTGCTTTCCACACAGTAAGACAGTACATAGTTACAAATATTGTACATAATAAAGTAGTCTAATACTTACCTTGATTATAATTAATATTATAGTAATGGACAATAATTTATGTAGTAATGGACAATAATTTATGTAGTAATGGACAATAATTTATATTTCAGTAATGGACAATAATTTATATTTCAGTAATGGACAATAATTTATATTTCAGTAATGGACAATAATTTATATTTCAGTAATGGACAATAATTTATATTTCAGTAATGCACAATAATTTATATTTCAGTAATGGACAATAATTTATATTTCAGTAATGGACAATAATTTATATTTCAGTAATGTACAATAATTTATGTAGTAATTGTCAATTATTTATATTTGAGTTATGGACAATAATTTATATTTCAATAATGGACAATAATTTATATTTCAGTAATGGACAATAATTTATATTTCAGTAATGGACAATAATTTATATTTCAGTAATGGACAATAATTTATATTTCAGTAATGGACAATAATTTATATTTCAGTAATGGACAATAATTTATATTTCAGTAATGGACAATAATTTATATTTCAGTAATGGACAATAATTCGTCCCTTTTGGCATGATAATGATAGTAGACACAATGATGTATTGAGAGACATTAAAACATTTTGGTACAAACTCTACGATACATAGCTATATGGAAACGTTGTTCTGTTGTTAGGTTAAGGAATGTCCTAGCTTGCCCGAACAGGTTACATTTTTAGACACTTAAAAATGGGGTCAATTTGAATACACTTTTTCTTCTATAACAATATGGTTAATATGTTGACTTCGAAGACTGTTATGAAAAATATTTAAGAATAAAATGAAATCTTCTGAGCCGTAACTTGAGATACTATTTACAAATGTGTCGAAAACATATCTGTGTTTTAGTATTAAATTTGTATTTTTTGACTAACTTTGCAGAGAATACTATGCCTTTTTCCCTCGATCAGCCACGTGTTTTTGGATAACATGAAATTCTCCATTACGATTGAAAAGCATACTAAGGTAATGAAATTGGTTTTCAATTTCGAGCTTTGTATCATAGTAATACCATTTTAAGGTCGTCTGACCCCAAGGGTCATGATGACCTATAGCCATTGTGCCGCTTCTTCCGTCGTTTTATTTGAAACTTCTTCTCCAGTTCAACTGTTGCCATTGTGCTAATAATGATGGGAATGTTAAGGAAAGATAGCCAACAAAGAGTTATTTTCCGACCTTGTCAAAACTTCGACACGGCATCCAGGGAGGACATTTTGTAACATGATTGCGCAATCATGGTTTTCTTGTGCAAAACCTATTTCAAACTTCTTCTCAATTTCCAGTTGTGGAATTGAGCTCAAACATGCATGAAATGATCCTGAGATGGTCCTGACCAAGTGTTGTTATTTTTTGGGTATGTCTGAAATCCAAGGTGGACGCCATTGCCAGTTCAACCGGTGCCACTGAGCTAAATATTGATGGGAATGTTAAGGAAAGGTAGGCAACAAAGTGTTAATACTTTTTCCATGATTGTTTAATGCTTTAAAGTATTTGAAAAACCTAACTAGAGAAAGTTTGCCAAAAGTTTTCAATTTTGGATTTTGCTATCTTAGATACTCATCATAGCGCCCTCATGACGTCAGCATTCTCTCTTAAGTCTCGACCTCATTTTCTTATACTCCTTTCATTTCTCTATCAATGTACCGTAACCAACTCCGGATTTGTTCATATTGAAAATATGTAAAGCGTTTTTTGTATAGCTTATACTTTTCCTTATATTGTAGATTGAACCATGTCTTCCTTCTTATGTTTTCTTCTTAATTTGTCTGTATCATCTTGAAAAGATTTAAAACTGTGCACCTCACACAAAGGTGAGCTTATTTCATTCAAAACAGAACAAAAATGATTTACACATTGTTCTTCACCAACCTTATTATTTAAAGGGAAAGCAAGTATATCTATTAAACGATTATCATGAACATTAACACTTTGTCTAATTGCGTTAACATTTTCTAGTCACTTAAAGCTTTGATAGGTACATCTTACATGGTTCTGCTTTTTGAACACATCTTTCTCGTTACTTGAACAACATGACGTGGTTGAAAAACTACCAGAACTAAATGCTGTAACATCAGAAAAAATATCACATTCAGCAAGTACATAATCAATTAGACTTGTACCGTCAGAATTGAGGAATGGAAAACTACCTGCTGGATCATCTGCATGTCGTCAATTCATTATTCTGAACCCGGTGGATTTGTATAATTTTCTACCACAAGAATTCACTGATTTATCCATATCATTACGTTCGATAAAATCGCTATCATCGTCATATTGATAATCAAAAACATGAAGTAAATTGTAGACGTCATCGCACGAGGTATCACTTATACTGTCAGCTCGAGGACCCGGTCTAGCATTGAGGTCCCCTGTCACTTATACTGTCAGCTTGGGGACCCGGTCTAGCATTGAGGTCCCCTGTCACTAATTATACTGTCAGCTCGGGGACCCGGTCTAGCATTGAGGTCCCCTGTCACTTATACTGTCAGCTCGGGGACCCGGTCTAGCATTGAGGTCCCCTGTCAATAATTATACTGTCAGCTCGGGGACCCGGTCTAGCATTGAGGTCCCCTGTCACTTATACTGTCAGCTCGGGGACCCGGTCTAGCATTGAGGTCCCCTGTCACTTATACTGTCAGCTCGGGGACCCGGACTAGTATTGAGGTCCCCTGTCAATAATTATACTGTCAGCTCGGGGACCCGGTCTAGCATTGAGATTCCCCTTTCACTAATTATACTGTCAACTCGGGGACCCGGTCTAGCATTGAGATTCCCCTTTCACTAATTATACTGTCAGCTCGGGGACCCGGTCTAGCATTGAGGTCCCCTGTCACTTATACTGTCAGCTCGGGGACCCGGTCTAGCATTGAGATACCCATTTCTGTAATTATACAGTGTGCTCGGGGTACCGGTCTAGCATTGAGATTCCCCTTTCACTAATTATACTGTCATACTGTCAGCTCGGGGACCCGGTCTAGCATTGAGATTCCCCTTTCACTAATTATACTGTCAGCTCGGGGACCCGGTCTAGCATTGAGGTCCCCTGTCACTTATACTGTCAGCTCGGGGACCCGGTCTAGCATTGAGATTCCCCTTTCACTAATTATACTGTCAGCTCGGGGACCCGGTCTAGCATTGAGATTCCCCTTTCACTAATTATACTGTCAGCTCGGGGACCCGGTCTAGCATTGAGGTCCCCTGTCACTTATACTGTCAGCTCGGGGACCCGGTCTAGCATTGAGATTCCCTGTTATAAATCCCACATGTTTTATAAACAGATTTTTAATCTTATAAGCATTGAAACAAATCATTTTCTTCTGTACTAATGTTAAAAAAACACCATTTTCTGGAGGAAAGTAACAGAAAGCAATGTGAATATAATTTTCATTCTGGCGTACTTTTACCCAAATTATACTGTCTTTAACATTTCTTATTAATGATAACCTATTCTTAAAATGGTTTTGATGACCATTCCATCTCCTCTTCCTGTTTAAAGAGGGAAACATACTTGCAATAATCATCAAGGTCCTCTATATTACTTACCAGATATCTAACATTCACTAGGGCAAGTTATGTCATGCTTGTCAATAATGTCAATGAATTCATTATCTATAAGGTTTTCTTTGACACCTGGGTACTCCGGTTCCTTACACAGTAAGACCCCTCGCGCCCTTCCATCCGGACCACTAAGAATTATCGATATGAGCTAAACTGATAATTTGTCTCGCAATTGTCGTAAAAAAGTTTAATTCCGTGAAGGTTTTGTAATCAACAGCTGTGTCATTTGGTCAGTTTATGTCGAAGTGCTAGCTTGGCAAGTGATTTTCAAATGGACAAACACCTAAAGCGCAAAACCTAAACCTAAAGAGATGAAGGACGTTCTGGTTGTAGAGCTGGTAGAGATGAAGGACTTTATGGATGTAGTGTGGGTAGAGCTGAAGGACGTTCTGGTTGTAGAGCTGGTAGAGATGAAAGACGTTCTGGTTGCAGTGTGGGTAGAGATGAAGGACGTTCTGGTTGTAGTGTAGGTAGAGATGAAGGACGTTCTGGTTGTAGAGCTGGTAGAGATGAAGGACGTTCTGGTTGTAGTGTGGGTAGAGATGAAAGACGTTCTGGTTGTAGTGTGGGTAGAGATGAAGGACGTTCTGGTTGTAGTGTGGGTAGAGATGAAGATCGTTCTGGATGTAGTGTGGGTAGACATGAAGGACGTTCTGGATGTAGTGTGGGTAGAGATGAAGGACGTTCTGGTTATAGTGTGGGTAGACATGAAGGACGTTCTGGATGTAGTATGGGTAGACATGAAGGACGTTCTGGTTGTAGTGTGGGTAGAGATGAAGGACGATCTGGTTGTAGTGTGGGTAAAGATGAAGGACGTTCTGGTTATAGTGTGGGTAGACATGAAGGACGTTCTGGTTGTAGAACGGGTAGAGATGAAGGACGTTTTGGTTGTAGTGTGGGTAGAGATAAAGGACGTTCTGGTTGTAGTGTGGGTAGAGATGGAGGACGATCTGGATGTAGTGTGGGTAGAGAGGAGGACGTTCTGGTTGTAGTGTGGGTAGAGATAAAGGACGTTCTGGTTGAAGTGTGGGTAGAGATGAAGGACGTTCTGGATGTAGTGTGGGTAGAGAGGAGGACGTTCTGGTTGTAGTGTGGGTAGAGATGAAGGACGTTCTGGATGTAGTGTGGGTAGAGAGGAGGACGTTCTGGTTGTAGTGTGGGTAGAGATAAAGGACG
The DNA here is from genome assembly GCF_031769215.1 of Ylistrum balloti. Taxonomy (NCBI): domain Eukaryota; kingdom Metazoa; phylum Mollusca; class Bivalvia; order Pectinida; family Pectinidae; genus Ylistrum; species Ylistrum balloti. The sequence continues at coordinate 1,638,912 of NW_026782006.1, read as the reverse complement.
TTCTGGTTGTAGTGTGTGAAGAGATGAAGGACATTCTGGTGGTAGTGTGGGTAGAGATAAAGGACGTTCTGGTTGTAGTGTGTGAAGAGATGGAGGACGTTCTGGTTGTAGTGTGGGTAGAGATGAAGGATGTTCTGGATGTAGTGTGGGTAGAGATAAAGGACGCTCTTGTTGAAGAGCTGGTAGAGATGGAGGACGTTCTGGTTGTAGTGTGGGAAGAGATGGAGGACGATCTGGTTGTAGTGTGGGTAGAGATGAAGGACGTTCTGGTTGTAGTACGGGTAGAAATGAAGGACGTTCTGGTTGTAGCGTGTGTAGAGATGAAGGACGTTCTGTATGTAGTGTGGGTAGAGATGAAGGACGTTCTGGTTGTAGTACGGGTAGAGATGAAGGACGTTCTGGTTGTAGTGTGGGTAGAGATAAAGGACGTTCTGGTTGTAGTGTGGGTAGAGATGGAGGACGTTCTGGTTGTAGTGTGGGTAGAAATGAAGGACGTTCTGGTTGTAGCGTGTGTAGAGATGAAGGACGTTCTGTATGTAGTGTGGGTAGAGATGAAGGACGTTCTGGTTGTAGTACGGGTAGAGATGAAGGACGTTCTGGTTGTAGTGTTGGTAGAGATGGAGGACGATCTGGTTGTAGTGTGGGTAGAGATGGAGGACGTTCTGGTTGTAGTGTGGGTAGAGATGAAGGACGTTCTGGTTGTAGTGTGGGAAGAGATGGAGGACGATCTGGTTGTAGTGTGGGTAGAGATGGAGGACGTTCTGGTTGTAGTGTGGGTAGAGATGAAGGACGTTCTGGATTTAGTGTGGGTAGAGATAAAGGACGTTCTGGTTGATGAGGTGGTAGAGATGGAGGACGTTCTGGTTGTAGTATGGGTAGAGATAAAGGACGTTCTGGTTGTAATGTTTGTAGAGATGAAGGACGTTCTGGTTGTAGTGTGGGAAGAGATGGAGGACGATCTGGTTGTAGTGTGGGTAGAGATGAAGGACGTTCTGGTTGTAAAGCTGGTAGATATGAAGGACGTTCTGGTTGAAGTGTGGGTAGAGATTAATGCTTACAACCGACTGTAAACATTTGTAAAACATTTTGAAGCAACATGCAACAAGATAACACACATACAAAAGCATATAGAACGGTACTGGTTCATTAAAATAATGTATGGCCACACATCATTACTTACAATAGCTAAGAAACAAACCTATTAGAGTATACACACAATACAACAACAGACTAATAAGGATAATGGGGATAGAAAACAAAGATTAAGCAAAATAAATAAGATTAAGCAGAATAAATTAGATTAAGCAAAACAAATTAGATTAAGCAAAATAAATTATCAGCACTAATATTAAATGTGTTGCTAATCTACTAAAAAGCTAAGGAACACTTCAAACATTTCTATTTGAACCAAAGGCTATGATATACATATAATGCATACATGTGACCTACAACAAGATAAGCAAGAAAGAGATGAAATTATCAGCAAGCTACACATCCGTCAGCTTTTCTGCTGCCTCATCACAATTCAGTAAAAGAAGACAGGTTGTCCATGTGGTAGAGTTACAAACACCTTGCGGCACGATGCCTAAAAATATGTGTACTATATGTGACCATGGTAAAATACTAGACGCAATATACCACTTGGCTAGAGAGAATTTCTCTTCAGCTCGATTGGTTGAGTGCAGACTAGTAAGCCAGGGGTCTCAGGTTCGATTCCTAGCGGAGGCATCGAAATAAATAATGACCTCCGTTACATATACACAACTCTCTTGCCACTTTGTAGATCTAAAATTTTAGAATATCTGAAAGGATGAATCGGAAGGTTTTACACGAATAAAATTCTTAAGATAGCATGGTGAAGAGCCTTGTAAAATGTAAAAAGTTTCAACTTAAAAAAGTTTCTAATTCTGTTTTTTCTGGTGTAAATTGTCTTTCGCGATTCTAGCTTCAACTCTTCAGCTAGAACATTTATTCGCCTGGAGGCTTTTGAACAAAATTTAAAAGCGAATCAATATTCACAGCCGGGTTTACAGTATCTTCGCCGATTTAATCACAATATGTCATTTATACTACAAACATTGTTCAAATATAGCGTACTGTACAAAATGTCTACATCTAACGCACGTGTCCTTTAGGCCTATAGTTGTCAGACATAGACGTCTCATTATTTTGTCTTACATACCATTCTCCCCATCTTCGAAGGAACAATTTCCGGATTACACTGACCTGACTTTTGTTCAGGTTTAAAATCGACTTTAAACTTCCGGTTGCAAATTTAATCAGAATGGAAAAATATGTTAGCTTTTGATCAAAGTTTAGTTTATATGGATGTTGTCAGCTACGATGCCTGGTGGACGTCGGATACTATCCAGAATACAATCATCATCTTTTTCTAATAATACACACAAAACTGGAAACGGAAGGTGATCACTAATTAATTATTCTCGCGCGTCAACGTTGTCATTCCTCATTGGTTCCGTTTGATGTATGCATGAAATTAATTCATTGATTGATTTATCAGACCAGGTGATTTATTTCAATTCGTTGATGTCAAAATTTATCATAAAAAACACAACAATCGTTTTTTATAATTATCAGTTATACATCATGGGTAAGTGTATATTTGTGATTATGTTAACATCAAATCCAGAATGTAAATATTGTTAAAATTAGCTCGCATTATCACCAGGAAATTAAATCATCTCCATCAAACCACTATACTGTATGATTTTTTTTTCAAATTTCAATTTATTTAATACCATTAGTTATCAATGGCATGATTATATGAAATATGACATTAAAAACAGCAGAGTCTGCATTCAGAATCAACAATACAATTCAATATTGCATTGTATTGTAAGAGAGAATTGGTTCAAAAATCTGTAAGCATTTATTTAATACAATAAAGTATATTTATGTTCACAGTTGTATTTAAATGTCACTCAAATTAATTTTCCAGTAGTATAGAGGAGAGAGATACCAATATGATTCCCTTAGCATCAATGGTGGTGCTACCAAAGCATTCACATTTGCCAGAGATCCCTGGAGACAGCAACATTTCATTTGAGGCTATGTTGTACATGTTTGGTGTGATTGTCATGGGACTTCAGTATATTAACCTGTACAAGACTGTCTGGTGGCTTCCTCACAGCCATGCGAATTATGCCCTTGTAAGTAAAATGTTTGAAGCACATGACTGCTGACTTGTTACCAACCTAGCGAGAGTTTAATTTTTGATAGGTTTGCAAGGACAAGATCACAGAGATTCAAATTGTGAAACATTCTCTTCTATTTTTTTTTCTATTTTTCAAAATTTAAAACTTAGTGCTGAAAGAGCTAGAGATACTACCTTTCTTATGCTGTACTAGAAATGCTGTATGAAATATTTGAAATTAACCTATTTTTGACTGTCTTTATATCTTCCTTCAGAATTTCTACCTAATTGATCCATACCTGGTGCTGTTTTTGTGTGCCCTTATGAGTAGGAGACTGGTTTGGTGTTTTGTTCAAGAGGTAAACATGTTTTATTATTTAAAAAAAACAAACAAAGAAAGAAAAGGCAATGACAGAAGTATTCTTTTGAATGTTTCCTTTGATTGTTGCTGTTCTTACCTTAATTTAGTGGGGGTGGTTTGTTATGTAATTACGGTATTTCATGGCCTATATACCACACCGAGTATAAGCTGCAGAGCAGGTTTTTAGCGATTTTCGCAATTTCAACCAGTATAAACTACACCAGCATTTAATCTGCATCCTTTCCTATGATAAGATGACCTCTGTTGTTGACATTTGATGTACCAATCACAGAATGCAGTTTACCAAGATTGCCAGTGTAATATTTGATAAAGTTTACTGATGAATTTGGTACAAATAATCCTTTATTTTATGGATGTATTTTTATATAATACTGGTCATTTAAAATACATACAATATCACACTTGTTTGGGGCCTTCAGTGATTGCCAACGCATGGTGAACAATATAGAAAGTTTTAGTCATTGTATATTCTGTGAATAGATATCTAACATAAAGTGAAAAGTGAAGTTTGATTTTACATTACAGGTTTTTGGACCAAGGTCCAGTAAAAGTGTTTTATTTTGGCTGGTGCAGTTACTGAAGATTGTCCTGATGTTTCTTGTGACTATTTTCTTAATATATACAGCGTATAACGTCATAGTGAAACATTCACTTTTCTACTGTCTATTTCTTTGTTGTCCGTAAGTATTAAACTTTACCATTCTTACAAAGAAAAGAGGAAGCATGAGTGTTAAAAAACAATATCTATATTTTATGAGATACTCTATTACGGTTATTCTTTTTCCTTTGTAATATTTTTCATTTACAGAGAATGTTTTATTGTTTGGATTCACATGATCTTTGAGTTTGGTTGAGATCTGTAGAAAAGGTAATTCTCATCAAAAGATGAAGTTGAATTTGTTTAAAAGAACTTCAAGCTTTTTAATAGATATTTAACAAAAATGTTCATCTAGATACACTCCTCTAAAAACCTTGTCTTGAGAATGAATAAAGTCTGAATTAATATACCTTTAAAAATACTCTGCCTGCTTTAAGTAACTTGGTTGATCTGACATGTTCAAAAATGGTTTTTTTTTATCTATGTTTTCAAATGACACTGATCAGAATGATCTCTACAGTTCCCTAAATGTATTATTGATTGACTGTAAAAGGCCTGTTCCGGTAATAAGAATCTATGAAATGAAAAATTCAGTATTCAACTTTAATCTGTTTTACTTAATCTTGCAATAATTGTTTGAAAAAAGTGTCAAAGGAATTGTAAATAGCAGTGTAAGTATTATTATACATATACATTGAAATCAAAACAACAAACAGCTATCTATAAGCATATCAAACTTTTTGTTGGACAAGTTGTTTTCAATATATTTATCCAGACAGTGAGAAAAGTTGATTTTTCAAATCTATATAAGTTCAGTCTTCTCATGACTTTGTGTAGTAGTTGATGATATTAGTGGGCTAATTTAGAAGACCGTCTGTGCCATTTTAAATATTGATTTTATTATGTTGTGTGTATCTAATAATCATCTGAAGATAGCCATAAGGCCTGAAAATGTTTGCAATAATTGACATTACTTGTCAAGTTGATATTTAGGATAAATACATGTTGTTGTTCCTTCCTTTTATAATCGGTGCAAAGAAAACAAAAGCAGCACATATTAACTGAATTGTTAGAAATTTTATATTTGAAGACAAAATGCATTATTTGGAATTTCATCAGAAATTGGAAAATAAGGAAAGTTGTGTTAACAGTACTGTAATAAGATTAAATTAAGTGATGTCTTTAATGTATAAAACAATGTTGTATAGCGATGAGATATGGTACAAAGTAAGTGTATTGTGAATTAGTGTTAATCCCTATTGATCTACACCAGGTATTCATGTTATTTCTGTCTGGCCTCAGTTGCTCAAAGATTAGACAGCAGTAACCTGTGGTTAGTTAAAAATTCAAATTTTTGCAACATAAATTACAAGAGCAGTTAAGGCAAAACTACTAACACTAAAATGTTACCTATTTGAGGTCAACAAATATATGGCTGTGAAATGATGAAGATTGTTCCCAATTTTGCTAAAATATATGATTTTGAGTCCGAAGTTAAGTTAGAAAATTTGTGTGGGTTTACACTACTGTTTTCCTATTTAGAACCAATAACCATACATTTATAAGCTTTATTGAAAACATAACTTATTACACTTTTTCATTATGGTAATGTTTAATGTGATACTACCTGATACAGTATATAAATATTTGCTGATTCAAAACTGTTCTCTCTTTTTTTAACAGAATTGTAACATATGTGTTGTTGTTTGGGCCCTCCATTAAACCATTGTATCATAAGTCTTTGGTATGGCCAGTACCAGTTCAGGACAAAACAAGCTCATTGAAAAATAAGGGCCGAGATACCCTGGAGGCAGAAGCCCTTCTCACACATAGCTGTGTCCTCACCCCAGATGTCATCAGGTCGGAAGTAGAAACCTTCAAAAACGACTTCAATGGCAGAATTAAACAAGTTTTATTCAACTCCTTATTAACAGCATACTACATGACATTTGTGCCCCTCTGTTTTGCCCAGGTAAGAATGTGATATATGATCATATGGCACTGACTGTGCAACAACACATTTCACGACATACTCTACAATGTAATGAACTATAATGTATGGCGAGTTTGTGTTGTATCTATCTTATACATTACCAGTTACATGCACGACCATTAATAACATTGTAATACAAAACCATGTAGCTTTACACAGCATGTCTGCAACTTTTATAGATTAAATTACTGGACTTGTTTTCTTTTTTTTTCGAAATTGTATGCTCTATTTCCTCTTGGATACAATATCCTTATGAATATTGAAATATTTATGCTATATTCTGGGGTCTATGGAGGATAAATTAATGACTGTTGGTGGTGAATTTTCACTTTAGAAGGGAAACTGTCTCATCTATTCATTCCTTCTCCAAGCTGGATATCTTTTTAGGAAGAAATCCTCTGATCTTAACATTTTTCCCTCCGGCTAGAAGAATTTCTCCGTGATATAGATTTGGAAGCTTTTATTATCAGATGCACAAAAAGACTGATTTTATAGTCATCAATTCTTGTCGTATAACTTAATGATTTAGTCTATCGATGCCTATCTGAACTTATTGATATTAAATGGCTTTGATTTTCAAAACAAAATTAGAAGGTTTTTTGTTAATGATGAAAGGAATTGTCCAAGATAAAGTGAATAACACCTGTCAGTATCTAATTATAGCATCAGATAAAGTATATGCCAAATAATGAAAAAATATGATTGTTTGTCCCTGTGTTTTAAGTATTTCTTGCATAATAGGTCACATTCTAAACTGTATGTCTTGAAATTTTTGTGTCTTCTTATACTTAAACATATGAACAAGGTCTTATGAACAGTGTTTTCTTGTACGCCACATATATTTATATAATATTATGCTTTTTAAAACTAACCTTCCGTTAGCATGTCCAAAACCATTGTGACACCTGCTGGGTAAGTGATTATAATATGGATGTTGTGATTGCTACACCATAGCTCTGTTGTAAATTGTCTTAGACTTGTGTTTAAACAGTTTTTTCAGTGTACAAATCTTGTGATTACTTAAGGTATTTGTGTAATTATTTTGTATTTGTTTGATACAGTATATTGTTTTAGTAGTTACTCAAGGTTCCAGTTCTAGTTATGCTCCTGTATAATTTCAGAGGAGTATACTTGCTGCTTTGTGCATCCTTCCATGAATTTGTCCATCAAAACTTCTGTTTGTCCAGAGAGCTTCTCTGTTATTTTAACCAATTTTTATGAGACTTGGTTGGCTTAATCACCATGAAATAGAGTTCTATATTTTACAAAAAATTTCCTTTTGTTTTGTTCAAAGCTTTAGTTTCATCCAATGATCTCTCTGAGTTTTTGACCACTTTTATATTAGAAGGGTACATAGTCAGGATATAAAGTAGTGCTCTCTTGAATGACATTTTCTTTGACAATTTTTGGAAGAGTTATTGGTCTTTTCTGATATTTCTTCTCTTAGGTTTTAACTGGACGTGAAGTTATGTTTTATTGATTAAAACATTTGGAAGAGTTCTTGTTTTACATCACATCCCTTTCTGAATCAATGTCAGATCAACAGGATTCATATTATATTTCACGCTTAGTACATACAAATATAAAGTATCATAAAATGAAGTTCTAAACTGACCAGGTTTTGGTTTGCGTCAGTTTTCGGTATTGTTGCAAGTTAAAAACAGAAATAAAAAAACAGTTATCAGTATAAATTGTACATGAAAATGTTTCACCATTGTTGGTCAGCTCATCAATGATAAAAAGTAATCTCATTTTTATGGCAATATTCCACAACTCCTGGTGTTTTTTTATGTTTTACCTACATGATGATGAAAAGGTGTTTCCATTTACTACAAGAAATATAGATTTGTCTGTAATAGGAATTCACTACGTCAGGTTAAGATGTATCAACCTCAGAAACATAATTCACTGTACCAGTCATTTACTCTATTATAGAAATCACATTAGTTATAAAATTATCTTTAATCGTTAAAGAATTCACCATATTTATGTTTAGGGTAAGGGTTAGAGTTAGGGACTGTATCAGACATGGAATTTACTCTATTATAGAAATCACATTAGTTATAAAATTATCTTTAATAGTTAAAGAATTCACTATATATGTATAAGTGAGAGAGACTGTAACAGACATGAATTCGGTCAGTAGGGTGTTGGTCTGCATAATTTCAGGTAAAGATTCCAGGTATGTGTGTGGAAGCTCTCAACCTGTTGTGGTTTGTGTATTTTATGTGGAGCTGAGAAACAGACTGGTTTGAGTTAATGTGGTTGTGATCTTGGACAAGACACTTGACCCAGATTGTTCTGGATAACATGTGACAAGCCTTGGATTTGTTGTAAAGTGATACAGCCACCAAGTACTTCAGGGCGACCCCACCTCGGATAAACCAAGCAATACTCCGTGTAGATTTTAGGTGGAAGTTAAATTTTTGTTTTCTATCTTGTGCTTGCATGTGAATTGAATTTCCTGTCAAATTGATTTCATTGTACTTTTTTGTTTTCTGTAGAAAAAAAACATGATAATTTTTATTAGGTCATCTGACCCGAAGGGTCAGGATGAGCTATAGCCACTGTGTTTCATCCACCATCGCCCGCTGTCCGCCATGCGTAAATTTTCAATTCAAGTGACTTCTTTTCAATAACCAAAAGGCCAAGGGTCTTGATGTTGGGTCTGTAGCATGTTTTTACAACAAGCAATATGTCTGGCATAATGACATTTCTGTAGTGCATGTATAAAGAATATGATTTCAATTTGCAAAAATTGTTTTTATTGACCAACCAATGTCCTCTATGTAAGCTGTAGTTGTATGTATAGCAGGGTTTTCCATAAAAGCTGGTTGCCGGCCAATTTGACCGGCTACTTTGATCATTTGGCCGCCTACACCAATCCAGTTCCGTAATAATGTTCCGTACACAACTACAATTACACAGCAGGCCAGCCTCCTACTTTCACTACACAGCCTACTACTTACAGAATTATGGAAAACCCTGTATAGTATAGTCAGATGACCATGAAGGCCTGTAAACCTCTTGTTTGAAATGGCAATACACTCTTGCATGCTGAATACATTTACATCTTTGATAAGTGTTCGCTAAAATATGATGGATCACATTCCATAGATAGGTTGTGCACTTGGGAGTAGTGATAATAGTATACCAACTGTCAAATGATTCAAACTTTATTGAGAAATATCAAATTAAAGTTGATGTTCCTTATTCAGACATGCATATATTCATTTATAACTCACCAGCATACTTTGGTCTATGAAGGCAAAAATATGATGTGGACACAGTTGGAAGGTGTGATTTATAGATTTCATTTGAATGAATAATAATTGATGGAAAGTTTATTGGGATCCAGGCCAAGTATTGACAGGTGATTAGTTGTCAGTCTGCAAATATATGCTGTAAGCTTCCAATCTTCTATACTGCAGACTGGATTTTAAGGTACTTCTGTATTTTACTGTAGTTAAACATACATATTGATGTTACTATGACAAAATTCATCACCCCACAAGTCTGACATCGCTATACATTTTGATTTTGATGCAGATATCTTTGTTCTTTTTTGTGTAAACTGATCATTAATGTGTGAGATAGTGATAAGACTTTTTGTTTAAATGCTGTTTAAACCGTAAAGTGTGTCATACATAACATAAAGTTCTATACTACGACACCTGGTGGGTAGGACAACACGTCTGTATGACATGGCTTTGTGTCTATGTCCTATCTATGTATTACAGAACACCCTATACTACGACACCTGGTGGGTAGGACAACACGTCTGTATGACATGGCTTAGCGTATTCCTTATGTTGATTGTACACTTCCTTCCCCCTAAATACCTGGACCTGCTCCATAAATCTGCTCTACACCTCGGACGCTGGCAGAAGGTCGAAGGCAGACATGCACATGTGCCTTACAATGCGTAAGTGTTTTTAATTGATCAAGATTAAATCCGTTGTAAAAGAAAGTTAATTCATTTTGGGTGTTTAAGCCTACTTGGACTACGTAGACAAAAACATGAGATAAATTCTCTAAACAGTTATTGAACAGAATATCAAATAGCAGTTCTGAGAAAAGCTCTTTACATCTCACTGCCAGTACTTTGGGGATCAGGTGTTGTTTACAATTTTATCTGACTGCTTTAACTTCAGTACTTTTAGCACTAAGATTCTTAGACTGGTGATTACTACATGTATATGATGATAATCAAGGAGATGATCAATCAGATATGTATTTTTTACCTCCAATAAAAAAGAAAAATGTTCTTTTTAAGACATTGTACCTAGGACTTTTAAGATTATGAATGGTCTTTACTGTAGATCTGACATTTTAATGGAAGCTGACCTAGTAGTCAGAGCTCTGAGTTTATTGCTCCATTATAGATCAATCACATTTACTTCTGTTGACCTATTAGTCAGAGCTTTGAGTTTATTGCTCCATCATAGATCAATCACATTTACTTCTGTTGACCTATTATTCAGAGCTCTGAGTTTATTGCTCCATCATAGATCAATCACATTTACTTCTGTTGACCTATTAGTCAGAGCTCTGAGTTTATTGCTCCATCATAGATCAATCACATTTACTTCTGTTGACCTATTAGTCAGAGCTCTGAGTTTATTGCTCCATCATAGATCAATCACATTTACTTCTGTTGACCTATTAGTCAGAGCTCTGAGTTTATTGCTCCATCATAGATCAATCACATTTACTTCTGTTGACCTATTAGTCAGAGCTCTGAGTTTATTGCTCCATCATAGATCAATCACATTTACTTCTGTTGACCTATTAGTCAGAGCTCTGAGTTTATTGCTCCATCATAGATCAATCACATTTACTTCTGTTGACCTATTAGTCAGAGCTCTGAGTTTATTGCTCCATCATAGATCAATCACATTTACTTCTGTTGACCTATTAGTCAGAGCTCTGAGTTTATTGCTCCATCATAGATCAATCACATTTACTTCTGTTGACCTATTAGTCAGAGCTCTGAGTTTATTGCTCCATCATAGATCAATCACATTTACTTCTGTTGACCTATTAGTCAGAGCTCTGAGTTTATTGCTCCATCATAGATCAATCACATTTACTTCTGTTGACCTATTAATGAGAGCTTTGAGTTTATTGCTCCATCATAGATCAATCACATTTACTTCTGTTGACCTATTAGTCAGAGCTTTGAATTTATTGCTCCATCATAGATTAATCGCATTTACTTCTGTTGACCTATTAGTCAGAGCTTTGAGTTTATTGCTCCATCATAGATCAATCACATTTACTTCTGTTGACCTATTAGTCAGAGCTTTGAGTTTATTGCTCCATCATAGACCAATCACATTTACTTCTGTTGACCTATTAGTCAGAGCTTCGAGTTTATTGCTCCATCATAGATCAATCACATTTACTTCTGTTGACCTATTAGTCAGAGCTTTGAGTTTATTGCTCCATCATAGATCAATCACATTTACTTCTGTTGACCTATTAGTCAGAGCTTTGAATTTATTGCTCCATCATAGATCAATCACATTTACTTCTGTTGACCTATTAGTCAGAGCTTTGAATTTATTGCTCCATCATAGATTAATCACATTTACTTCAGTTCATTCAAAATAAACACATTTTGAAAATATGGTCAATGCATTGATGAATAGGTAGACATGCAATGTAAAATCTATTTTAGAAAACAATATTTAGAAACCTGCAATAAAATCACTGAGAGATTTAAAAAGGAGAAAGTGTGAAGAAAAATTACCTCTAAATATCAGCTATTCAGTGGTCTTGTACATGTACATATCACATTCCACAATATTTCACATATAGAAAAAAAAATAAAGTAACATCTCTGCAAGTAATATGACAGTTGTTTTAGTCTGGGTGTGCCAAGACAGCAAACTCACAAAAAAGCATCAAAGTAGTTGTAACAAATGAAATTACAAATATCCTTCTCTCATTTCTAGACTTTGTTACTGTTTACAGGTGGTCTGAGCTGACCGTTTGGCCACAAGGTGCCCTTGTAAAACATGTGCGTGGTTTATTTAAGGCTGAGGGTATAAATGTGACAGCTGAACCAGGAAATACAATGCATGGTCGATTTTATGTAAGTATTTAAAAAACATGAAGAGTCGAGGGTGACAATTTTCTCAGCCAGTTTATATCAGATATATACTCCGGATTGTTTTGTTGTATGTAAATCACCAGCAATGTGGGTAATGTATGTAAATCACCAGTCATGTGGGTAATGTTGTATGTAAATCACCAGCCATGTGAGTAATGTTGTATGTAAATCATCAGCCATGTGGGTAATGTTGTATGTAAATCACCAGTCATGTGGGTAATGTTGTATGTAAATCACCAGCCATGTGGGTAATGTTGTATGTAAATCACCAGTCATGTGGGTAATGTTGTATGTAAATCACCAGCCATGTGGGTAATGTTGTATGTAAATCACCAGCCATGTGGGTAATGTTGTATGTAAATCACCAGTCATGTGGGTAATGTTGTATGTAAATCACCAGTCATGTGGGTAATGTTGTATGTAAATCACCAGCCATGTGGGTAATGTTGTATGTAAATCACCAGTCATGTGGGTAATGTTGTATGTAAATCACCAGCCATGTGGGTAATGTTGTATGTAAATCACCAGCCATGTGGGTAATGTTGTTTGCAAATCACCAGTCATGTGAGAAATGTATGTAAATCACCAGCCATGTGGGTAATGTTGTATGTAAATCACCAGTCATGTGGGTAATGTTGTATGTAAATCACCAGCCATGTGGGTAATGTTGTATGTAAATCACCAGCCATGTGGGTAATGTTGTATGTAAATCACCAGTCATGTGGGTAATGTTGTATGTAAATCACCAATCATGTGGGTAATGTTGTATGTAAATCACCAGTCATGTGGGTAATGTTGTATGTAAATCACCAGCCATGTGGGTAATGTATGTAAATCACCAATCATGTGGGTAATGTTGTATGTAAATCACCAGCCATGTGGGTAATGTTGTATGTAAATCACCAGTCATGTGGGTAATGTTGTATGTAAATCACCAGCAATGTGGGTAATGTATGTAAATCACCAGCCATGTGGGTAATGTTGTATGTAAATCACCAGCCATGTGGGTAATGTATGTAAATCACCAGTCATGTGGGTAATGTATGTAAATCACCAGTCATGTGGGTAATGTTGTATGTAAATCACCAGCCATGTGGGTAATGTTGTATGTAAATCACCAGTCATGTGGGTAATGTTGTATGTAAATCACCAGCCATGTGGGTAATGTTGTATGTAAATCACCAGTCATGTGGGTAATGTTGTATGTAAATCACCAGCCATGTGGGTAATGTTGTATGTAAATCACCAGCCATGTGGGTAATGTTGTTTGCAAATCACCAGTCATGTGAGAAATGTATGTAAATCACCAGCCATGTGGGTAATGTTGTATGTAAAACACCAGTCATGTGGGTAATGTTGTATGTAAATCACCAGCCATGTGGGTAATGTTGTATGTAAATCACCAGCCATGTGGGTAATGTTGTATGTAAATCACCAGTCATGTGGGTAATGTTGTATGTAAATCACCAATCATGTGGGTAATGTTGTATGTAAATCACCAGTCATGTGGGTAATGTTGTATGTAAATCACCAGCCATGTGGGTAATGTATGTAAATCACCAATCATGTGGGTAATGTTGTATGTAAATCACCAGCCATGTGGGTAATGTTGTATGTAAATCACCAGTCATGTGGGTAATGTTGTATGTAAATCACCAGCAATGTGGGTAATGTATGTAAATCACCAGCCATGTGGGTAATGTTGTATGTAAATCACCAGCCATGTGGGTAATGTTGTATGTAAATCACCAGTCATGTGGGTAATGTATGTAAATCACCAGTCATGTGGGTAATGTTGTATGTAAATCACCAGCCATGTGGGTAATGTTGTATGTAAATCACCAGCCATGTGGGTAATGTTGTATGTAAATCACCAGCCATGTGGGTAATGTTGTATGTAAATCACCAGCCATGTGGGTAATGTTGTATGTAAATCACCAGTCATGTGGGTAATGTTGTATGTAAATCACCAGCCATGTGGGTAATGTATGTAAATCACCAGTCATGTGGGTAATGTTGTATGTAAATCACCAGTCATGTGGGTAATGTTGTATGTAAATCACCAGTCATGTGGGTAATGTTGTATGTAAATCACCAGCCATGTGGGTAATGTTGTATGTAAATCACCAGTCATGTGGGTAATGTTGTATGTAAATCACCAGCCATGTGGGTAATGTTGTATGTAAATCACCAGTCATGTTGGTAATGTTGTATGTAAATCACCAGCCATGTGGGTAATGTTGTATGTAAATCACCAGCCATGTGGGTAATGTTGTATGTAAATCACCAGTCATGTTGGTAATGTTGTATGTAAATCACCAGCCATGTGGGTAATGTTGTATGTAAATCACCAGCCATGTGGGTAATGTTGTATGTAAATCACCAGCCATGTGGGTAATGTTGTATGTAAATCACCAGTCATGTGGGTAATGTTGTATGTAAATCACCAGCCATGTGGGTAATGTTGTTTGCAAATCACCAGTCATGTGAGAAATGTATAAATATCATGTTAGTCCCTAATTTATATTTTTATCCAATGTTAACCACTGTATATATTTAAAAACCTATGAAAGTATGAAATACACTATTTTCACCTAACACGAAATATAAAACCTACCACTGACAGGAATTATACTTAAATGATATGTTACGCATCATATGATGAACCTTGAATGGAAATGGAGGTCACACTTTCACACATTTTATTAATCTACGTGCTAAAAGTTGCTTTTTGTTCTGAATTTCAGTTTTTATTCCACCAGCCAATGCGTGTGGTGAACTGGCTACTGGTACTCACCTGGCTTCTAGTTGGATACCAGTTCTTTTGTCTCATACAGAGCACAGAGTGGAATCATATAGTCTCCATAGCGCTTGTTCTCTTCTGTAATTACTACACCTTATTCAAGCTTCTGCGGGACAGAATTATACTTTCTAAAACATACCGTGAGGAGAACAGTTCAGAACAGTTTTAAAATTTATTGTATATACTTTATCAGCAAACCGTGAGTGATTACTGATATAATACATTTACACGATATGGAACCAGATCATCTGGCCTTGGACTATACAAGTACTGCTCATTGAATCCAAGTGCATAACATCAAAAACAAAATTATTTCACTGATTTTGAAGGAGGATGTTTATAATGAAAATGATATTCTCATTTTTAAAATGTTTCATTCATAAAACAGAAATAGACTAGCAAAAGAGCAAAACATGAGAAAATCCATGATTTTATAATACAAAGAGTTAGTAGTCATGGTCAATGCAAAGTTTTACCAAATGTGATGTATTGTTGGAGTTTTAGGCAGATACATACCAAAACATTCAAAATTTCAGCCTTAAGCAAGTCTGTTTTTCTTAAGTACAATTTTGTCGTATGAGACGATGATTAAAAATCAAAGAACAGATAAAATATTTTAAGTTTGAATCATTTTGAAATCCATGCTTGGTTTCGTTTTTATGCTATAGTTATTTATACCGAGATAGAAAAAAAGATGTTGTTTGGACCAATGATTGTCAAGCTTATAAGATCAGCACTGACCATAATTATGTTCATTTTATGCAGTGCATGAGAAAGGTTACCTTTAAAAATATCTTATTTACTGTATTGGCAAAAGAGAGTACACAGAAAAAAACTGTGTTTTGATTAAAGCAGATTTCTGTGATAAGTTCGTAGTTTGGGTTGATACGTTTATTTTACTTCTGTGATAATTTATTGCTTTAAATGACAATTCCGTTGATTTCTTCTCCCATAAGTTGGTCTAGACATACATATCTTAATCACTGTAGGTTGGAAAGTGTTATCCATGGTAAGCTTGCATAATTGTTCTTACAAACATGATATGATCAGTATAAAGGCTTGAACAATCTTGGTACATGAATGTTATGGAGATGTTTGGTCTTATATATGTCAGTGTTTTATGGAAGATTTACCTACAGTTATACATGCTGAGCATGCCAGTAAAACATTGTATATTTTATGTTGTAATAAAGCCATTTTGCCACAATTCTCTCTGGTCTGGTATCTGTTAAAACATGTGTAATACTATAACATTTACTTGGTTGGATTAGAAGATTAATTGAATTATAATTGATTATAGAATGTTACATACACACGGTGAACAATCGGTGTAGTTTAATGAGACCACATACAGAAACAGATTTGGAAGTTTACAATAAGACATTTCCTGTATTTAGCACATCCTAATTTAGCAAGCAGTTTAAAAATCAGCTGGACTTGTATGTGAGTGTAAATTATCATATGAAACAGACTGTTCGAAGTGTTTTGAAGAAACCATCGCAGGTAGACACGATGATATGAAAAATGAATCTAACTGAAGTTAAGGATATTTCATTATTGGATATATCTAAATCTTCTGATCTGCAGGGTCTGGATGACCATTGTATTTTGTCTCGTCGTCCGCCATTCGTTCTATCGCCATACGTTCTATCGAGCTCAGAATTAAACATACCAAACTTTTGTTGAGGGTTTCTGGAATGGTCCTAACATGATTTTAAGTAAGTGCTGCTACTTGCGGGTCGAACTATCCTCCAAAGTGCTTCCTTCTTGAAAAGCGCATTCTCAACTTCTCCAGTTTCACTAGATTGATCAATGGTGAGGATGTTAAGGACAGGATGTTTACAAAGTTCAAATTTTGACATGGCTACTATTGTATTCTTTTTTTAAACATGGTCGAGCAATGATGGTCTTCCTGAACAACACGCATGTTCTACCTATTTCCGAGTTCCAGCTGTGACAGTTGGCCCATTCTTGTCTGGAATGATCTTCGGACGATCTTTACCAAGTGTTGGTGAAATCCAAAATGACTGCCATGGCCATTATCTTGAAAATAGCATTTCAATTAAGCTTCTGCTGTCTGTTGAAAATTTGTGAAGTCCTGAATGCAGTAGTTTTATGTAATCCTAGCCACAGACAGAAGAATCAAGTTAAATCAACAAGATACTCTGTCAAGTTTGAAAACTTTCCGGGGACTTTTCAGGGACATTTAGGTGTGCACCTTATTCGAACTATGTTGTGTTATTCATTTCTCTGTTTTACACAAACTTTAATTAAGCTAACATTACTCTTAGTTGAACTATGAAAACAAGCTTTAAGACTTCATGAAGTTTATTGATGATACGGCACAAATAAGATATCATAAGCCTGACCATCCGGATTACCGTAATTCCCAAGCGACTCGGCGATTCACCAAAGTTGCGTTTTCAAATAAAGAAGTAAATGTTACTGAGATCAGTAATATTTTACACAAGAAATCCGTCAAAGCTAAAACCCAATTTGCTTCCAATACAAAAATATTCCTGTCATTTCCTTTGCTACTCCAAGACCATTTCGTACAAACCTTTCGATTACAAACGCGGCACCAACTGAGTGTTGATAACCAAGAACTCCTCCTTCGAAACGACCTTGTTCTACATCATTCTATAACTCAGGTCCTATCAGGGCACGGAGTAACTGGCGACTACAACATCATCCAAAATGGCATGCCTCGTTGTGTTAACTTTCAGAGCTGATTAAATCCATTCAGTCTACCATTATTTAAAAACATGCAGCTTGGAATCTAAAATGAAAGCGACAGAATATTACGTGATAGGTATTTTATTGTGCCTACAGACAAGACATCTAATGACTTGTTTGTAGACATTTTAGCATGGAAAAAGAACAACGTTTGCTTGGTATCGTAGAAAAACCTACCTATACATTATCCAATCTTTTCAAATCGATGTTCTTTTTTCTTCAACTCAACAGAGACAGGTTTTCACCAAGCTGTATTATCAAGGTGATGATTTCAATTTCTCTATCCGTTTCTGGAAAGCAGCATTCTTGTATTCCCAACCTTTTGGTGTTTACATGTCGCTGTTGATTCGACATTCAAGGGCTTGTTCTCAAGATCAAGACCTTCATGCAAGATTAAGACAGCTGGAAAAAAATCTCACAGCATTGGGTGTCGAGAGATGTAGGTAGTTCTAAGTATATCGTCGGGAAGTATTTCATTGTGGCATGTAACTTTGGACGTGTTTAATGCTTGTTAGTATATCCGCTGGTTCCATTGTTGTTTACCGTGTTCTCATTTGGGAACGTGACATTATTTACTTGGATTGACCAATCTATATTTATAGCGGGTGTCGCCGATGAAGCGGAAGACGCTTACTCTTCCGGGACACCTGACGTTTTTCTCCGTGTACTTTTGTTTAGAAATATCCTTGTCAGTATTTCTTTTGTTCATACTTTGCCCAAGTTTTATTGAATTTGAGTTTGAATTTTGATGCTGTTGACTTTTTGGTACTTTTTGTTGTTGTTTCCGTACATATTCTGCTGACAGATGTTGATATATGATACATGATCTGAATTTAATTCTTGTCTGCGAGTGAATTTGAATGAAATACAAATGTCACTATCTCTACATCGTTACAAAACGACATGTACTGTGAGGACATGAGCAGCCACCTATATAGTATATTAAGACTGGAGGGGACCTTTGTCGCCCAGACGACCACCTGTTATCTATAACTTTATAATGGTATTGACAAAGGGAAAGATGGGTACAAAGGTTGGGAACTGGGATGGCAAATTAATACGAGTACGACAAGATAGATCACAAAGACTAAGTCCAGTAACTTTAAAATACAATTTTATACTGACGATTGACTAGGAATGATTATAAATTTATCGACCGTGTTTAAAGTACCCAGCAGAAAGAAATCGCTAGGAAGTACCCTTTAACACATGTTTTCCTACAAAGACGATTCGAATGGTGTGTGAATAAGTGACGGCAAGAAAAACGAAGGCAATAAAAGATCTCTGTAATGAATGTGACTTGTTTTATTGACAGCGTTTCCTGTGTCAACAAGGACAAATTGTTAGCTTCTAAGTTGTATAAATAATTCTATAAAATGCATGTTTTTACAAATTACTCACCGTGATGTTTACATTCAAATTCACCGTTGTCAAGAACTGTACAAATAATAGTAACTGTGGGGTATCATTATTACGTAACGTACAGTCAAATACTACCAACAAGATATCACATACAGATACTGATTTATGATTTTAAATGTGTGGTCTATTGAAGAAAAACGCTCACACCAAACTGTGGTAATCGTGATCGATTGATAAAAGTTGGAAAATCAAGAGCCTTCTGAACTGTATAGTTACATGGAAACAACATACATGTATATGTACGAAAAGTCTTACTTTTGTTATCGTGAATATTTGTTAGAAATCAACAAAACGATTTTTGATTCTCTGTATAATGAGTACCAATATACTTTTGAACGATCATGTTTTGAAACTCCATATCTGATCGTGGACTGATGCTTAGAACAGCTGTTCACTTCTCTAGTCGATGAGGCTCAAACTGTGTTTTTATAGAACAGCTGAAAAACTTGACCGGAGCTGACGCATGAACCGTTATTCTTTAAACTATCATGCTTCTTCGTAGTTTACAAAAGCCGTCCCTCGGTAAACCAAGGATCAGGTGCCCAGAAAACAATCGGGTTTGTTACCAGGTGAGATAGCCTGGTTTCCATATGGTTGAAAGTTACCTTGCTATGAATACAGCTACGTAATTATTGACAAGGTTACTTGGTGAATGATAGAGGGGAACAAACTCGTGAGCGCGCATCATCGAAGCTTCAGTTAGGTATTACACCAGTAGCAAGCGAGAAGGTCAGCGTTTAACAGCAGACTACTGTTTGACACAGACATGCCTTACTTGGAGGTATAAACCAACACTAAGCAATACTTCTAGCACAGATAACCAGCGTAACCATAAGTCGCCATAGTACTCTCCTGAATCATATAACCATCTGTACACTATCGGAAACGTTATTGAACCGATTATGGAACTGATGCGCCTTTCTGTGTTACGACATATCATTCTCGTCTTTATGACCATGTGCCTTTTTCATGGTGTTACATGTTCGTTTAAATTGGCTGTCATACATACCAATGATATTCACGCACACGTGGAGGAAATGAACAAGTACTCCTCCGATTGTAAACAGAAGGAAAAAGAGGAGGATCATTGCTATGGCGGTATTTCCAGACGGGTTACTAAGGTGAAAGAACTGAGAGCCAAGTATCCCCACCACGTGTTGTTGAACGCCGGAGATAACTACCAGGGCACGTTATGGTTCAGTCATTACAAGGGATTAGTAGCCGCCAAGTTTATGAAGGAACTACACTACGATGCTATGGTGAGTAGGGACCGCTATCATGAAGGGAGATAATAATTAGGGCTTTCAAACGTCAGTGTAATTTCTTTCAGGAAAAAAATGAGTTCAATGTCTTCCCAATTACAAATAGAAACGTTTCCACGATAAAAGAATATTATGGAAACCATCTTGTTAATTCTGGTTTGGAATTGATCCTGCTGTCTCTCAGCCATGAAGCTAATAATATGCATAGAGGGATTTTGCTCCTCAGCATTGAAGGAAAAGGTTAATGTCTTTTTCTTTTCTTAAAATGCTAATATTTTGCTTTAAGTCGTTCTTCTTGCTCTACAGGGACATTTAAAAGTTGCACACTTTTCCAATGAATACCTTTTTGTGACATGAAGTACAATAATTTCAACAAGGACGGTTTTTTCTATAAAAGTGGATACTCCTTTAAATGAGGGCGTTTAATGGATCAATATTGCCAAGCAATAGAATGCATTTAAGACCACAAACTTCTTTAAACTATTTTATTGTTTTGTTGACAATTTACATAAGAAAAAAGTAATATTATATCATAGAGGAGCTACGATAACACAAGTGACGACAATTCGATTAAAAAAAAAACGCAATAAAACAGGAAAATACCGACAGGTCAAGAGAATCTGTAAACCTCTCAGCTTTACAACTGAATCAATTCGTTATCCAGAAACAAGACAGATAAAGCTGGTCACCATTAGCTTCTTTTGCATCGATGTGAAAATTGCCGACCTGGCATTTTTGTAGTTCTACACGACAAGTCACGAACTTGATGACGTCACAACATAGTGTTTCCTTTCTATATGTTTTGGTGGGACACCTTACTGTTGTCTGATTTACAACTTCCGTGGTTATTTATGAGAAACAATTTGGGCAGCATATTTACTCTTCGAATTTGTTTATCTTTTGTCAGGGATTACGAGCGACATTATCATAAGACAATTTTTTCACTAAAAAAAGAGTAGTTCCTCAAGTTCTTCATGGAAAGAGAGTAAAATAATCCACTGCGGTAAAAATTTAAATACATTCAACATTTCACAACTTCAAATTCCTAAAGATACCGTACCTTATAATTACCAGTGTTGGCAAAGGGATGAAATGATGTGTGTGACAACAAAACAACTTTTAATAATTTCAGTTAGCTATAGAAAAATGATTCCATTCAATATTTACATCGTGATACAATATAGTAATACTGTTATAACATATCTTATTATAATTAGATTATCAACTGTCATTAACTGTTGGTTGTTTGGAAGTATTGCACGGTGATGTCGTTTCTCTGACTTCAGGCCCTGTATACAGTAATCAATGTGGATACACAGATCTATCATTGCACTAATTCGCCAGAGAGTAATGATGTGCTAACATTTTATTGTGTTAAGTTCGTTAACAGAAAGTAATTAACTGTAAACTAACTCACACAAATCTGACAAATCCAGCACCACTACACATTGTAACCATGTTGTAACTATGCAGCTGTCAATACTATTTGTGTGTAAGTCAGGCGCTTTCTCGACATTTCTGTCAAATGAGCGGAATCTAGTGTGATATTTTAACGATTATAACTGCAAAGGATAAAGTAAAATTGTAATTTAGCGATAAAATTGGAGCGCACTTCAGCCCTTAATTGATTTTAGAAATTTGGAAAATTTCATCAGCCTTTTTTTTATAAATAAATCGTGGCTGCCAGATAATAAATCAATAGTTATTTCATGCAAGTTGTTAACACGCACAGCTATTCAACTCTCAGTTATTATGAGAGCTGCTTACCAGTGCAGGCATAGCTACAAACAGCAACTAATCGAGCTACAACTTTGCCTTAACCTCTTGAAGAGAATCTCACATTGTTTCTTACCTAACCCGAACTAACATACAGATTTCTTGTGAGACTGATTTCTCCATCCTTCTGGAACGACTGACGATCAGATTTTGTATCAGCACTACCCCAAGTAACAATGTAACACTGAAGACGGGAAATCTGCTGTATGGGATGCATAGCACGGCTGAGCCTCCATAAGTGTATAGACTTATGGAATGCATGGCACGACTGAGCCTCCATTACTGTAGGGACATATGAGATGCATAGCAAGACTGAGCCTCCATAGCTGTATAGATTTATGGAATGCATATCACGACTGAGCCTCCACAGCTGTAGGGGCGTATGGGATGCATAGCACGACTGAGCCTCCATCGCTGTAAGGACGTATGGGATGGATAGTACGACTGAGTCTCCATAGCTGTAGGGACGTATGGGATGTATAGCACGACTGAGCCTCCATAGATGTAGAGACGTATGGGATGCATAGCACGAATGAGCCGCCATCGCTGTAGTGACGCATGAGATGCATAGCACGACTGAGCCTCCATAGCTATAGGGACGTATGGGATGCATAGCACGACTGAGCCTCCATAGCTGTACGGCTGTATGGGATGCATATGCACTAAGTTAACTCGTACTAATGTTTATACCCCTACACACAAACCTCCTGATTTGTATACACTGTTTATATACCTATCACTACTGCCAGATGGTACTTTGAATTGGGTAGTACAAACGGAAGCGATCTTTTAATGTAGGTTATTTAGAGTAGCTAAGCACTTCAGGAATAAGGTTATATTAGTATCATATATTAGGACTAGATTTAACAATTTAGATTATACATGACAGATTCAATGTAGAATATCAGTAAACAGATTAATAACAGATATTTGCAAAAACTCAATCCAAAGTTCATTAGTATTTAAATATTTAACATCCTTTGATTTGCTTTTAATTTCAGACTACCTTTTTACTCATTAATTATCCCAATAACATCTCTAATGAGTCCTAGTCCTATACGGACACATCCTAACACATCCTATTATATCGGGAAACTAGGGGACATGTCATAGCTATCATATCCGTTCTCTTGTCAATGAGATAGGGCTTGAACAAAGACCCATGAACTCACGGAGATCAAATTTTAGAAAATTTTCCAGCTACATAGAAACCGAGTAAGTTTTACTAACGGGTCTATAATCGTACCCGGCACAGTACTAATAATTGAAGAAGACACAGTGAGGTCCACTTGTGATAACCGATAATTCATGTTCTCATTGGTTACGTTTCTATGTCAGTATCAGCTAACGAGCTGTACAAACATTGATAATTTCCCATGCTAGTCTTGAGATCACCCATTTAACCCAACAGATAAAAAATTATCTTATGATCTATATACCTGACGGTTTCCCATAACATGTAGACCATGTTTTGATTCCTAGTAGCGGTTTTGAAGTGCAAGTTATGTCATTTCTTGTGTAAAGAGGCGAGTGTACTCCCATCATCATCGAGTCATAGAAGAACGAAACAGCTGAATAATGTTCACTGACGAGTCCTGGAAGGACGAAACAGCTGTATGATGTAGCATCACTGACGATTCTTTGAAGAACGAAACAGCTGTATGATGTAGTATCACTGATGAATCCTAGAAGGACGAAACAGCTGCATGATGTAGCTTAATCATTTGGTATCTGTTAAATTGTTTTATTCACTTTAGTACAGTCATCCATATTATTGTATTTACTCTAGTAATAACTGTCCACTTCTGAATACTAGTCTTCATATGGGGGACTGAATATAATTCCAATCTGTCAACAAAACGTCCGTACCGGGTACATCACCTTTACTACTGTCTAGCACACGACAAACGTCCGTACCCGGTACATCACCTTTACTACTGTCTAGCACACGACAAACGTCCGTACCCGGTACATCACCTTTACTACTGTCTAGCACACGACAAACGTCCGTACCCGGTACATCACCTTTACTACTGTCTAGCACACGATAAACGTCCGTATCCGGTACATCACCTTTACGACTGTCTAGCACACGACAAACGTCCGTACCTGGTACATCACCTTTACGACTGTCTAGCACACGACAAACGTTCTTACTCGGTACATCACCTTTACTACTGTCTAGCACACGACAAACGTCCGTACCCGGTACATCTGTAACCCCACTGTGCCCCCGCTCGCGTTGTGTTTCCCGAAGAAAAAGCCAAGTCCAAATTCCTTTCTACTTGTTGTTTATATAGCACAGTGAAGTCCACAAGAAGGCTCGCTCCCTATCACGCTTCCGTAGAGTCAGTCCCACAACCGGAAGTTGTCCCTTTGGCGTCCCTAGATCCAAGTGCAATGAGCAGCGAAAACTGCCCAGTATTTATAGGGGAAGCCAAAAGTCGGACAACTCCGCAGGTGGAAATTCCTCAAGAACAATGGTTGATCCTGGCGACCCAACCATATCAAGATTCTGTCAAAATGATACCGATTTGGACACAAAATGCAGAATCTTGGCGCCATTTGTTATTGTGTATGGGATAAGTGCTGATGGATTGGGGATGCACATTTAGTGCAACGACCGTTGATTGGTCCATTCCCCAATCCCAGGAAGCTATTGTCTGGAATGACGATTGGTACTACCAGTCTTCAGACCCACCGCATATTGGTCACTATTTACATATATAATAATCAAATACTTAACAATTACGCAGAACCTAACATCTGCTAAATCGGTCATGTTTACCTTACATACTCATAATGCTGTACTAAGCAACTATATACAATTCACTATCTAAACTATTATTTTCTCATGACCTTGAAATATTTTACGTTATAATTATACAATCATCGTTACTCTAACTGTACTGCACTGTTTATATATACACATCACATTTGTTTATATGAATTCTGGCTACCATTGTTTACATAAGTCCCTACTTGGCTATGCAGTGCTGGACAGGTAAAGGTCATATTTGGTGCAATATACTATGTACATATTTAACACTCAATTCCTGTTATAAGCTAAATTAAACAACAATAAATTCATGAAAATTATTATTTTCATATTTTAAATTTCCAACCAACATTATATACAATAAAATACTGCTTCCTGTTCATATAACCATTTCCGGTTTAACAACAGAGTGATCTACTTGATAGTGTCACACATCACCTTTACGACTGTCTAGCACACGACAAACGTCCGTACCCGGTACATCACCTTTACTACTGTCTAGCACACGACAAACGTCCGTATCCGGTACATCACCTTTACGACGGTCTAGCACACGACAAACGTCCGTACCCGGTACATCACCTTTACGACGGTCTAGCACACGACAAACGTCCGTACCCGGTACATCACCTTTACGACTGTCTAGCACACGACAAACGTCCGTACCCGGTACATCACCTTTACGACTTTACGACTGTCAAGCACACGACAAACGTCCGTACCCGGTACATCACCTTTACGCCTATCTAGCACACGACAAACGTCCGTACCCGGTACATCACCTTTACGACGGTCTAGCATACGACAAACGTCCGTACCCGGTACATCACCTTCACGACTGTCTAGCATACGACAAACGTCCGTACCAGGTACATCACATTAACGATTGTCTAGCATAAGGCAAATGGCAAAACCCGGTAAATCACGTTAACACCTGCCATTTTAATGTGGATTTTTTTTATTTGAAAGAGAAACTAAAAATGATTTTGCGAGTTTTCACGATACAGATATATTCACTGCCCCAGTGTGATGTCGTCATGCCTCTGACACAGTTATCAGAAAGTTTACCAGGTATCCAACGTGCCATACATGTTAGTACTGAAAATACACAAGAGAGTAAGTCTATGAGTTCCGGATGGATAAGCGTCACCTGCTTCATGGACTACAATAAAAAAAATAGATATTGTTTGATTCAGGTATACTTAACGAGAATCAATTCCCAAATGAGATCCTTTCCCATCATCTCCATCAACATTTATCAATTTACATTTACTTGTCGACATTGTGCAGGAGAATATTTCGGTTCCTTGACTATCGTTGGTTGAAGATGAAGGGGTTATATCTGTCTAAAACGGTAAATTCTCGATATGGAATAATAAAAGTAAACATAATGTATTTCACAATCGTTGTACGACATGTGTCGTCCATATTACTGAATCAAGTGACTCTGATGTAACGTTCACTAAATTGACTTTCTATTTGGATTTTATTTCCAGGCAGTTGGTAACCACGAGTTTGATAACGGGGTCGACGGGTTGGTGCCATTCTTAGACAATGTCACGTCAGTATTTCCGGTGCTCAGTTGTAATCTCGATCTTTCTGAAGAACCAAAACTTAGCGAGAAAATAGGCAGCCATACCATCCTGGATGTGAGTGGACAAAGAATAGGAGTTATTGGCTACACCACTGAGGAAACATCTTTCATTTCCAATCCAGGTTTGCTGATTGTCGTTTAAATCGATATACTCGGGAAAACCAATGTCTTCCATTGATTTGATGGTTCGTTCTGTATGTTAAAGACCATTAATACCTCGGAAGGTTGATAAAAACAGCCTGTTTCCTACATTCTACATTTTGTTGTTTCTGTCACAGCTAAAAAAAAAAACTTTTTCTGACTACAGATAAAACCGTGAAGTTCAAGGACGTTGTCGCCTCAGTGAGGGCAGAGGTACAGGAACTAACCAATCAAGGAGTAGATAAAATCATTGGTCTTGGTCACTATGGTTACGGGAATGACAAGAAACTGGCGGCGGAAGTAGAGGGATTAGATGTGATCGTGGGCGGTCATACCCACACATTCCTGTACACAGGTAAGTTTGTGGTCAGACGTACCACACATTCCTTTACACAGGTAAGTTTGTGGTCAGACATACCACACATTCCTGCACACAGGTAAGTTTGTGGTCAGAAATATCACACATTCCTGCACACAGGTAAGTTTGTGGTCAGAAATATCACACATTCCTGCACACAGGTAAGTTTGTGGTCAGACATACCACACATTCCTGCACACAGGTAAGTTTGTGTTCAGAAATATACCAACATTTCTGTACCCAGGTAAGTTTGTGGTCAGAAATATCACACATTCCTTTACACAGGTAAGTTTGTGGTCAGACACACCCACGCATTCGTTTAGACTGGTAAGTTTGTAGTCTTAACCACAAATTTTACGAGTCTATGAATTATTGTGTATATATATTATTGCAAGATTTTATTTGGTTCAAAACCTGACGGAGATATGTAAGAAGAAGGTAAATGCATGCACGACATCGCTCGCTGTTATATATAGCATTATTGACTGAATTGCCTCTTGATACGAATTATTCAGGTACTCCTCCTTCGAATGATGAACCAGAGGGGCCCTACCCTACGGTGATCACAAACGAGAACGGCGAGAAGACATTGGTAGTACAAGCGTATTGGTCAGGCAAATACCTCGGTTTTATTGACGTCACATTTGATGACAACGGACACGTCACACAATGGGAAGGTGCCCCGATACTGCTGGACAGTACAGTGTCAAAAGGTAAACTATTGGGAACGATATATCACAAGTATAAGATTAAATCACATCCAGTTATAAATGTAGCTTTTGTACCTTTGACTACTGACATTCTGGCTTTCACTTCGGTATTACGAGATTGGAGCAGAATACGTGTCTTTTGTTTTACAATCGGTTGTCAATAGATCACGTTTAACTTAATTTCAATATTCAAAACAAAGGGGTATCATGTTACATCTGCGAGCAACACAACGAATAAAGTATATTAGCGAATGTTGTCGATTTCGTCGTCAAAATGTCAAAGATAATTTATCAATACATACATACATACATACATATTTACTTCTATTTACACATACATACATCTACAACTTTTCCTTTACAGACCCAACCACTGAGGCAGAAGTTGCAGACCTGTTGGTACCTCTGATACGTGAGAAGAGTGTGGTGATGGGAAAATCTGCAGTATACCTTGACGGAAGCAGTAATGTGTGTCGATTACAGGAGTGTAACATGGGTAACTATCCTGGTATATGAGTAACATGTTTAATTAGATATATCATTGTTTTGACATCACTGTCTTGGGGAGTAAGACCACTGTTAGTTGTGTGTTCATGGTATGAACTAATGAGGCGAAATGAGAGATCGTGCACAGTTCTGATCCAGCTAGTATTGATTTCTAGAGGGAGGCGAGAGGTAGACGACAGATCTGTTGTAACTAATATTGATTTCTAGAGGTAGACGATAGATCTGATGTAACTAATATCCATTTCTAGAGGTAGACGATAGATCTGTTGTAACTAATACCCATTTCTAGAGGTAGACGATAGATCTGATGTAACTAATATACATTTCTAGAGTAAGACGATAGATCTGATGTAACTAATATTGATTTCTAGAGGTAGACGATAGATCTGATGTAACAAATATCCATTTCTAGAGGTAGACGATAGATCTGATGTAACTAATATCCATTTCTAGAGGTAGACGATAGATCTGATGTAACTAATATCCATTTCTAGAGGTAGACGATAGATCTGATGTAACTAATACCCATTTCTAGAGGTAGACGATAGACCTGATGTAACTAATACCCATTTGTAGAGGTAGACGATAGATCTGATGTAACTAATATACATTTCTAGAGGTAGACGATAGATCTGATGTAACTAATATACATTTCTAGAGTAAGACGATAGATCTGATGTAACTAATACCCATTTCTAGAGGTAGACGATAGATCTGATGTAACTAATACCCATTTCTAGAGGTAGACGATAGATCTGATGTAACTAATATACATTTCTAGAGGTAGACGATAGATCTGATGTAACTAATATACATTTCTAGAGGTAGACGATAGATCTGATGTAACTAATATACATTTCTAGAGGAAGACGATAGATCTGTTGTAACTAATATCCATTTCTAGAGTAAGACGATAGATCTGATGTAACTAATATACATTTCTAGAGGTAGACGATAGATCTGATGTAACTAATATACATTTCTAGAGGTAGACGATAGATCTGATGTAACTAATATTTTCTAGAGGTAGATCTGATGTAACTAATATACATTTCTAGAGGTATATACATTTCTAGAGGTAGACGATAGATCTGATGTAACTAATATACATTTCTAGAGGTAGACGATAGATCTGATGTAACTAATATACATTTCTAGAGGTAGACGATAGATCTGATGTAACTAATATACATTTCTAGAGGTAGACGATAGATCTGATGTAACAAATATTGATTTCTAGAGGTAGACGATAGATCTGATGTAACTAATATTGATTTCTAGAGGTAGACGATAGATCTGATGTAATAAATATACATTTCTAGAGGTAGACGATAGATCTGATGTAACTAATACCCATTTCTAGAGGTAGACGATAGATCTGATGTAACTAATATACATTTCTAGAGGTAGACGATAGATCTGATGTAACTAATATTGATTTCTAGAGGTAGACGATAGGTCTGATGTAACTAATATACATTTCTAGAGTAAGACGATAGATCTGATGTAACTAATATTGATTTCTAGAGGTAGACGATAGATCTGATGTAACTAATATACATTTCTAGGGTACGTAGACGATAGATAGACTGATGTAACTAATATTTCTAGATTTCTAGAGGTAGACGATAGGTCTGATGTAACTAATATACATTTCTAGAGTAACGATAGATCTGATGTAACTAATATTGATTTCTAGAGGTAGACGATAGATCTGATGTAACTAATATACATTTCTAGAGGTAGACGATAGATCTGATGTAACTAATATACATTTCTAGAGGTAGACGATAGATCTGATGTAACTAATATACATTTCTAGAGGTAGACGATAGATCTGATGTAACTAATATACATTTCTAGAGGTAGACGATAGATCTGATGTAACTAATATACATTTCTAGAGGTAGACGATAGATCTGATGTAACTAATATTGATTTCTAGAGGTAGACGATAGATCTGATGTAACTAATACCCATTTCTAGAGGTAGACGATAGATCTGATGTAACTAATATACATTTCTAGAGGTAGACGATAGATCTGATGTAACTAATATACATTTCTAGAGGTAGACGATAGATCTGATGTAACTAATATACATTTCTAGAGGTAGACGATAGATCTGATGTAACTAATATACATTTCTAGAGGTAGACGATAGATCTGATGTAATAAATATACATTTCTAGAGGTAGACGATAGATCTGATGTAACTAATATACATTTCTAGAGGTAGACGATAGATCTGATGTAACAAATATACATTTCTAGAGGTAGACGATAGATCTGATGTAACTAATATCCATTTCTAGAGGTAGACGATAGATCTGATGTAACAAATATACATTTCTAGAGGTAGACGATAGATCTGATGTAACTAATATACATTTCTAGAGGTAGACGATAGATCTGATGTAACTAATATTGATTTCTAGAGGTAGACGATAGATCTGATGTAACTAATATTGATTTCTAGAGGTAGACGATAGATCTGATGTAACAAATATACATTTCTAGAGGTAGACGATAGATCTGATGTAACTAATATTGATTTCTAGAGGTAGACGATAGATCTGATGTAACTAATATACATTTCTAGAGGTGTAACTAATATCTAGATCTGATGTAACTAATATACATTTCTAGAGGTAGACGATAGATCTGATGTAACTAATATACATTTCTAGAGGTAGACGATAGATCTGATGTAACTAATATACATTTCTAGATGGAGACGATAGATCTGATGAAACTAATATACATTTCTAGAGGAAGACGATAGATCTGATGTAACAAATATACATTTCTAGAGGTAGACGATAGATCTGATGTAACTAATATACATTTCTAGAGGTAGACGATAGATCTGATGTAACTAATATTGATTTCTAGAGGTAGACGATAGATCTGATGTAACTAATATACATTTCTAGAGGTAGACGATAGATCTGATGTAACAAATATACATTTCTAGAGGTAGACGATAGATCTGATGTAACAAATATACATTTCTAGAGGTAGACGATAGACCTGATGTAACAAATATACATTTCTAGAGTAAGACGATAGATCTGATGTAACTAATATACATTTCTAGAGTAAGACGATAGATCTGATGAAACTAATATACATTTCTAGAGGAAGACGATAGATCTGATGAAACTAATATCCATTTCTAGATGGAGACGATAGATCTGATGAAACTAATATACATTTCTAGAGGAAGACGATAGATCTGATGAAACTAATATACATTTCTAGAGGAAGACGATAGATCTGATGAAACTAATATCCATTTCTAGAGGAAGACGATAGATCTGATCGAACTTAATTCGATTTTTTGAAGTAGCAATAGATCTGATGTAACTAATATTGATTTCTAGAAGTAGCTTATAGGAAAGAGAATATGGGCCCGGGCGGTAAAGAAAGAGCTGAAAGAAAGGTGAAACCATAGTATGACAATAGAATGAAACAACTCTAGATGTGGAAACCAAGTATACCCGGATACGTATCGGCGAACACTGCCTGTTCCTGTACCAAACGAATTCATCCATCAGTTCATAGTACTAGTGGAATTTGTGTACGATGGCGAGAATTCACTTTCCTTTGTTCCTATGTGACATGCACATGATTTAAAGTGGACAAATCCAGTGTAAAATAGTTGTCAGACAGCTTCGATAATTTGTGAAGATAATAATGCCGGGCAACCTAAGCTACCAAGCCTAAAACTCCTGGCAGGATATACGGGCTTAAAACATCACATTCTGACAGAAGTCCTGCTGTTAAACATTCTTATTTATCTTACATTGGGATGTAGAAAAGAGATAGCTGAATCGTGTGAAAATCTCTAGTACTAACCATACTACAATGACGAGCTTTTTTATACCTTATCAACCCTAGACTTACAAAACACACCAAGAAAATATCAACATGTCAACTGTATCATAATCCAAATTCAAATTTAATAAAATTAGAGCAAACTAGAAACAAAAAGTACAAGGAGAATAAGACCAGGTGTTCTGGAGGAGTAAACGTCTTCTGCTTCATCGACGACACCCGCCATGTAAATCTGGGTCAATCCAAGTAATGTCACGTTCTCAAATGAGAACAAGTTATACAGCAACGGAACCAACGAGCAAACTTACGAGCATCAGACACGTCCAGCTCCATATCGCACAGAGAAATGGAATATTTCCCAATCACTATGGCGACCATAAAAATTCATCATAATGGTCGTCAACCTGTATCTTTTGAAACTTTTTGTTATAATTTTAAAAACACGACTGGTGATGGGACGCTGAGCGAACGCATTGCAATATGTGGTTAAGTAGATTTATATTTCAGTTCAACTTAATAATCCCAATTATGATGACACGACAAACTTTGATGTTTAAACATACACTTTTCTACGCTTTTAATAACAACAACCTTGGGCGTTTTATTCAGTGTTAACGAGTCTTTTAGCCCTAGCATGGTTGTACATATTGCAGTATAGGTTTAAGTTGCTGGAACACGTGATGATTATCAAGTCAGACTTACAAACACCTTCATCAGTTTAAATGCGCGATCAATGATGTTATTGTAATGTTTCAACATGTACAATTTACAGTTTCAATCCAACAAGGACGCCTTTCGATAACCATATATCTGGTTTACGATCACTACTGCCGTGATACCATCCCGACACGTAGGGCTTTATTCATACATACAGCAAGGCCAATGTGTGGAATTCGAATCGTTTTTATTCAATTTTTATCCGCATTTATTAGTTCATACCCGATACGCCAGGGTTACGATCACTTTCTGCAGCCCTGGTTTATTTGAAGGCACAAGCAATGCAATTTGATTATTGTGATTATTGTAGAGCAGGTTCCTGGTTAACCAGTCATAGACTGAAGCGACATCCAACTTAAAAGTCAGTACGATAAACCGTTATACGACCTCTAGATTGTTTGATGTCCATCAAAGGATTAAACTAGTCTTCTCGTCTTATCCACAATTTGCCACATATGGAACTGCATTTTTCCATGCAGAGTTTCAAGGGTACAGAGAGTGATAGTGAGTGTAACCACTGGAGTATCGAGGATGGTTCCATGGATACAGAGAGTGATAGTGACCATAACCCCTGGAGTATCGAGGATGGTTGCATGGGTACAGAGAGTGATAGTGACCATAACCCCTGGAGTATCGAGGATGGTTCCATGGGTACAGAGAGTGATAGTGACCATAACCCCTGGAGTATCGAGGATGGTTGCATGGGTACAGAGAGTGATAGTGACCATAACCCCTGGAGTATCGAGGATGGTTCCATGGGTACAGAGAGCGATAGTGACCATAACCCCTGGAGTATCGAGGATGGTTGCATGGGTACAGAGAGTGATAGTGACCATAACCCCTGGAGTATCGAGGATGGTTCCATGGGTACAGAGAGTGATAGTGACCATAACCCCTGGAGTATCGAGGATGGTTCCATGGGTACAGAGAGCGATAGTGACCATAACCCCTGGAGTACCAAGGATGTTATTAGTGCGAGTTTAGGGGATACTAACAAAGATCATGAACACATTGGATCCTATAATAAATCAAGCCGAGTCCTACTCTCCTCAGTTCCAGCGACTGCTTGATACGGAGTTGTCTATTACCTGGGAAACAAAATACAATCAATCTCATATAATTATCCACTTATACCTGTAGATCTTCTCAACACAGAGAGGCAAAAATGTTTTGAGTATAAAGTTATAAGCTATTTCTACAATACCAAGAACACTATAATTTAATGTTTTGTCTTTGTCGCTGTCGTTTCTCCTAATTTCGTCTAACATTTTCTGATCAGGAAATCTGATAACTGATGGCATCGTGGATTATTTCGTCGGACGTCAGACAGACAACACATCATGGACAGAGGCTGCTATAGCTATCATGAACTCGGGTGGAATCAGGGCACCTATTGAACAAGGTAGGTGTTATTCACGTAGCACGGAGGAAAACGTAGACGTGTCTTTTTTGTGATCAGGGAATTTTATATTTTTAGTATTATCAAGAAAATTTCTTCTGTTCTTCTGTGTCTTACTCGTCATTCATAGGGTATTTTCGTATGTTGATACACCAAAGTCCGAACGATTCAGGTCATAAAATCGCGGACTGATTGTCAGGACCCTTTCGGACTAGGTGAACCCATGAGATAAAAAAATGTATATGTGATATCATCTCTGGTGTTACCAGATATCGTTCACAGGAAAAGTAAAAGACTACAGGCCGATGTAATGTACCTGTGATCCTACTGGATGCTCTCTTGTTCCAGGCAATATTACACGTGGTGACCTATTGACCTTGATGCCGTTCGGAAACAGTATTGACATCATTGATATCAAAGGGAAATATCTACGCCAAGCATTGGAACACTCGGTAGAAAACTATGATCCTATTGATAAACCTGGTGCCTTACTTCAGATGTCGGGTAAAACATTTATCACAACTTGTCAGACATGACACCACAAACTTCACAAACACACCTGAATCTAGTAATACATTGCCTGGTGCATTGACTTTAAACAAGGACCGAATAAATTACAAAACTGCTATTAAACACATCACCCAAATGTCCGGTCTGAACTCGTGAACAAATCATTTTTTCTGATACGGCTATTAATCACAGGCAACTTACTGACACAGTTCATTTCATTATTACTCCCCCACCGGGAACTAGAGGGAGCTGTGGTTTGTGTTTTGTCCGTCCATCCTTAGTTCTGCTATCCCATCCGGGCCTTATCTTCTACAAAGCTAGTCATGGGAACTTAATATTTGTCGTATAACTAAACCTTGGAAAGAGAAGATGTCACATATCAAAAGGAGGTCACTCTGACCTTCATTTTGACCTTTACCTTCTTCAAAGGGTAAGCTGGTCGCCACCCTATCTCCTATACTACTAATCTAAGGCACGCCATAAATTGAGGTAGATCAGTCTGGCCTTAATTTTGACTTTTGACCTTTATCAAAGTTTTTTCTGTGCTCTATCCCCTACAATGCTAGTCAATGGAACTCCATGCTTGATGTATGAGTTCACCTTGATGAGGCAGAATGTCAGTGGAGAATTTTAATTGGCCGAATTATCTTGTTTATTGTATACTGTTAAGTAAACGAGACCTGTGATATTCACTGGAATCACCTCGGTTATCAAATAGTCTGTCACCTAGAAAGACCACTGAAATGTTGCGTGATGATAGGAGAAACCAATAGATCTACTTGTTTAAACACATTCAAATACCTATGACAGAATCTTGCATCCCCTCTTTATAGGTCTCTTCGTAAATTATGACCTCTCCAAGCCTAAAGGTCACCGAGTCGTGTCAGTGGATGCGAGATGTAGGAAGTGTATGGTTCCAGCATACAGTCCACTGGAGGACACTGAAGTATACAGAATCGCAACTCTTAATTTCGTCATCAAAGGCGGGGATGGTTACTCCGTTCTTCGGGACCATCACGACAAGTGGTACCAATACAGTAAGTATGTGACTGATAGGGACAGTTACTCTGGTCTTCGGGACCAACATGACAGGTGGTACCGATACAGTACTTAAGTGACGGACAGAGATAGTTACTCTGGTCTTCGGGACCAACATGACAGGTGGTAGGGTAGTACCAGTACAGTTCTTAAGTGACTGATAGGGACAGTTACTCTGGTCTTCGGAACCAACATGACAGGTGGTAGGGTAGTACCAGTACAGTTCTTAAGTGACTGATAGGGACAGTTACTCTGGTCTTCGGAACCAACATGACAGGTGGTAGGGTGGTACCAGTACAGTACTTAAGTGACTGATAGAGACAGTTACTCTGGTCTTCGGGACCAACATGACAGGTGGTACCAATACAGTAAATATGTGACTGATAGGGACAGTAACTCTGGTCTTCAGGACCAACACGACAGGTGATACCAATACAGTAAGTATGTGACTGATAGAGACAGTTACTCTGGTCTTCGGGACCAACATGACAGGTGGTACCGATACAGTACTTAAGTGACTGATAGGGACAGTTAATCTGGTCTTCGGGACCAACATGACATGTGGTACCAATACAGTACTTAAGTGACTGATAGGGACAGTTAATCTGGTCTTCAGGACCAACATGACATGTGGTACCGATACAGTAAGTATGTGAGTGATAGAGACAGTTACTCTGGTTTTCGGGACCAATATGGCAGGTGGTACCAGTACATTAAATGTGTATCTACTAGGGACAATTAATCAGATTTTCATTCAGGACCACCACAACAGATGGTACCTGTACAGTATACATCTGACTGCTGTGTATTATAACTCTGTTCTTCCATTTAATCATAAAAGATTATACTAATACAGTAAATGTGTGAATCTTATACCTGGTTGTGTTGTTCTATAAAACCACTTCAAAAATGCCAAAAACTCAAACTAATGTGATGCAAATACACAATCCAATAATAGATATCAAGAAATTAACTTACATGTAGATTAATGAATCCAGAATACTGTAAGTCCTTTTTGTCATTCTCAGATATTTCCAGTTTAACCAAAGCTTGAAAAGTTTTAAGTCAAACAGGTAGAATTTTTTTACAGAACACATAATATGGACTATGGTTCTCATTGCATTTTCAAGATATATGTTTTGATGATTCTATTACATACTCTAACAAAACAATTTTAATTTATGGTAAATGAGCCTAGGTAAGTTGTGTAAAACCCAGTATTGTTAGTACAGTGTATAGATCTATACAATAAGGACAAAAACTTAACAGCCAATGAGAAATTTATCAGGACCTACAGGAATTAACAAGATTCATGCTAATGCTGGTATATATTAAAGAATTATAATGAAGCCCTCATTTGTGTTACAGATATACTGGACATTGAAGTAATTTCACAGTACTTGAAGAAGTACAACCCAGTAACGATTGGTCTTGAAAGACGTTTCCAGTTCACAAATTCTACATACGTGACACACACTGTATGTTCAGCTGGTATGATTAACCACATGACCATCAGCCCACTGATGTTATTTGTGCTTATCTTGTTTGTCATTCTCTGATTGTCTTAATGTCACTAAATATATCTCGGACACACATCACTTGTTTTACAAAATGGACTTTGTAACATTCCAAGCAAAAGCTTAACAAAGCAAATTAGATGCCCTCGCCAAGTTCTGAATTTATAAGTTTTTTTCTTACCCTAGAAAAAAATCCATGCACCTTTAGAGATGGGGATTTCCCTATAAAATAATAGTATGAAGCTACAGTAACAATTCACTGACATAATATCAACAATATGAGGCATTGGGACAAGAAAAACACATACAATTACCTAATAATGCCAGCTAGGTAAGAGGAAACACATCATTCACTCCCTTGATGGTGAGGTAGGGTGATCTCAACCCTCAGGAAAAGATGTTTCGGGTGAAAACACTTGGCAAGTCACCTGATTGCTAACTTAATCACCTTTCCTCTGGGATAGGATCCCCCATCTTACCCCCAAGGGAGTGAAAGATTATGTAAGATATAACATAGAAGAATGTAGACCAATAATGGGCCTGTATATCTCCTGTTATTGTCTACTATTGACTGGGCCTGTATATCTCCTGTTATTGTCTACTATTGACTGGATACAAAAGTCCACTGGTGAGCACTGTACAATAATGGGCCTGTATATCTCCTGTTATTGTCTACTATTGACTGGATACAAAAGTCCACTGGTGAGCACTGTACAATAATGGGCCTGTATATCTCCTGTTATTGTCTACTATTGAATGGATACAAAAGTCCACTGGTGAGCACTGTACAATAATGGGCCTGTATATCTCCTGTTATTCTCTACTATTGACTGGATACAAAAGTCCAATGCGTGAGCACTGTACAATAATGGGCCTGTATATCTCCTGTTATTGTCTACTATTGACTGGATACAAAAGTCCACTGGTGAGCACTGTACAATAATGGGCCTGTATATCTCCTGTTATTGTCTACTACTCGATACAAAAGTCCACTGGTGAGCACTGTACAATAATGGGCCTGTATATCTCCTGTTATTGTCTACTACTCAATACAAAAGTCCACTGGTGAGCACTGTACAATATGAACTGACCAAGTATATGGATCTGTGACATGAACATGTTACAATATCTGCCAACAAGGGAGATCACCCTGTAGATCATGTGACAATTACACAACTGCTGTAATGCTGATTCTTTCTGTTTGTGGAAAAAGGTCAAATGTTCTGAAATTTTCATCAACTCTGTGATATATATCTGTGTTAAATACTTTCAGAAATGTTTAGACCAGACCAGAAGATTAAGACTTGAGTAGTGGTTAGTGAAAAAAAGTAATTGTTGCAAATGATGAAACAAAGACTTTCAAAGCAGAATTTATGCTATTAAATATCGATCTGACCTGGCTCAACAGATCTTATGCTGAAAAATGATAAAGAATTTTCACAGTTTTGTTTGATTCACATGTAAAAATTTTCACTCACCACCAGTTATCTATAACCAGTCTCTGAACAACCAGGGTCCAGTTTCATCAAACTTATGGAAATCTTGCCCATCATAGAAAAGCATTAGGTAAGTTAAGGAAGATCATGAAACTGGGGTCTGGGCCAGATGGTAACAGTGGCACATCACAATGTCATGGTAGTCTATAACATAGAGATTACAGGGAAACCATAAGTTTGTCAAATCAATGACAAGATACCATACTGAAGCTTGGTGATTGACATCAGAGAAAAGAGGGGAATCAGCAGAGAATCAGTCCAGAAATACTCTGTATCACACAAGGATATAATACAATCAATAAACAGAAGCAGAGGATTCTGTCCCAAGGCAAACTTTTGGACATATCACATGCCCCATTTCATATGTACATTTGGTATGATAATTCATCGAAGTCAATATTTGCCAAAGAAAATAAAATTTTATAAGTATGTACATGTATGAGGTATAAATGCTTGTAAGTGAAATCATATTTCATTAAATGTAAGTTTGATTCAAGTATTTGTGTTTTGGACATTATATTAATAAAATGTTGGAGCATTGTTTTGTTTTTATTATTGCTGTTATTTTTTTTTAATTGTCTTGAGGAGTAATTATAAATTCTTGTAAAGTGCCATATACTGGACTTGTTCACTGCTGTATCTTAAATACTTTATCCTGAAGATTCATAGTTTTGTCTCTGTAATGCAATGTAATGTGACTTACATTCCAAACACATCTTCCTATCAACACACCATTTGTTTACTTAATGATGTACTTCTCTGAGAAGTAAAAAAATTCCAGTATTAAATTTTTTTCTGGCATGATTTTTTTAAGGCTTTGATTTTAGAAAGTATATTAAAAGCAAAAAAATCAATATTTTCATGACAACCTATTTGAAATAATTTTCGTCTTTCATTACCAAGTTAGGGTACGATACTTGGATATTGAGAATACAGTTATATGAAAATGCTCAATTTTCATTTGATTTAATGAGCTTTAATCTCTATAGCAACCAAAAAATGAAAATTTTCCAAAATAACATAAATCTTTCATTAGATGATCTTCTAGTATTAAACTTTTCGTTATTGAAAAAGAGGGGGTTTGTGTGCTTCTTTTTTTTTTCAATTTTCACCTAAATAGTTTTTCTATGATCAAGAAACCATCTGCAATATTTATTTTTCGGTGCTGAAAATCCGGGAAAGTGATCCGTCGAGTCGGAACTCAGGAATTCGAAATCTTTGATTCATGGTGATAATTCATGCAAGATTTAGTTGAAATCTAGGCAAGACTTCCAGAGTTATACTTGAGAGAAGTATCTTAGCAACCAGAAAATGTTAAAATTGTTGATGGTATAAACCGAATCACGCTGTCAAGTAATGTAGTCCACAAACGAAATATCTTCCTAACGTCATATCAATTGTTCATTTTTAACTACACCTATGGCACCTAAGACAAAGTTTAGTGGGAAGAGAACTATCAAATAGCAAGTTTAAAATATCTGAACAGGAACTAAGCATTTCCAGAAACAGTTGTAAACTTTATAATTTTCCTTCATCAATGTAACAGGGAAGAGAAAATCATTTCACAAAGCCTACTTGTGTACGTGAACAGGTGCCATATGTCAACAAACACCAACCTTAATTTGGAGAAAGAAAATCAAACAGAAACTTCACTGACATCAAGATTGTGATTAATATAAAATTTATTTAAAAAATCTATGCTGCATATATGTTCTACCAATCGTTTTCATCGTCACTGTCTATTGCACTCTCCCTCATGGCACGACTCATCACATCATCCACCCCCTGTCTGGGGGGCCCTTCAAGCTCTGTTTTTAATACTCCATTTTGTGATAACATCCATTCAAATTCTGAAGAAAAAGCAAACACAATGATATAATTTAAAAGTGAACATATGAAAACCAAACAAAATATTTCGCCAAAACTTAAGATAAAATATCAACCTCTATCACATCTGTTAAGTTAAAAATTAACCAATCATCATCCACTAGTCGTCTTTTCAAATCAATTTTCAGCTGTCTCTCCTGTGAACAGTTTCTTCAGAACACAGAAGTAATATTCTTGGTTCTTTATGAACATGGTCCTAGCTGGGCATTTACATCGAGCTTGATCATTTTAGATTATAATTGAAACATTTATTACCACTTTTTCTTAATAGGATTACAAATCTCCATGCAAGTCCTTAATGTGTGAACACACAGTGACATAACCACAGCACATTGTATATTTTATTTATAACCAATCTCCAATCTGACCTGGTGTATACAGTGACATAACCACAGCACAATGTATATCTTATTTATAACCAATCCCCTATCTGACCTGGTGTATACAGTGACATAACCACAGCACAATGTACATCTTATTTATAACCAATCCCCTATCTGACCTGGTGTATACAGTGACATAACCACAGCACATTGTATATTTTATTTATAACCAATCCCCTATCTGACCTGGTGTATACAGTGACATAACCACAGCACATTGTATATTTTATTTATAACCAATCCCCTATCTGACCTGGTGTATACAGTGACATAACCACAGCACAATGTACATCTTATTAATAACCAATCCCCTATCTGACCTGGTGTATACAGTGACATAACCACAGCACATTGTACATCTTATTTATAACCAATCCCCTATCTGACCTGGTGTATACAATGACATAACCACAGCACGTTGTACATCTGAAGGGGTGAGAGAACTGATTTTGATCTTTCAAAAGTGACAGAACCAGCAGAATCTCTTTATTTTACCTTTTTAAGTTTTGACCTTCAAGTGCAGGTTACTCTGGCCGTATTTGAAATACTGACTTTTGTACACTGCAATTCATATTGTTTCCAAGGCAACAGGAGAATACTTAACGTTTCAAGAAGAATCTTTATTGTTTAGATGACATGATCAGGAAATGATTAATAGAAGAACCAGCTTAATACATTAATCTGAAGGAGGACACAATGACACCTTGGGGGTACCTGTACTGTGATTATATCATGAGTTCTGGACAGACATAGACATTACAAACTATACCGACTAACCTGCCCAAAGACAAAGATTCCAGCAAAATATGTCCTTTATTTTCAATGGAAACAAAAACAGACGTCAAAAAAGGTCATTGTTTGTAGACATAGTCATAATGACTTCAACTTTACTTTTGGATAATCTAATACAGATAACCTGAATCAATGACATTAAGGAAAGAGAGCTGAACATTTGGCAACTGTACTTACCATCTCTCTTAAAGTTCATTCCTCCAAAATTATGTGGTCCCACCCATTGTTTCTTCATATCACTTTCATGGTACACAAAAACAGTAGGTAAGTTTTTGTCTGGATAATTAGGAATGCATACACTCGATACACTTTTCACAAATTTAACATCTGGGAATTTTCTTGCTAATTCGGCCATATGTTGATTTAATAGTGTACACAATGGAATTCTGAAGAAAAAAACAACAGAAAAACAGATTAGTTACAAATGTAATGTTATAAATAAAAAACATCAAATAACTCCACATC
Organism: Ylistrum balloti; assembly: GCF_031769215.1. Lineage (NCBI taxonomy): Eukaryota > Metazoa > Mollusca > Bivalvia > Pectinida > Pectinidae > Ylistrum > Ylistrum balloti. Next base: position 1,596,536 of record NW_026782006.1, on the reverse strand, counting down.
AATTCATAAAAACCCTACAATAAAAATCATTGTAATATTATCAACTCCATCAAATTTCAAAGATGTCAGCTCTCTATGTACATGAATGAGAGCTTATCAGTGTTTCAAGTCTCACCATACGTTACACTAACTAAGGGGAGATAACCCACCCTGGTTTGTAGACATGAAGGACTACCCAGATTCCATCTCCAGCCTTGTTGATTTCCCTGACCCAGTCTTCCTTTGTGATCTCCAGCACACTCCCAAACTTGGATTTAGCTGCTGCTGCTTTCATTTCTGCCATTCTTTGTCTCCTACAATATCAGCATTATTAATATCAAGATTATTTTCTTTTTGGAAATGTATCTCCTACATCCGTAGGAGTAATTTATATTTGCTGGTAGCTTTTCCAACGGCAGAAATTTATATATCAGCTAGTTACTTCATTTTAAGATATGGTAACTTGATATATAACAACTGCAATCTGACAAAACTTTATTATATACTTCAATTTTTACACCATGTTTTTCATAGCTCATTTTGCTTTAAAGTAACCATATACACATATATCAGTATTTCATTAAAATATTGAGACAGAATTTTTCCAGAATGGAGCTTATCAAAATGATGTTGACTCTTTTACATGTACAAGAGAATTTTACCTGTAAGCTTCAAATATTCTTTCTTCTTCCTCATCTATGTCATCTTCCTTCTCTTCTAGTTCTTTTAGTGACATATCACCTAAATCTTTACCTATCAAAGACATGACATATACATTACATTGAATAACTTCAGTAACTAATCAAGATTACAGATATACTTCGCGACATCCTGAAACAATAAAATACATCAACGATATGAAAAACCTCCAATTCACAACATTCTCTCTCTCACAATCATATATCACTACCTCTAGATTTATCCTGGATAGTCTGTTCCAGTAGATGGACAACATCATCTTCTGTTACCTCTTTTTCCTTCTCTGGAATAATCCCTTTTGCTCGCAATATGTCATTCCATTCTGTATCTGCATTTGGGTCCTGTGTTAAGAAAGTTACTGAATTATTCAATACCAAAGAACCTGATCAAATCTGATGAATATCAGCTATACATCTATTTGCATCAATACTGTGAAGTTATCAGATCAATTGAAAACTGTCTGATCACAAACAGGTAAAAAAAACTTACATGTCATTAGTATCAATTCAGTAAGGAAATGAGGTAATTTAATTAGCAGAAAAGTGTTAACAATATCTATGATATAGATCTGCATAGTTACAGGAATACATCCCTTTCATTTACTAAATTTAAGTTACACATGTATCCTTTTCGGAAAATTTTGTTGAAGAGTGTGCAATTAACTGCAACATTATAGCTAGTGATTAAATCTAATTGTCATTGGAAAATAAAGCATATAAGTAATGAATCAATATTAATACCAACATATATATATTGTATGCTTGTTAAGCTAATAGTGATATCTGCATCATTACAGATTGATATTCCCATGATCTTTGAAAAAGAAAGTGACACCATCCTGCTCTGTAATTAAATTAAAACTTGAATGAAAATCTTTCAAAAGTTATCTTCAATATAATTTTCCTGTGATTTGATTTTAAGGGAATCGCCCTGTTAAATGAAACGTTTTGTCCTTTAACAATTACCCATTTTTGCTGCAAGTATAGCGATTAAGTTAAGGATATTTCACTGAAACATGAAGAAATGTGCTGATCGTACTATGCTATTACACATTCATGGAAACTACATATCAACGTGCTCTACCACTCTACCGATTACCACAAATCTACTGTGAGTTTCTAATTACCTGCATCCTGAGTATTATTCTGTGTGAGTCGTAGGGTATTTCTGCTTTAAATACTTCTAAATATATATAGATCTATTTTGTTCGATGCTGTCACTTCTCAATCTACGTTTAGTCATCTAATCTGGAAAATGTGTGTAATACGAATACTTCCTTATAAGGACTGGACAGGCACAATCAGACTCATACGAAAGCTTGGGCTGTGATCACGAACCATGCAAACATTACAGTGATCAGGATTACATGTTCCGGATAAGGTTTCTTGATTAAACTTATCAATGTGCTTCCGCTTAGAAATTGTAAACAACGTGAATAAACACATCTAATTTTAGTCAGTGTGCTTTTCACAATATATCAGAAGAAAATATTCGACAGAGGAAGGAAATACAAAAAATCTTATATAGGAAAATATACGGGAGAAACATGTTGTAGTACCTGCATTTACTTAGTTTGTTGATTTTGAGAATCTCCAAATTGCAGACCTGTAGCCAAATCTCTGATTAGCTGGAATCTTCTATATTCTAATCATGGATCGTATGCTTGATCCAGAAACGACGGATACAGAAGCCATGTACAACCAACTTCTACTGGACGCAGTACGTCATTGATAATTATCAATACCATGATATTTTACTCTTTTTTTTAAAAAATAATTATGTGGTTTTAAGTATGTATAGTACATGTAAATCACGTGAAATAATAATATGAGTGAATGATTTTATATCAACAGTTAATTATTATAGATAATTATCAATGAGAAATGATTTACATTTCTTCATAAATTGAATAATTGTCTTAATTTGATATTAAATTGATTATACTATTTAAGGCTCCCTTTTGTTTCACATTATGCATCACTTGCCTTTATACTTAAGACCGAAATAAACACATTATGTTTAACAGATCCAGTGAAAAGCAGACAATAAGACCACATAGGATCACACACAAGAATAACACGGTTTCCCAAATTATGCTTTCATAAACAGTAAACATAAACTATCGAAATCTAAACTATCGAAAACTTCCATGTACTTACACCTGCACATATACTGATGACTGTCATAGAGGGTAGATAGGTGATACCATTCAACTTTTTGCCTAGAATTTTATTCAATGAACAGACATGAAGAGTGGAAATAATTACAATAACTTGTTTTGTGGTTGTTGTAAAAGAAACAAAGTTTACATTTTATAATTGTTAAAGATTCTTATTTTTCAAAAGCAATTTAGTTTCTATACTTACCCATAAGTTTTTGTACAGCTGACCGTCTGTCAATTGTATGAATTACATTAAGAAAAAAAGAAAACTTTACGCATGTACATATTATTGGTATGCTTTCAGGAGAAATATTCCATACTCTTGTTTCAAAATCTACATTCTGAATGGAAGAAAAATTAAAATTATTGATACATGCCTACTTGTTAATATCAATTAAAGGTGTATTATTTTTTTTCTAGATTTATTCTTTATCAAAAAAATTATTGTTATCTTTTCCTTTTGTTAAATGTATATATGAGTTTGTTCAAACTTATGGAGCAAGGGAGATAATTCAGCATTGTCTGGGAATATTGTAAATACACATATAATATGATAAATATGCCACCTTTATTATTATTATATGTTATAGGCATCCAGGGAGGGGTTTCCAATGCCTTCTGATGCAGATAAACAAAGTGTTCTGCAGGTTATACCAAAACCTGGTAAGTTTACTCGAGTAAAGGTTTAAATGAATATATAGGCATAAATTTTAATACCTAAAGTATCTGACAGTTCTAATGATTTAAAACTAAAAAATGATTCCTTTACTTCTATTTACAGGATTCTGTCTTAAGACCAAAGACGCTGAAGGAAAGAAAGCTTTCATCAATGTGTGTCATGCTGACAATGTATGTAACAGCCCAGACTTCTAAGTCCAATGTCTTAGTTCACAATACATATAGCTCAACAGATTTTAATGATTTGTTAAATATATAAAACATAAGATATGTGATTACAGGGTGACTGACTACCGTAAAATGGTGATCATTGTTTTGATTGACTTTGAATTTCTGGATTGTAATCCTGTAAACTGGTTATATTTTTCAAAGTGTCAAGTTTATTTCATGGACTTTTTATTTCATTATGATATTGGGTTGGAAACAAAGAGACCATTGAGAAGTTAACAATGATAACAGTGAAAAAAATATTATTTAAGGAAAAATTTAATTGATTTGTTTCAATAGGTTCCAGCTCCTAAGGATATGACGGATGATGAACTGTTGAAATTACTGGATTCTGAAGATCCTTTTGGATATCGTATTCCAATGAGTCTTGGTGAACCTCATGCTGAACTGGACAAAAGTCAGTATATTCTCATCCTGATAATGTCATTGGTGAAACTGCAGGTCATATTCATCAAAACCCTGTCATTAAAGAGTATTTATCCAACAGTAATTACACATGTATAGACACAATATCTTATCGCTGAATGCTGGAGCTGATCAAGTATTTCAAAATATTGTTTTAAAGAAATACATTAATGGAATGATATTAGAATGAGTTGGCTCATGATAATTGGCATTAGATATCACATAAAATAGCTTGGTTAAAGTTTTGAATTCTAGTTATGATAAATTATCAACAATTAATCTAGGTGACTATCTTCTTGACAATACAATACATAGTGGTATATGTACTGGTATTGGCGTAGTACACACGACGGTAATGCCACATTCTGTGTTATAACAGGTGGAAGTGGCTGTACAGCCTATGATGTAGTTGTAAATCCAGGCTTCCTAGAAAAGATGCAGAAAAGTGAGATATTCAGGGCATTTTTTCTGTCTGTTACATTGGAGGGTATTGAAGACAAGTACAACCAGACACTCAGCCGGGGTGAGTATATTAGTGTCACATAAACCATAGAAGTCTGTGCATTTATAGGGGTTACACAAACGATATATGAGGCCCCATAGGGGTCACATGACCTGTAAATAGATATCATGGGCCATATATATGTATAGGTGTCACTATTTTTCATATCACCAGAATTTTGTCAGTGAGATAATGTCTAATGATTGGAAGAGTCACATAGATAGGAAGTCAGTAAGGAACCAACCAACTGACATAGAGGTCACACAGATCTGTAATTAACATGTTAAGTAATAAAATGCAGTAAATGTACAATGAACTTGTGTATAATGATAAGGAATTGGTGGAATTTTTGAGTTGTTTATATTTTATTTTGCAGATTGGGTTTTGCTTAAGAACAGGAAGTTTGTTGGTACTTTGCCGGAACAAAAGATCAGATCCAAATCAAAACCACTTATTATGGAGATGGATAAGTAAGTGTAACCTTAGTTTAAATTATTCTGACATTCTGTCACCTGTTATATATCAGCTTGGAGCCTATGAACGTCAGAACTCAGGCCCTCTATAAAGTGAGGGAAATAAGCAACTCATGCCCGGGTCAGCATGGATTGACATTCAAATGAAAATTGTAGAAAGAAATTGTCATTTTCATATGCATATCGCACATGGATGGAAAGGTCTGTTCTTTATCTACAAGATTTTCAAACATGACATGTTGTTGTGCATACATTGAGATTACTTTTTTAACAATTGATGACTTCTGGAAATGACAGCCTTCAGTTGTGAGAACCAAAAACCTCAAACAAGTCTAAGTTCTGAGATAAGGCCCATGTGTTCTCTGTGAGAGATCTTGAGGGGATTTTTGCCCCCATCATTGTTCTGTGTGAGAGATCTCGAGGGGATTTTTTCACCCATCATTGTTCTCTGTGAGAAATCTTGAGGGGATTTTTTCACCCATCATTGTTCTCTGTGAGAGATCTTGAGGGAATTTTTTCACCCATCATTGTTCTCTGTGAGAGATCTTGAGGGAATTTTTTCACCCATCATTGTTCTCTGTGAGAGATCTTGAGGGAATTTTTTCACCCATCATTGTTCTGTGTGAGAGATCTTGAGGGGATTTTGCCCCATCATTGTTCTGTGTGAGAGATCTTTAGGGGATTTGGCCCCCATCATTGTTTGATCTTTTATTTGTTGGATCTGCTTAATATAAATTTCAAATGAAATGAAAACTGATATCAGATCACATTACTCAGGAAAGTTACATTTTGACATGTTTTAAAGTCAATATGACGATGACAAACTGAAATGGAGGCAGACATTTTGTTGCAGCATTTTCTGTTCCTGATATAGCATCATTGTTTGTATTAAGGGGTGGGTCACAATCAATTTCTATCTGGTACAGCCAATGTGTTTGTATTAAGGGGTGGGTCACAATCAATTTCTATCTGGTACAGCCAATGTGTTTGTATTAAGGGGTTGGTCACAATCAATTTCTGTCTGGTACAGCCAATGAGAAATGTTCGTGATGTAGCATCAGTGTTTGTATTAAGGGGTAGGTCACAATCAATTTCTGTCTGGTACAGCCAATGAGAAATGTTCATGATCTAGCATCATTGTTTGTATTAAGGGGTGGGTCACAATCAATTTCTATCTGGTACAGCCAATGTGTTTGTATTAAGGGGTGGGTCACAATCAATTTCTATCTGGTACAGCCAATGTGTTTGTATTAAGGGGTGGGTCACAATCAATTTCTATCTGGTACAGCCAATGAGAAATGTTCGTGATGTAGCATCGTTGTTTGTATTAAGGGGTGGGTCACAATCAATTTCTATTTGGTACAGCCAATGAGAAATGTTCCTGATATAGCATCATTGTTTGTATTAAGGGGTGGGTCACAATCAAATTCTATCTGGTACAGCCAATGTGTTTGTATTAAGGGGTGGGTCACAATCAATTTCTATCTGGTACAGCCAATGAGAAACTTTCCTGGATATATTACACTAGTGACATATACAAAAGATTTAACATCGGTGAACTGCCCTGATAACAGTCTGATTATGTGATAAATGTACTGTATGTATTAGTAAGTGAACAGTTAGTGATTTGTTTGATAATTAAATGTTCTGATATTTTCAGTTCACCATCAACGTTACCAAAAGCCCCAAAATTGGATGCAGAGGATCTGAAAGCCAGGTAAAGTAGAATTCTGATCTCATCAATCTTGCTTCTCATTCATGATATCAGTATTCTCAACCTGTCACCAACCTAATTCATCAGGCTGAAGTATATGTTTAAAGGAAGACATCAGTACAAAGGTCAAGGTCATCAGCTTACATAGCTAATGTCAAGGTTGGATGATTCTCTACTAAATATATTTCACATAAAATGCTATGTTTCATTACTAGCATATTTTTACTGTCAAAGTGATAATTTGGTAACATTTATTTTGAAGGGGCCAGACACCAGAGTATAGAATAGTCCAGGACCCTGCTGAAGGCCACCCAGAATATTTGGTTGCAGAAATCAACTTACCTAAAGTGGTAAGTGGGTTTTTCTTACATTATTTTTTTAATTTAGAAATAAGAGGAATAAATATGTATACACCAGTTGTCTGTGGCTAAGTAAGTACAAAATAAGGATTAAGGTTCAAAACAACACAGAAAATAGGTATGTCAAATATTGGTATCGTTGATCTTGCTACAATTTAACAATTTCACATTTCATATGGCCAGAAGAAGTCTGTGCCTCTAAAGTATCTAGACTGATTATAAGTCCCCCACTTGGAAATTTGAGGACTGTAGGTGTGTGTTGTGTCTGTCTATATGTCCATCCAAACTTCAGCTTGTCTTTGCTCAGTCTCCTACACTACTTATCACTGGAACACACATGGGGCATATATAGGCTCACTCAAGCTAATTACTGTTGTATACAGGGCAAAAATAACCAGAGGTGAAAATATCCCAGTATACAGTACCTCTCAGTCAGTATTATGGAAAAAATCCAAACTGAGGCAAAGCAGTAAAGCTTTGACTGAAATGATTTGTGTGATTTTTTTTTTCCGTAAACAAGAATTTTGATTTTGTTTATATTTCTGATTTCATTAGAAAACCGTGAACAGTGTGACACTTGACATTGGGGAGGACCGTATCCTTCTGGAGACAAGATCTAATGTGTATTACCTAGATATCTATCTGCCGTTCTTCCTACTGCAGGACGAATGTGGCGCTCAATTTAATAGGAAAACTAGGGTAAAGTGTACATTGCATTGTTATATATCTAGATAGAATCTACATTTCAGTTTATTGTGAATATAATTTGGCATTCTTAAATTTCAGGGTCTAATTTTAACACATTTGCACAATGATTAGTTACACCTCAAACAATACTTACAAATAACAATTTTCAGATACTTCCATAGTACAGTTGGATTTTGATGCATACCATCTGTTTTCTATTATTGTGTTGGTATATATAAGTTCAGTATTTTGTTTATATAACTGATTAAATTATATCTGGTAACACAGAATGCAGAAGTACTTTATACACAGATTGGTTTGTCTTCTTGTAATTTATAATTTATATACATCACTTCTCTTTCTAGATTTTAACAATAACCATGCCAGTCCAACCATCATAGCACTGGTAGATCTATGTTGATGGAAGAGGAAGACAATACATCGTAAATACCAAACAACGAATGGTTTAACTTAACCAGTAACGTCAGACCTCTGCAAATCACAGGGGATGTAGAGAGGATCATGTGACTGCATTGCACTTGCAATAGGGAAGTGATACAAAAACACCACAAAGGACAGTAACTTTACTTTATTAAAAAAATAATGTGGTCAGTAACCAACACCCATAGTACATCACAAAACATTCAGAGGAAGTAATGATCATACTACTGGTTCCATTAGTCTTGTGATTATAATTAAAACAGATGTCAAGAGATGTATCACATCAGATGGATGGTACAAAGGAACCTTCTAAAACTAGACTAGCTGGTGGGCATGTTTATTGGATGGAAGATGTTAGGATGTGATGGCTGTAATACAGATGTTCACACAAATTCTTTGATCTGTGATATAAGAATATGGGTTATGATAAAACATAACAACAAAATAATTCAGTTTCTGGGTGTATGTTTCTAACATTTTTCATTGAAAGATAAAATGATCTTTGTTTATTTTGTTTGTATAACAAGCAATGAAGATGAAGTATTCCATGAGCATTGTTAATTAAAAGATCATACCTAATGATATATATTGTGTGATGTTGTATCTCCTCAAAATGTATTACCATAATGATTTAGTATAGTACATATTTCGCCCAAGGCTTCTACAATAATTACAAAAACAGTTTATGTCGTGAACGTTCAAATCATTTAGTTTGTCTGAATCAGGTGTTATTACATTAAAACTACAACTTTGTCAGAATCTTGTTGGTATTTTTATGTACAGTTTGGATCTGTATACATGATATAGACAAAAATATCTTGGACAACGCACTGCAAAAATATGTCTCATTTGTAAACCGTTGACATTACCATGTATATTACAGACATGGTTTATTGCTGTCCTCACTTATGTTTAGACATAATGTATTCATGTTAAATAGAGTCTGACAATTCTACACATGAATGAAACAGACTAATACTATTTGTATAATATTGTTAACAATATCAGCCCTTCATTTCATCTCAGCACTTCACATACACCTTTACAACATTCTGAAACAGCTTCATACAGGGAGCAGACCTTATCTCCCAAATGGTATATCTATATTTTATAATCATATATGTTCCATTTATCTGTATTGTTTTGTTGATCTCAATCAACAAGACACAAATGTTATATGGAACAGACTTATCTCCCTTATATCAGCAAATGTTCCTAAATACAAAGAACTTGATTCACTATGGCTGAACCAGAGCGTCATAACATTCCAATCTTGCAGTGATTTTTAGATATATGTGGTATGAGATAGTCCTTCATCAAGTCCATTAAGTGGTCTCTTATCTCGGGGATATCCACCATGCGTTTAGATTTGACATCACGCCAGTTCCAGTCCAGCACCACAGCTACAATATTGTCTAGATGTAGTGACCCTGTAAGAAAAAATAATGATCAGAAAACCCATCCAAACAGAAAATAAATGAATTGGGTAAAGGAATAGTAGTAAAAAAATGTCCAACGAATAATAAGCAGCTACATTCCAGAATTTAATACAGAGGATCGCAGTACCAACTCGAATTGTAAGTCACTAGTAAAAATATACACCCCCTGTTCCATTATTAATCAATTCAAGTGAAGATCATTTAAAGGGCATCACCCGGGAAAACTGATATAAAGGGTCATTAAAATGTTATAACTGATAACGACTGAAACAAAACAAAATCACAGTGAATTACTCCTGATGCAAGTCATGTGATCCAAGTAATAGCAATGACTGAGTGAGTGTGTCTACAGAACAACAGGCCTTAATGATCCTCAGACTGTAGAGACCAACAGTAGTGATAGTGTGAACAATTAAAATAAATCTGAATATTGTAGCAGTCAAGGTTTCGGTAAACACTTTACATGCCACCTTCTCAACATTCCCACCATTCCCACACTCGGTGCAATGGCACCAGTAGATCTAGAGACGAGGTAAAAAAAAAGTTTTCACAATTGCAGCCATACTGGATTTTGTACCGACTTGAAAGATAACAATACATCTTAGGACCATATCAAGATAATTTCAAGTGTCAGCTGAAACTGAATGTTGGAACTTGAGAAATTGTGAAAGGTTTATGCAAAATGAAGAGCACACAGCAACAGATGAAACATGATGGCTGAAGTTTAGCATAAAATCCTTAAAGTCAGATACGTAAGAATAACCTAATTCCAATAAACACCTTCCTTTATCTTGTTAGCTAGAAACTTTTTCTCTTACCTTATCTGAATTCACCACAGTGTGTATTTAGGTGTTCCCACATCAATATGACACACCCTCTTAGTCACAAACTTCTATATCTACCTTACCTGACTTTATCAGAGCATGTAGGCTGTAAGGTATTACCAGACCATTGACACCCTCTTAGTCACAAACTTCTATATCTACCTCACCTGATTTCATCAGAGCATGTAGTCTGTTGGGTGTTCCCACACCTATGTGACACACCCTCTTGGTCAGAAACTTCTGCTGCTCCTCCAGCTGTAACAGAAAGTAGTGCTTAGCGATTTCTGTTGAAAAGGCCTATATAGCCTTGTGGCGAGTTACCAAGGTTATGAGAATGTTAATCATTTGGTTGCGAACTTAAAAGTCTTAATTACTTATAAATAAAAAGCTCAGCAGTGATAATCTCCTTCCTTTTATAAGTTAGAGTGAGCACTGATAATTAAATTCATCAGTAAGTAATTAAGTTGTCATACAATATGCACGAGAACAAAGAATTCAAATTAGCAAAGAAGTTTATGGACAAAGTTTAAACCACATGGTCATATATTTAACTACAAGTGTATATTACTCGCCTTAAAGTGCTTTGCAAACAATTTGGCAATTTTACACTCATCACTCTTGAAATCCAATATCTCCCTGTAAAAAGAGTACAAAGCTTAAAATCCAGTACAGTTTAATGTTGTGTGCAGAGGTCACAATGTAAAGTTACAAAGCTTAAAATCCAGTACAGTTTAATGTTGTGTGCAGAGGTCACAATGTAAAGTTACAAAGCTTAAAATCCAGTACAGTTTAATGTTGTGTGCAGAGGTCACAATGTAAAGTTACAAAGCTTAAAATCCAGTACAGTTTAATGTTGTGTGCAGAGGTCACAATGTAAAGTTACAAAGCTTAAAATCCAGTACAGTTTAATGTTGTGTGCAGAGGTCACAATGTAAAGTTACAAAGCTTAAAATCCAGTACAGTTTAATGTTGTGTGCAGAGGTCACAATGTAAAGTTACAAAGCTTAAAATCCAGTACAGTTTAATGTTGTGTGCAGAGGTCACAATGTAAAGTTACAAAGCTTAAAATCCAGTACAGTTTAATGTTGTGTGCAGAGGTCACAATGTAAAGTTACAAAGCTTAAAATCCAGTACAGTTTAATGTTGTGTGCAGAGGTCACAATGTAAAGTTACAAAGCTTAAAATCCAGTACAGTTTAATGTTGTGTGCAGAGGTCACAATGTAAAGTTACAAAGCTTAAAATCCAGTACAGTTTAATGTTGTGTGCAGAGGTCACAATGTAAAGTTACAAAGCTTAAAATCCAGTACAGTTTAATGTTGTGTGCAGAGGTCACAATGTAAAGTTACAAAGCTTAAAATCCAGTACAGTTTAATGTTGTGTGCAGAGGTCACAATGTAAAGTTACAAAGCTTAAAATCCAGTACAGTTTAATGTTGTGTGCAGAGGTCACAATGTAAAGTAACAAAGCTTAAAATCCAGTACAGTTTAATGTTGTGTGCAGAGGTCACAATGTAAAGTTACAAAGCTTAAAATCCAGTACAGTTTAATGTTGTGTGCAGAGGTCACAATGTAAAGTTACAAAGCTTAAAATCCAGTACAGTTTAATGTTGTGTGCAGAGGTCACAATGTAAAGTTACAAAGCTTAAAATCCAGTACAGTTTAATGTTGTGTGCAGAGGTCACAATGTAAAGTTACAAAGCTTAAAATCCAGTACAGTTTAATGTTGTGTGCAGAGGTCACAATGTAAAGTTACAAAGCTTAAAATCCAGTACAGTTTAATGTTGTGTGCAGAGGTCACAATGTAAAGTTACAAAGCGGAATAATTCTTATAAAGAATACTAGACTATTACTGTACCTAAGTGATAACAGGAGATATTGATTGACATTATTCATCTGTTGACAAGTATTTGATTTTTTGATATTGTGACACTGTTATAAATCATACAAAGTTATAAATAATGTATGTCCTGCAGCTGTAATGTGAACAGTACATGTGTTACCTATGACAGACTGATATCCTGATATACTATACAACATGTTAAACATATAAACATGAATATTATCTTATGTATATTTCTTTCAACTAGAAAAAGTGTAAACATAGGGTCACTAACAACTCATAGCACCACACCAGTATGGTCTCTCCAAAGTGGGGCACCGACATCCAACAACAGTCTCACCGAAGAATCACCGACTCCACACAGAACAGGGAGAGTATAGTTGGTCCAACAATAGTCTTCACAGAGGAGCACCAACCCCTCTCAGAGCCAGACAAGTATGGTCAGTCCAACAACAAAGTCTACATAGGGTCAACAACAACTCATAGCACCACACCAAAGTGGGGCACCTACATCCAACAACAGTCTCCTGAAAGAATCACTGACTCCTCACAGAGTGAAAAGTGTAGTCCCACAAGAGACTCCACTGAGGAGCACTAACTCCTCACAGAGTCAGAAGTGTGTAGTCCCACAAGTGACTCTACAGAGGAGCACTAACTCCTCACAGAGTGGGAAGTGTGTAGTCCCACAAGTGACTCCACTGAGGAGCACTAACTCCTCACAGAGTGAGAAGTGTGTAGTCCCACAAGTGACTCTACAGAGGAGCACTAACTCCTCACAGAGTGAGAAGAGTGTAGTCCCACAAGTGACTCTACAGAGGAGCACTAACTCCTCACAGAGTGAGAAGAGTGTAGTCCCACAAGTGACTCTACAGAGGAGCACTAACTCCTCACAGAGTCAGAAGAGTGTAGTCCCACAAGAGACTCTACAGAGGAGCACTAACTCCTCACAGAGTGAGAAGAGTGTAGTCCCACAAGAGACTCTACAGAGGAGCACTAACTCCTCACAGAGTGAGAAGTGTGTAGTCCCACAAGAGACTCTACAGAGGAGCACTAACTCCTCACAGAGTGAGAAGAGTGTAGTCCCACAAGTGACTCTACAGAGGAGCACTAACTCCTCACAGAGTGAGAAGTGTGTAGTCCCACAAGTGACTCTACAGAGGAGCACTAACTCCTCACAGAGTGAGAAGAGTGTAGTCCCACAAGTGACTCTACAGAGGAGCACTAACTCCTCACAGAGTGAGAAGAGTGTAGTCCCACAAGAGACTCTACAGAGGAGCACTAACTCCTCACAGAGTGAGAAGAGTGTAGTCCCACAAGTGACTCTACAGAGGAGCACTAACTCCTCACAGAGTGAGAAGAGTGTAGTCCCACAAGTGACTCTACAGAGGAGCACTAACTCCTCACAGAGTCAGAAGAGTGTAGTCCCACAAGAGACTCTACAGAGGAGCACTAACTCCTCACAGAGTGAGAAGAGTGTAGTCCCACAAGAGACTCTACAGAGGAGCACTAACTCCTCACAGAGTCAGAAGTGTGTAGTCCCACAAGTGACTCTACAGAGGAGCACTAACTCCTCACAGAGTGAGAAAAGTGTAGTCCCACAAGAGACTCTACAGAGGAGCACTAACTCCTCACAGAGTCAGAAGTGTGTAGTCCCACAAGTGACTCCACTGAGGAGCACTAACTCCTCACAGAGTGAAAAGTGTGTAGTCCCACAAGAGACTCTACAGAGGAGCACTAACTCCTCACAGAGTGAGAAGTGTAGTCCCACAAGAGACTCTACAGAGGAGCACTAACTCCTCACAGAGTGAGAAGTGTGTAGTCCCACAAGTGACTCCACTGAGGAGCACTAACTCCTCACAGAGTCAGAAGTGTGTAGTCCCACAAGTGACTCCACTGAGGAGCACTAACTCCTCACAGAGTCAGAAGTGTGTAGTCCCACAAGTGACTCTACAGAGGAGCACTAACTCCTCACAGAGTGAGAAGTGTGTAGTCCCACAAGAGACTCTACAGAGGAGCACTAACTCCTCACAGAGTCAGAAGAGTGTAGTCCCACAAGAGACTCTACAGAGGAGCACTAACTCCTCACAGAGTGAGAAGAGTAGTCCCACAAGTGACTCCACAGAGGAGCACTAACTCCTCACAGAGTCAGAAGAGTGTAGTCCCACAAGTGACTCTACAGAGGAGCACTAACTCCTCACAGAGTGAGAAGAGTGTAGTCCCACAAGTGACTCCACTGAGGAGCACTAACTCCTCACAGAGTCAGAAGTGTGTAGTCCCACAAGTGACTCCACAGAGGAGCACTAACTCCTCACAGAGTGGGAAGTGTGTAGTCCCACAAGTGACTCTACAGAGGAGCACTAACTCCTCACAGAGTGAGAAGAGTGTAGTCCCACAAGTGACTCCACTGAGGAGCACTAACTCCTCACAGAGTCAGAAGTGTGTAGTCCCACAAGTGACTCTACAGAGGAGCACTAACTCCTCACAGAGTGAGAAGAGTGTAGTCCCACAAGTGACTCCACTGAGGAGCACTAACTCCTCACAGAGTGAGAAGTGTGTAGTCCCACAAGTGACTCTACAGAGGAGCACTAACTCCTCACAGAGTGAGAAGTGTGTAGTCCCACAAGTGACTCTACAGAGGAGCACTAACTCCTCACAGAGTGAGAAGAGTGTAGTCCCACAAGTGACTCTACAGAGGAGCACTAACTCCTCACAGAGTCAGAAGAGTGTAGTCCCACAAGAGACTCTACAGAGGAGCACTAACTCCTCACAGAGTGAGAAGTGTGTAGTCCCACAAGAGACTCTACAGAGGAGCACTAACTCCTCACAGAGTGAGAAGTGTGTAGTCCCACAAGAGACTCTACAGAGGAGCACTAACTCCTCACAGAGTGAGAAGAGTGTAGTCCCACAAGTGACTCTACAGAGGAGCACTAACTCCTCACAGAGTGAGAAGTGTGTAGTCCCACAAGTGACTCTACAGAGGAGCACTAACTCCTCACAGAGTGAGAAGAGTGTAGTCCCACAAGTGACTCTACAGAGGAGCACTAACTCCTCACAGAGTGAGAAGAGTGTAGTCCCACAAGAGACTCTACAGAGGAGCACTAACTCCTCACAGAGTGAGAAGAGTGTAGTCCCACAAGAGACTCTACAGAGGAGCACTAACTCCTCACAGAGTCAGAAGTGTGTAGTCCCACAAGTGACTCTACAGAGGAGCACTAACTCCTCACAGAGTCAGAAGAGTGTAGTCCCACAAGAGACTCTACAGAGGAGCACTAACTCCTCACAGAGTGAGAAGAGTGTAGTCCCACAAGTGACTCTACAGAGGAGCACTAACTCCTCACAGAGTCAGAAGTGTGTAGTCCCACAAGTGACTCTACAGAGGAGCACTAACTCCTCACAGAGTGAGAAGTGTAGTCCCACAAGAGACTCTACAGAGGAGCACTAACTCCTCACAGAGTGAGAAGTGTGTAGTCCCACAAGTGACTCCACTGAGGAGCACTAACTCCTCACAGAGTGAAAAGTGTGTAGTCCCACAAGAGACTCTACAGAGGAGCACTAACTCCTCACAGAGTGAGAAGTGTAGTCCCACAAGAGACTCTACAGAGGAGCACTAACTCCTCACAGAGTGAGAAGTGTGTAGTCCCACAAGTGACTCCACTGAGGAGCACTAACTCCTCACAGAGTGAGAAGAGTGTAGTCCCACAAGTGACACTGAGGAGCACTAACTCCTCACAGAGTCAGAAGTGTGTAGTCCCACAAGTGACTCTACAGAGGAGCACTAACTCCTCACAGAGTGAGAAGTGTGTAGTCCCACAAGAGACTCTACAGAGGAGCACTAACTCCTCACAGAGTCAGAAGAGTGTAGTCCCACAAGAGACTCTACAGAGGAGCACTAACTCCTCACAGAGTGAGAAGAGTGTAGTCCCACAAGTGACTCTACAGAGGAGCACTAACTCCTCACAGAGTCAGAAGAGTGTAGTCCCACAAGTGACTCTACAGAGGAGCACTAACTCCTCACAGAGTGAGAAGAGTGTAGTCCCACAAGTGACTCCACTGAGGAGCACTAACTCCTCACAGAGTCAGAAGTGTGTAGTCCCTCAAGTGACTCCACTGAGGAGCACTAACTCCTCACAGAGTGAAAAGTGTGTAGTCCCACAAGAGACTCTACAGAGGAGCACTAACTCCTCACAGAGTGAGAAGTGTAGTCCCACAAGAGACTCTACAGAGGAGCACTAACTCCTCACAGAGTGAGAAGTGTGTAGTCCCACAAGTGACTCCACTGAGGAGCACTAACTCCTCACAGAGTGAGAAGAGTGTAGTCCCACAAGTGACTCCACTGAGGAGCACTAACTCCTCACAGAGTCAGAAGTGTGTAGTCCCACAAGTGACTCTACAGAGGAGCACTAACTCCTCACAGAGTGAGAAGTGTGTAGTCCCACAAGAGACTCTACAGAGGAGCACTAACTCCTCACAGAGTGAGAAGAGTGTAGTCCCACAAGAGACTCTACAGAGGAGCACTAACTCCTCACAGAGTGAGAAGAGTAGTCCCACAAGTGACTCCAAAGAGGAGCACTAACTCCTCACAGAGTGAGAAGAGTGTAGTCCCACAAGTGACTCTACAGAGGAGCACTAACTCCTCACAGAGTGAGAAGAGTGTAGTCCCACAAGTGACTCCACTGAGGAGCACTAACTCCTCACAGAGTGAGAAGTGTGTAGTCCCACAAGTGACTCTACAGAGGAGCACTAACTCCTCACAGAGTGAGAAGAGTGTAGTCCCACAAGTGACTCTACAGAGGAGCACTAACTCCTCACAGAGTGAGAAGAGTGTAGTCCCACAAGTGACTCTACAGAGGAGCACTAACTCCTCACAGAGTCAGAAGAGTGTAGTCCCACAAGAGACTCTACAGAGGAGCACTAACTCCTCACAGAGTGAGAAGAGTGTAGTCCCACAAGAGACTCTACAGAGGAGCACTAACTCCTCACAGAGTCAGAAGTGTGTAGTCCCACAAGTGACTCTACAGAGGAGCACTAACTCCTCACAGAGTGAGAAAAGTGTAGTCCCACAAGAGACTCTACAGAGGAGCACTAACTCCTCACAGAGTCAGAAGTGTGTAGTCCCACAAGTGACTCCACTGAGGAGCACTAACTCCTCACAGAGTGAAAAGTGTGTAGTCCCACAAGAGACTCTACAGAGGAGCACTAACTCCTCACAGAGTGAGAAGTGTAGTCCCACAAGAGACTCTACAGAGGAGCACTAACTCCTCACAGAGTGAGAAGTGTGTAGTCCCACAAGAGACTCTACAGAGGAGCACTAACTCCTCACAGAGTGAGAAGTGTGTAGTCCCACAAGTGACTCCACTGAGGAGCACTAACTCCTCACAGAGTCAGAAGTGTGTAGTCCCACAAGAGACTCTACAGAGGAGCACTAACTCCTCACAGAGTGAGAAGTGTGTAGTCCCACAAGAGACTCTACAGAGGAGCACTAACTCCTCACAGACTTAGTTGAGAGTAGTCCCACAAGTGACTCCAAAGAGGAGCACTAACTCCTCACAGAGTGAGAAGAGTAGTCCCACAAGTGACTCCAAAGAGGAGCACTAACTCCTCACAGAGTGAGAAGAGTGTAGTCCCACAAGTGACTCTACAGAGGAGCACTAACTCCTCACAGAGTCAGAAGAGTGTAGTCCCACAAGAGACTCTACAGAGGAGCACTAACTCCTCACAGAGTGAGAAGAGTGTAGTCCCACAAGAGACTCTACAGAGGAGCACTAACTCCTCACAGAGTCAGAAGTGTGTAGTCCCACAAGTGACTCTACAGAGGAGCACTAACTCCTCACAGAGTGAGAAAAGTGAAGTCCCACAAGAGACTCTACAGAGGAGCACTAACTCCTCACAGAGTCAGAAGTGTGTAGTCCCACAAGTGACTCCACTGAGGAGCACTAACTCCACACAGAGTGAAAAGTGTGTAGTCCCACAAGAGACTCTACAGAGGAGCACTAACTCCTCACAGAGTGAGAAGTGTAGTCCCACAAGAGACTCTACAGAGGAGCACTAACTCCTCACAGAGTGAGAAGAGTGTAGTCCCACAAGAGACTCTACAGAGGAGCACTAACTCCTCACAGAGTGAGAAAAGTGTAGTCCCACAAGAGACTCTACAGAGGAGCACTAACTCCTCACAGAGTGAGAAGAGTGTAGTCCCACAAGTGACTCCACTGAGGAGCACTAACTCCTCACAGAGTGAGAAGTGTGTAGTCCCACAAGAGTCTCCACAGAAGAGCATTACTCCTAACAGAGTCAGACCAGCCTGTTTTTGACTCTAAAACAGGGCAAAGAAAATTGCTGGAATTTCGAGGATGTTTACAGTGACAAAATGATGATTTTCTAAGGGTTACAGTTACTTATGATCTCTGCATGAACGACTGTATCTGCTGGAATGATGAGGATGTCTATAGTGAAGAAATGATTGAGGCCCTACCTATTAAGCTGCACACTCCTGATGGCAGAGGCTGATATCAGTAACACAAGCGGAGACCCTGGCTTTAGCTCTGTCTTCAGCATCTTCTTCCATTTTGGTAGGATGGTACGTAGGTAGGACACAGCTGTATGGTCCCTGTCAGCACTCACAAAGAAGTTACTCTCTGTTGGAATAGTAATGTTTTGTTTATAATTTCATTACCAAATTTAACATTCAAGTCCTTTAAAATAACAATTTCCACAATGTTTTGGTGATACTGTTTAGAGTGACAACTGCTTAGTTGTGTATCTTTGATTTTGAGACAACCATCGTACAATAATTTTCTTTTTATCAGAAGTTTAGGTAACATCTGTACAAGGTGTAGGATAATCCTGTCACAATCAAAGACATTTCCAGGGAAAGTTCAGACAAGCCTAGTCTAGCAACAAGCAGATGTGTGAGGATTAAGATATGAGAAATGTAACAGATGTGACTTTGGTAAACGTTTTGATGCCACATTAAATTTGTAGCCCACCTACCTCAGTAAACTAGAGAAAAAAATTTAGCCTCTCGTTCTGAAGCAACTTTTTTCTATCTAGCACCTAACCCTCTGCCCAAGGGAATTGGCCATTAGACATTCCCTAACAGAATCATTACAACATTCCATAACTCGAAGACAAGGAAATATCCAACATCACACATGAAATATTGTACAGATGTTGAAAAGAAGTCATGAAACTTTTACTGACTGGGCGGAGATCATACTTGTACAGCATGTCGAACAACTTTTTACAGGACTAGTAGTTTTAAGCTGTTTCAAGTCTCTGCCATTCTTTGCCAAGTGGTGGCAACATCAAGAAATATCAAATTTCAAAACCTTAGAATGTAAATATGATACTTAAGATAACAAAAATTATGTAAATGAAGTCCAGCATAAATTAATTTAAGATTTACATTACTGGAATACCATTTTAATTATACATGTTAAATAAGTGACTGACCAGTGTCCAGTTGAATGTTATCCCATTCCACTGTAGAGAGCTTGTCTTTGTAGTGTTTTGAGATAACTTGGACCAGATCCTCAGCTGTTCCTGACTTGCTGCCCTTTGCTTTTAACTCCACAGTTATTGTCTGCAAATAGTAATCAACCTTTATCAATCAAAAGAATCAAGGAGCAGATGCTAAGTCACTAAGTCATTTAACAAGAGTACTTTGGGTCGGAACAATGTGCACAACCCCATGTCACAGATAAATATCACCAGGGATGTATAAAAGAATGTTTAGAAGAAAGTCTATCTCATTGTGAAGCTATAATTTGAGTTAACTAGCCTTACTATTTTGTCTAACATAATTTCTGCAAAAGGACAAAACCAGTCTTTTCTAAGTGAACCATAGTAAAAAGCTAAATAACTTTCAAATGCTCTTGTAAGCAAGAATCTCTGTTGACTTTTAATACTTTTGAAACAAAATGCATGTTTACATTTTCTTTTTTTGTCGACAAAATAGGGAACTCGACAACTTTCTCAGAAGATCTTGGCAGATTTTAATGGTGTTAACATGTGTTGGTATACCAGGGTCTGAAAGACAACATACTTTGTATGATTCATGAAGATAAAATGAGATAACAACTGTGAAGGGAAGGGGCTTTAATGACTATTTACACTGCCATGGTAGAAAACAGTTACAGCGTTCTGTGTATATGTTTTTTTCAGTCAAAAAATTATCGACTTGCGGAACAATTAACCTCAACATGTCATACTGATAAACAATTTGAAATTTTATTTGATGAACATTGGAAAAAGGTGATAACTAGGGTAACTAGATTAAATTTCATAGATTTAACCTTAAAATTCATTTACATATTTATGTGACCATACACTTACATATGATATGGATAGAGAGGTGTAAAACCTTTGTCCATTGATTAACAATGTAGGAATCTCAGACACTGAAAATTTAAAAATTAAACTTTTGTTCTGGTGATGATTGTTTGAAGGTTTGAGACCAAAAGTAGTTTAAAAGTAAAGGGGAAAAAAAGATGTATCACTGCACTTCATTTACAGCCACAGAATATTTGTAAGAGAAAATATGCATTTTAGCTTATTTCTTCAATATTATTTATGAATAAAAAACTTTGGTTATTTCCATGTTGGACTTTATTTTCAGCAAATTTCTTTTTTGTTCAAATGCAATAGAATAATACCCGAATAATAAGTTTATAAGCTAAAAATTATCTCAAAATACTAAATTTCTATTTTATTTGACAATCGTAAATCTCCATAGCAACCAAAAAAAGTTGATTTTGAAAAATTGCTTAAGTCCTTTATATGATGTCCGTAACTTCACTTAGTATTTTAAGATATGTTTGAAGATGTTGCTTGCAAGTGTGATACACAATACACACATGTAAGATCAAAGATCAAGGGAAATTCAACTGCTCTAATTCAACCAATTTTCCAAATATCATCATAAAAAATGGTACATAGGTCATATTAACAACATATCTTTTGAAGTTTCTCTAAATTTATTGATCATTTTTAGATAGACCTAAAGATTTGGATGCCATAAATATCTAGGCAGCATGAGCTCTGTGTCACTATCTATTTATTAAAGCCTTATTCAACTGTGACCAGATATCTTTCTTTCAATTTCATTATTCAATTGTAATAAATGTCAGATATATATGTATATATACCCGGTATATATGACTGATTTTAAACAAATTTATGTTTCAATAATATCTGACTAGTAAATCATTGTTTAAGTATGTATATTTGGATTACTTAAACATTTAAGTATGATTACATATAGACAGTTTTGAAGGTTAAGTTCACAATATTTTACATATTAACCTTCAAGTCTTAAAAGGAGATAACATATGATGCTCTTGTCTGTAAAGATTGTGTTTTTTCATTTTCTATTTTTTTCCTTTCCTTATCGTTATTATTTTTGTTTCCGTGTTTTTCGTCAGGACCATATGTAAGACTAGTACTGTACTAAATAAGTAACTTAAAACACTATATAATAACATACATTTCTTTTCCTCTTGGCTTTCTTTTTTTTCTTCTCTTTGTCTGCACCATCATCTTGATCACCATTTGTCTCTTTGTCATCATCAATGGATTCGGCCTTCCTTTTCGTTGGTACAACATTTTCTGAGAAGAAAAACAAAATTAGTATCTAAAGTGAAGCTTTATTTCTTATCACATGGAACATGTAATTAAAAAAAAAGTGATTTTACATCAGCATGCCAGTATGGATATAAACAAGTTGTAATTACAACTGTTACATCTAACTTTTCCTAACACATGAATGTGAAAATTGCTGTAATGCTACAAAATGGTAGGAATCCTGATTCTGTGTTTCAACTCTTATCTCATATCAGTATGTTTATAAAATAGTTAGATCAGTCGTAACTATCGTCGGGGTAATATCACTACAGCACAGTAGTAAGCTAATTGAACCTGAAGCCTCCATTGAAGGGTCACTATCGGATTCGGAACTTTCATCGTCCTTTTGGCCGCTTGTCCACCACTCATCATCTAAGTCGTCTGCCATGACAATGGAATGAATAACGAATCTATCCACAAAATATACAAACGATCGGATCCCACATGGCCAATAATAAACAACGTCAACGTAGTTGAGTTTCTTAGTTATTGAGTCTTTCTTATGGTGAGAGATAAACATACAAATAACTCAGATTTGTTACAGTGGTATGTATTTAGCTTCGTATTAACGCGGATTGAAACTCCCATTTTGGAAATAAAGGAAACATTGGATAAACAATGTGATAAGAAAATTTTGTTTGGTGCATGTAGGTCTAGATATTATGATTAAGTGAGTCATTTTTGTTTCGTGGTTAAAAAAACGAAACTGCGGCTAATTCTCCTCGAAAGCAGACGAAAAAAATGGAGGCGGACTGAAGAACCACTTGAATGTTATCAGGGTGCCGTGTTCCATCATGGAGACAAAACCCATCGTTACAAGTGATTATTTAACAAGACAATACATTTACTATCATAAGAAAACGACATATCGTAATGCAAATTGTTATCTGTATGTTTTTGATTGTGATCAATAATGTAAACAACTTCATCAGCATTTGCCAGTTTGCCTGTGAGCATCTCTAAGCCTATTTTATTTTTCATCCGAAGACTTAAAAAACTGCGTAATATAAAGGTGTATCCTTAAGATAAACGCTGAAAATAGTTTTTATGTACTACGGTAATTAAACCGGTTTGAAACATACTCTTAAATTCAAGGATGTTTCTGAATAAAAAAAAAGAACACGAAGTGATATTATTGAGCAATACAAGTACTGTACTGTATTTGAACCATAACATGAGGTTTAGGAGGCTGCTTATCTGCCATTTGATATTTAGTATTTGATGCTATTGAGCAAAGAGCAATGCCTGCCACAAGTCTCTTGCCATGTATTTAAAACTGCTGGCATTTTTGGAGCAGGACATGATTGTAAAAACTTTCAGGATTCATTAAGCATGTCACATTACCCACCTTGCAAGCTGCACTAGATCTCAATTGGTAAACTAAACCCAGATGATAAAATCAATAGACTAAATCTTGAAAATGCTTTTTCAAATTAGAAATATGAAATGAAAGAAAATAGTAAAAATTGACTGGATTTCAGACGTGATAATAAAACAAAATGGGAGCCTCAATCCATACATTAGCAATTTCTCTCATTGGCAAAGTAATTTGACTTTTTATGTGTAAGAACAACAATTTTTTCATAGCTCACACTATGTACTGGACATACAAACAAAATCTTTATATTTTTTAAACAGTTTTCAACTTTTGTTCACAGGTCATGGAAATCAGGTTCTGTTCTCTTCATTACATTCTGCTCTCCTGCAAGGATTACCAAGGGAGCCTACAGAATGGAGGAGGTATTTTTATACTGATTTGTCTATATTATTTCAGCTTGTTACAATATAATCTGTTAAAAAGCAAATTATATATAATGTGTAAGATGCATATGAACAAATTTTCTTCATAATATAAAAAGCACACATCTATATATTCACAAGTACTAATTGGCAGGTAAGCTGTTCAAGGAAATATCTTTCAAAAAAAAGTTTCCCCAAGACATTGCTTCTAACCATTCAAATGTCCTATGTCTGTTGTCCACCACTGTCTGTCAGTAAGCAATTCTTGTTATTTATTACTGAGAAGTACTGGAAAAATATTTTTCAAACTTCACACATAGGTTCTGGCTTGGGCCCATGTTGTGCCTCCTGATTTTGGGACTGATCAGAAAAACAAAGTGGCTGACAGTCTTGGATTTGGTAGTTAAAGATTATCATCACTATTTCTTAAAAAGAGTTTTCAAATTTCATATACCTAGGAGCAAAGAGAAAGAAGATAAAAGAAGGGAAATGCGAAAGCCCTCTGAGATCTCTTACCTCTTTACATCTTGTTCAACAAGTGCAAAGTAATTGTAAATTTGAGTTGTTTTAATGTGCATGCATGATTTAGTTATTACACTGAATTTAGCAATTTGTTTTAAACAAGTTGACATGTATGTATTTTGTGTGCAGATCCTATGGTCGACCTCCGAAAACTGTCCAGCTGGAGGCCAGCTTTGTTCCTTTTGATGAAGATATTCTCCCCCATGAGAAGGACAAGACACTTGTTAGCCGACCTTACTTTCACATATTTTGGACAGATTGTGTAAGATATAGGTCCTTTTAAGGATATACATGTATAAGAACTGTAAAATGAAAGTTCCACTGATCATTGAAAGATAAATCCAAATCCACATAATACTTGATAAAATCATTGTCTTGAGGGAATTTCCCTTGCTCCATTGGTAGAGGGCTGACTCGTTGGCCAGGGTTGAGGATTTGTTCCCTTTCAGAGTTTCAATATCTTGTTATATTTGGTGCATTTCACCGTTCCAAGTTCAAGTTAGAGGAAACTGATTGGCTTCTTTGGAGCTAATTTCCAAAAAATTTGTAGTGTTCTGTTTTTTTGAGGTTCTACTCTATAATTTTGTACTGCAGTAATTTTTGTAGGAATTTTTCTGGTAAGTGCAGAACACTGTGTCCAAAATTTAGATGAGTCCCTTTACTCACAAATTGAGTGAATCCAACAGGAAAGTCATGTGTCCAGAACTCACATATCTGAGTCCCAAACATCCATGATTGTAGTGTTAATGTCTGTCCCTTTAAACAAGTTCTGCTCTAAGATGCACATTGTTATTGAAATAACAATGATATACAATACATGTACAATAATAGTCAACTGTGCTGTTCTGATTTAAAAATAAAGAGGTGATAACACATACATCTTATGTCAAAGTTTACAAATGTAATAAGGCTTATTGACAAAGCAGAAGCAAACTTTTTGTATAAAGAATTTTAAGTAATGCAATATTGCTGGATAGACTTTACTTCTGAATATTTAATTCTTATCAATGTTGATATCCTTACAAATGGTACATTACATTCAGTCTGATAACTTCTGTTTTGTTCTCAGGACCTTGACACATACAAACAGTCTGTGAAGGAAGAGTTGATGGAATGGCACACTGCACTTAAGAACAAGAACAACCCAGACTGGTTGATTGCAGTTGTCGTTAATGATGAAAGCAAAATCAAGTCCAAACTACTGCCGCGATCCTCTGTCATTGATAAAGTCAAGAATGACTTCTGTAGCAAACACCCAGACAGGTATCATTTTCAGAGCTTATCATTGTTACAGATATAATCAAGATCGGTCCATTGATATCAACAAAATTATATTAATGTGGTATTTATTGAACCAATAGATAAATGACAACAAAGGCGAGGGGAAGTATCAGTGGACATCCTGAATTATTAATGGTATCAACAAACAGACGTATGACTGTTATAAGTTATAAGTGGTCACACATTTCACCGTAAGCCAGTTCTAAGTGGTCACACATTTCACCGTAAGCCAGTTCTAAGTGGTCACACATTTCACCGTAAGCTAGTTCTAAATGGTCACACATTTCATCGCAAGCCAGTTCTAAATGGTCACACATTCCACCGTAAGCCAGTTCTAAGTGGTCACACATTTCACCGTAAGCCAGTTCTAAATGGTCACACATTCCACCGTAAGCCAGTTCTAAGTGGTCACACATTCCACCGTAAGCTAGTTCTAAGTGGTCACACATTTCACCGTAAGCTAGTTCTAAGTGGTCACACATTTCACCGTAAGCTAGTTCTAGGTGGTCACACATTTCACCGTAAGCTAGTTCTAAGTGGTCACACATTTCACTGTAAGCCAGTTCTAAGTGGTCACACATTCCATCGTAAGCCAGTTCTAAGTGGTCACACATTTCACTGTAAGCAAGTTCTAAGTGGTCACACATTCCACTGTAAGCCAGTTCTAAGTGGTCACACATTCCACCGTAAGCCAGTTCTAAGTGGTCACACATTCCACTGTAAGTCAGTTCTAAGTGGTCACACATTTCACCGTAAGCCAGTTCTAAGTGGTCACACATTTCACCGTAAGCTAGTTCTAAGTGGTCACACATTTCACTGTAAGCCAGTTCTAAGTGGTCACACATTTCACTGTAAGCCAGTTCTTAGTGGTCACACATTCCACCGTAAGCTAGTTCTAAGTGGTCACACATTCCACCGTAAGCTAGTTCTAAGTGGTCACACATTCCACCGTAAGCTAGTTCTAAGTGGTCACACATTTCACTGTAAAGTCAGTTCTAAGTGGTCACACATTCCATTGTAAGCCAGTTCTGAGTGGTCACACATACCATCGTAAGCCAGTTCTAAGTGGTCACACATTCCACCGTAAGCCAGTTCTAAATGGTCACACATTCCACCGTAAGCCAGTTCTAAATGGTCACACATTCCACCGTAAGCCAGTTCTAAGTGGTCACACATTCCACTGTAAGCCAGTTCTAAGTGGTCACACATTTCACCGTAAGCCAGTTCTAAATGGTCACACATTCCACTGTAAGCCAGTTCTGAGTGGTCACACATTCCACCAATACATAATGAATCTCTGAATACATTAAAATATTTCTTATAATGATGTAGAATTGGATACTCTAGCCATTCAGCTGTCTGTGGAACAATATGTTTCTGTTTTCAGATGTATCGTCTTGAATGAGCCTCTTAAACTGGACTCTAAGAGTCAGGAATCATGGAATGGCTTTCTAGGTCGCATGAGAGGACTGATGTTACAGGCATTTAGTAGACACCTCAGCAAGTATGAGGAAAACATGAGGAGCCTGAGAGAAAAACGAAACGAACCTGGCTGGGACTTTGTTACCTTTTTCCTTGTTCAGGTGACAAAATGATAACATTTTTGATGATGTCTTTTCCAATACTACACTAATGTGAAGGTTAATTTGCCTGTTAATTCAGTTTTAGAAGATTCTGTCAATGATCTGTTCTTCCCATTGTTTACTTTCATTTCACAATGGATGTGATTTTATTGAAATAGAAATATCAAGTGAAACCTATATAAACATGTATTTGGCAGAGTCTAAAAAGCTAGTGTGCTAAACCAGGCATTATTTGGAGGGGGTCTTATTGGTGATCATAGATTTATTGTTGGTAAACAAAATCACTTATGCATGAACTGTCAGTTTGCATCATAAAATTTTTTTCATCTTTGACACTTACATCTACGGTTAACTGTTGACCTACTTCACAGTCCTGCAGCTGGACTAAAAGAATACTAAAATGATATAAAGTTATTGTTAGATCACAACTTTATGTACACCTTGATTGAATGATGTGTTAATACCATCAGAAGTTAATAGGTTTTATGTGATATGGGTCTGCACAATAATACTTTAGTATTGAATGTTTGGTCAATATGTTATATAGGATGTTCTATTTATGTTGTGTTACAGGAGGAGTTGGGGTTTATGTTTGAGATGCTTGTTTGTGTATGATGATAGAATGTTTTAATTATGTTGTGTTACAGGAGGAGTTGGGGTTTATGTTCGAGATGCTTGGTCTGTATGACGATGCTCTGATCCAGTATGATGAGTTAGATGCCTTGTTCTCACAGTTTGTCCTGACACAAGCTACCACTGGAAGTAAGTGTTATATCTTTGTTTGATTTATAACTTGACAGTATCTATAGAGGAGATATATGGTTCCCCCAGAGATCACATTAAATAGTGTCCTTTTTTTGATAAATAATGATAAAACAATAAGAAATAAAGGCATTGTCCATAGACTCCATACAGTTCTGTTTGTATTTGATTATCATGTTATTTAAAAGTTCCATTTAATTTTTAAAAAATTCAGAAAACAAAAAGTACTAATGTTTTATCAAAATTTCAACTTAACAACATATTACAAACAAGACTAAGATGAAAATGATGAAAATAATATCTCAAACTCAGAAATTCTGTTTTCTTTAAGTTTATAGGTGTGTGATATATTTAATCGATGCTCATACAGTTTAGCATATGTTAGTGAAAGGAAACAATCAGAAATTGAATTTGGGAGAAAAATAAACAGGACACTGACACTTTCCAGCCTAATTATTCCACTGCTGTTTTTCTTATTCTGATTATCATACAGACATATAAATACTAGATTTCATGTGAACTGCTAATAAACAGTATCTACACTTATCAAGAAAAGAATATTTTCTATTACAGAAAAAGCAGCATGGATGTCTAAATTCACAAAGGACTGTAACTCATGGGCAGGGCTGTCATTAAGGAAAGCTATAAACCATGACAAAAGGGACAAGGTCAAACATAACGAGGCCACTCTGCTTGATTTCCGTAACTATTTGTTCTCCCGGCAGTGTGCTCTTCTCTTCCTGTTGGGAAAACCTTGGGAGGTAGCACAACGGGCTGTCAACTTCCTCCACCAGACCATACAGGAAGTCAACACTCTCAAGGTGGATACATACTAATGAACACCTCACTGTTTTGTTTGTTTAGATCCCTATTTGTAAAGTTACATTTGAATTAATAACGTATTCTAAGAAGCATAAAAAGCTTTCAGGATTAGAATGTGTTTTTGAGAAAAACACTCTGATAAAACATGCTGCCTCCATTTTATTAGGCCCTACTGTTTAAGAAATATTTGATGCGGGAGTGTCCAGAATATTTGATGCTCACTTGAGACTTGATAAAGTGTAAAGACGTGATTTCATTTACAAACATAGTGATTACAGAAGTGGGTATTCTTTTAACAGAATTTTATTATAATTATTATGTTGACTCTTATTAGTCATGTTATTGTTGGTGATAGGTGGTGATGCCAGAGGCAGCTCTGGACTGTTGGGTATTCCTCAGCTGTATGGAAATCCTACAGACATGTGAAAAACACACTGATTCTTCACAGATGGAAGCCTACTCCTTATACACTGCTAATCTTCGTGACTATACAAGGCGAAAGGTAACCTGGTTTTAGTGATGTTAGAAATCTTATTTTCATTACATACATGGTATAAGTGTGATAGAAGAATCAAAATTAAAATGAAGGTATGAAGATTTTTGTAATTTTTTAGATTAGATAACATAGATTGAAGTTGTAATACCAAGGTGGATTGCCTATGTAATTCTAAAAATTGATTGATGGTAACCGATGTTGTGGTGTTAGCTTTACAGTATAGGTGAGATGTGTGGACTGACACCAGATGACACACCTTCCTCAGAGCAGCTGACCATGGTGCTAGATCTGACATCAGGCATGGGTATAGAGGAAGACACAGGTTAGTTTATATCAGAGAGGAAACACCAATTAACGTATTGTGTATTTGTAGAGGGTACCAATTACAGGCCGAAAATCAGGTCTTATCAATGTCAAAGTCAGAACTCTGAAACATTTGGCTTCATACAACTTTAAAAATAAATTTGTTTTGAGCTTGATGCTGTTTAGATTCACCTTGTAGGACATATTGTATCATACGTATTGTGTGATCTTCAGGTATTAGGGGTGCAATGTGAAGAAATTTAAACATTGATACAACATGAGTATTGGAGATCCTTTACCTCTTCACAAAGTTATATGAGTTTCTGTCCACAGGATTTAAAATATAGATACAAGGTGTATTGCTTAAATCTGGTGAAGGACAATTGAAGCCTAGGCAACAGCGGAGGAAAATGTGTCCTTTGTGCATTTGGGGTGCTGCTTACTTGGTTTGAAATCATTTTCATGAGAGTGGCCTGGTTCTACCACGGTGACATATTGCATTAGATATGCATGCGACAAGAATTGTAACTGACTGGGATGTAGTTTTATATTTCATACATTGTGTGGATTAGTCTTAATCAATGCAATTTTTAATATACCTACTAGGTTTTGCATTCTTTACAAAGTATAGCATTCTGTTTCTCCTATATCAATGGGTTTTCCTACTGGGCGCCTTTTGGCGGGTGTGAACTTTATTTTTTAATTTATGGAAGTTGTCATCAACACATATTTGGCTAAATTTATACTTATGTCTACTTATTTCAATACCAATGTAACCATAGCCATTTGTACTTTTTGTTTTGTTTTTGTTTTTTGTTCTTTTGTCTGGAATAGCTAGTGACAATATTTGATGCAAAGCACCCATACATTTGTGTGTCCATCTTGCTCTAGGGTTTATAGTCAACAACGCCTGATCGTAACATAAACCAAAAGTTGCCGAGATTAGAAACTTGGGTAAACATCATGATTTTTACCAAAAGTAATAATTTACACTCCAAATACTTTAATATCAGAAGAACATGGAAGATAGGATTTGAAAAAAGGAAAAAAAAACATGTTGTGTTACAAGTTTGTTTTTATACAGTACACTTTGTTGTGTAATTCTTTTTTCTTTTTCTTTTTTTTGATAGAAGTGATCAATACAAAGAATAGAACACAGACAAAACTATTATCAATTGAAATACCAGATGTAGTGATATTGATTTGTATGTTTTTGATTTTCATTTCAACAGAGGAAAATTACTCTGGATCAAACAGATCTGACTCACCCCGCCCCAGGGACAAGCTGAGGGAAGCATTATCATCTAATGACACATTCCAAAAAATATTTCTGGTATGACATACTTTGCATCTTCAACAGCATCAGATTTAAAGTGAAATCATTAATTTAGTTTAAACTTTAGTCTATAACTAATTCTATTAGTCTCGTCCAGTGTTTACTTGCTGCAGGTCAGATAGTCGATCTGTTGTCAATTTGTTAGTATCTTGTGGGATTACAGAGAGTAATATGCAAGTATTATCTCTCATATTCACCCAGACAAAGCCCTGATTCTTGATTCACTAATAATTGCATTATGTACAATGAATCACATATACCAAGGTTACCTGAGGGTGGTAACTGTTTATTGTTCAATAAGCTTTGCTTAGTTTAAGATATATTAGAGTATGTTACTTTTATATCCTAACTAGGAAAAGTAAAAATATTAAGAACAGATAAAGAATTCTCTATAAATGCAATGGCATGCTATAATGAAAATATTTATCTGGAAATTCATGTTTACTGCTGTAAAATATTGTGGCAAATGTCGTTAATTTTGTTAATTGATTTATGATCACCCTATCAATTTTAGGAGCTGTCTGAATTGACCATGGGAACCTTTAAACATATAGGAAGGTTTAGATCAGCAAGACTCATCGGCAAGGACCTGGCTGATTTCTATATGTTAGTTCACTAAGTCTTTAATTTCAAATTTCCTCCTGTTTAGCATATACATTTATGAAATATTTCTAAATTGATGTCATTTGAAACTTTAAATAATGGGACATCCTCATTGCTGATGAAAAAATATTATTTCAGCTCACCCTATTATTATAAATCTATGATATATATGTTCTTCATAATGAATAGGCCAGTATATTAAAGAAGTTCAACACTGGCTGTGATTCCAATGTATAAGTCTCATTCTTTATCATTTTCAATCATGCAATTATTCCTGACTGTAATAGGCGCCTTGGAGAGGCTCAGAAAGCTGAGAGCTTTTTGGTGGATGCTATGAAGAGCTACCAGCGTGAAGGATGGCATGCTTTAGCTGATGGGGCTCTGTTAGAACTTGCCAAGTGTCAGAAGCTGCAAGACATCGATCATAAGTATCTTTGTACATATCTATTGGTTAGCATTGAAAATTCATAAACCATATAGCAATATTGAATCATCAATGCACTGCTTTCTAGATAAAACTAAGTTCTTAATTGATAAGGTTGGTTTACTTAAAGAAAGAAAATCCCAGGGGTTAGACAGAGTCAGTCTAGATTATACATCTGGTTTTCTGTTTGTGTTTGATTAAATTCTTGATATATCCTTGACCTATATACAAGATACATTAAAACCTGCTGTAGCATAGCCAGCAGTACAAACTTGCCTGCAGATGTCCGACAGACCCACCTGCTTGATATCATGGAAACTGCTTCCAAAAGCCAAGGTAAAGGATAGTTACAATCTGTTATTTATACAGAATATTGACATTATCATAAAATGAATAAATGGAAGGAGATATCGTGGGCATGTCACTAAATGTTACTTTAACCATTGTTAAAAAACATCTACAAGTTGCCAAATATATATTGTAATTAGCAAAGTTTGATAACATTAGCATCACAGCAATTTATTTAATTCTAATTAACATCATTGTGTTACAACAGCCATCAAATAATTATTTGAATTGCAGACACATCATTTACGTTGAAGTTATCATCATTATTCCACATTGCTGAAGTGACAGTATTGACCCCAAAGATCATAGTAGACCAGGCGTTCCAGGTAGAAGTGATTCTCATCAACAACACACCAAGTGATATTCAGTGTGACAGTTTAAAAATTTCTTTAAAGAAGACGAATAAGTCTCCTAAGCTATTGTCTCAGAAGACAGCAGTGTTCAGAACGGCCAGTAATAGTAGTGCTAAAGAGGCTGTGCCTAACTTTAACCCTGTAGCACAGCAAATCACTAGTATATTAAACGTTCAAGCGCATTATGAGGGAGCTCCACAACGGCCAAATGCAGCTGGCATTGTGTGTATTAACACTCATGAGGTGTTACGCCGGGCAGACAGTTCAGGGCGAGCAACAAACCCTACTGATTCATCAAAGGACTATGATGATTTCACCAACTACGCAAGTTGTGTTGATGTTGTTATCAAACCCGGAGAAAACAGATTGATATTTGAACAAAAGGTAAGTAATTTCTTTATTGTATATATATAGTACCTCTAGTACCTGATATATTCATTTCCTAATATCATCAGACAACTTTTTTCTATCATAAATACACTTTGTAGTCATTAATTTGCTATAATTTCTATCATTCAAGCAAACTGTCATGACTGTTATCAAATTAATTCAAACACTTGCAAAATAACAAAAAAAATATTGGGGTAAATTTGTCTACTTGATTTAAGAAAAATAGAAAACAGAACTGATTTTACAGTAGTTAAAATCCAGGGA
This sequence comes from Ylistrum balloti, assembly GCF_031769215.1. Classification (NCBI taxonomy): domain Eukaryota; kingdom Metazoa; phylum Mollusca; class Bivalvia; order Pectinida; family Pectinidae; genus Ylistrum; species Ylistrum balloti. Next base: position 1,563,262 of record NW_026782006.1, on the reverse strand, counting down.
GAATAGAATACAGTTTGTAAATTACCTGAGTGTGTTGTATATTGTAATAAGGATATAAATTTCTGTTATTTAGTACATGACTAGCTTATGAATCATTGATATTTATCAGAATACAAGTGATGGTCACTACAAACTGGGACAACTGTGGGTGAAAATCAAAGGTATGGACTTCATTAAGTATTTGGAGGCAGATCAGTTCTTCCTTGTTCAACACGATGATCCCAGCTGTGATGTGATCCCTGTAAATGGAGGTAGGTTGGATGGTCAGGTGGCACTGTGGTAATATACCCCTTTTACCTAGCCATCAGGATTTGATTCCCCAAATAGACATGAAAGGGCAGGGGGTCACTGGCTCAATCAGGTAAGTCTCCTCATGCCCTTCCATCCATGCTAACAATAACGATTAGTAAATTTTCAATTTAACTTGTTTCCTAATAGTTGCAAATCACATGAAGTTTATATTGACAGAGGTAGGTAGGAGGGGTATGGAAATATTTAATGGACTCTTTCATCAGCTGATATGCACATCTCTCACATAAAATAGAAGGTATAGGTAAATGGGAGATCTGAGGTATCTAGCTGCCAATTTTTATATTCATCTTTGTGCCACCAATCATTAACATCCATACGTGTAAGTGTTCGTCTACCCATGAATGCTTTATCAAGCTAGTGACATTTACTTCATTTCAAAATTTGCCTTTGAAATTTAAGATAATGTGTGATATGTTTCACTTTTATGACCATTCTCCAAAGACTAAAGTTACAGCTCATACATCAAATTCTAAATATTTGTTTTGAAACTTCCTTGTGATGCAGACAGTAAAGTTCTATATTGATCTTCCTACAGAAAAGCTGGTATCAGGTATACAACAGTGGGTAGAGCTCACACTGGACCCAGGTAGTTTTGTACTGAAGGAAGGGGACGAACTGACCTACCTCACCTCGGATGGTCTGACTTTATGTCAGGAAGAAGAGGAGACAACTCTTCAGGTGTCAAAGATTACAGAGCTTGGACATGCAGTCTTCAGGATCCTTATGTTCCATGACATCTACACAGTTGACCGCAACGCTGAGGTCTCAAGAATAATTTATCAGTGATTTTGATGTTGCTGTAGCCACTTGTTAAACTGTCAAAGATGATTAAACATAGCCCATGAAATACTGATTTGGAGGGGAAACATATCACTGTACCACTAACTTCAAAAAGTCCAAATGTAGCTCTCATTATGACATGAAATTCTGCTTTTACTTTATGTTCATTAAGGCAGAAATAATATGGCTGACAGATGGCCATCTTGGATTTTCACAGTTAGAATTTGTTATAACAATTTCTGGAGAATTAGGGTCATTCTCAGATTTCTTTTCTAACTTCACTTTGGTCCCTTTACTTAAGCATTGTCTATTTTGATCAGTGAAACAAAAAGTCTGAGAGGCAGCCATCATTATTTTGACTGTTAATATCAACCTACCTCTAAGATGATGAGTGACACTATGTCACACAACTCAGCAAGGTGTACATTGGTCAAGCTGTAGAAACAGACATGTTTTCACTGTTATAGTCTGATCATACACTACACCTGATGTTCACAACATATTATAGACTTGCCCTGTAAGTTGTATGTTCTAAACGTGAATTACCACAAAAATATGGATTACTTCACCTGTCAACACAGCATTTATAAAAGAGAAGATATTAGGAAAGAAGGGAAAAGATCCAACTTAAGAAAAACTTAAATCAATTGTACAAAAGTGTGCACCAACATCCCTGTGGGATCTTTTGTTTTGTACTTATGAGATTATATACAGTAGCAGAATGGTACCTTTCCTTCATAAAGGAAATTTCATATTGCAAAACTGCTACAAATTGTGTCTTTAACATTCACAGCACGAAGGATTGCATGAAGTCTCTAATGTTAAGACATTTATTGTTGTCATTGAAATCGTGCCCGTCATGTTGACCTGTTACTATTTTAAAAGTATATCTCAAAACCATAACAGATCGGAGCATGGAATTTCATAGTTTAGTTTAGTTTATTACCAGTGCAGGGTGTTACGATCCTCTATACCGGTCTCAGTGATACAATGATAATGTTTAGATCCAGGAACTACAGAATTTCGGCTTTATAATTATATACCAGTTCTCGATTTTCCCAGTGTTCATCTAATCTATTTTTGAAAGAGTTAACTGTTACAATATTTCATATCTCATTATAAACATTTTTTAGTTAAGTAGATTGTTATATCTGGCTTTATATTCATAATTCATGTTAATAAATTTACCTTTTTCTGTTCTTTATTTTTTTTTATTTATTTGTAGATACGTCTTGAGTGTGATGTATTCCCTGATCCTGTCTGTTGTTCTCTAGTGTTTTCCTGTCCATTCCACATTACACACAAACTACACACAGCTTCAAATAGGTTTGTATACCGATACATATCCATGTAGCAAGTTGGAAGGTAAACTATTTAATAAGCATCAGAAAACTCCATGTAGTAAATGACCGTCTTTTGCTTGTGCCACCCTTTATAAGGCCAAACTCATCTTGACAGTCCATACCAAGGCACAGCTTCTGTTGTTTTTCCATTGTCAATGGAAAGTTTAAGGTGGAAAAGTAAGAAAAATTTTCATTTTTGCCATATACATTACGTGTGATATTTTTATTATACTTTCTGGAAATGTTTACACCAGAAACTAACTTGATATTTGATAATAGCAACTTTTTTTCATGAATATTTAAAAAGCAAATTTACTTTTTTTTGTTGTAAAATTTGTTTAAGCAACATTTGATTAGATGTGAGAATATGAACTCTGACCTTTTGGCTATGTACTTTGATATTGACTTTCTCTGTAGGAAATACCTACAGATACTGGTCCATGGCAACACTAGGGAGGACTTCACACTAGTCACACCCAACCTGACTGTCGACTCACCGGATATAGAGCTCCTGTCTCTCAACAAACCCAATCAAGAATTGGTAACACTTTCTCCTTTACAATCATCATCTACCATGTCTAGCCAGCAAATAAAGATAACTCACCATGCCATGTATGAAAATTATGAGTATGAAAGTACAAGTTGAAAACTTATTGAATTCATGAACATCAAATATTTGTGATTATAGCATATAGACATTTTCTTACCATCCACAATGAATTTAGGATAGAAGAAAGCCTTGCCCAGTAACTGGCACCAAGGGTGTCCATCCTTCTTGTGTTTAAGTTTGCAGATTTTGTATCTTTTAACAGCAAAGACACTTCTAACTTCTTTTGACTTTAGTAGCATCAACCTTCTGTTCTTTTAGAATTAGGTGTATGTAACTGCATTTTTCATTTAATTAGTTTATCTTTATCATCTCCAAGTTTTCAAACCGATCTTTTTCAATTTTTTAAACACCATAATACAATCTTGTGTTTTTGTAAATGTCACTTTGATTCAGCTGTATCTCCTCTTGAATACTTCGTAATATAAATATCTGGTGAGTTCAGCAACAGTAAATTTTTTATTGATCAGGTGGTGAACCGTGACATGAATGTGTCGTACATGTGGCAGCTCAAATCTAACACCAGACACGTCATCAGAACTAACATTAGTTTCACTGCCACATTCCATTCCATGCTGGACCAGGAAAACAGGAGCAGACAACTCTCATATAACTGTAGTGTAGAAAACTTCTTGGTATGTATTTCATCTTTTGTGAATATCATAAAATTTGGTACATCAATCTTAAAGTTTTAGTGTTAAAGTGTTAAATGAAAAGTTGCTGTCAGCCAGAGCAATAATTGACCTGATCTTGTGTATTGTGATCCTGTGTCCACAGACCCTGTACACTGTGAAGACAACTGTATCGGCCCAGCCTGAGATGGGAACTTGTAAAGTTGGGGCCACTGCTACTCTTAGAATCCATATCCGGTCACATGATAAGGAGGATGACGAGGCTGATACGTCGCTTTCCTACCAGGTGCTACAGGACAGTAGTATATGGGTCCTGAGTGGTAAAACATCTGGTAGGTGTAACACACTATGTACTTCACTGTCCTACAGGACAGTAGTATATGGGTCCTGAGTGGTAAAACATCTGGTAGGTGTAACACACTATGTACTTCACTGTCCTACCAGGTGCTACAGGACAGTAGTATATGAGTTCTGAATGGTAAAACATCTGGTAGGTGTAACACACTATGTACTTCACTGTCCTACAGGACAGTAGTATATGGGTCCTGAATGGTAAAACATCTGGTAGGTGTAACACACTATGTACCTCACTGTCCTACAGGACAGTAGTATATGGATCCTGAATGGTAAAACATCTTGTAGGTGTAACACACTATGTACTTCACTGTCCTACAGGACAGTAGTATATGGGTCCTGAGTGGTAAAACATCTGGTAGGTGTAACACACTATGTACTTCACTGTCCTACAGGACAGTAGTATATGGGTCCTGAATGGTAAAACATCTGGTAGGTGTAACATTCATGTACTTCACTGTCCTACCAGGTGCTACAGGACAGTAGTATATGGGTCCTGAATGGTAAAACATTTAGTAGGTGTAACACACTATGTACCTCACTGTCCTACCAGGTGCTGCAAGACAGTAGTATATGGGTCCTGAATGGTAAAACATCTGGTAGGTGTAACATTCATGTACTTCACTGTCCTACAGGACAGTAGTATATGGATCCTGAATGGTAAAACATCTAGTAGGTGTAACACACTATGTACCTCACCGTCCTACCAGGTGCTACAGGACAGTAGTATATGGGTCCTGAGTGGTAAAACATCTGGTAGGTGTAACATTCATGTACTTAACTGGACCAGTGTTTATGTTGGAATACTACAAGAAATGAACTTATTAAAGTTTAAAAAATGAGGAAGATGATGTATTCCTTTTAAGAGATTTGGCTACGATTCATAATTCATAATTCTGTACTCCAGTCTAAAATGATGTTTATAGTTCACAGAGTTTTGTATTACTTGGCACACAGACCACAGGAATAGCTACTCCTCTTCCCTATAGCTTAGTCTGGTGAAAATGTTTATTTTGATGGAGGTCAGGTAACATGTACATGACATCAAAGTGTTACGTTGGTGATGGTGAGATTGCCTAGTTTGACATGCCATCAAGCTTATATTCAGAATTAACTGCAGATGTTAAATGTTTCTTTCACACACACACTATGTCAGTTTATGTAACACTTTGGCTTCACACGTGCCACGTGACCGATCACTCGTGCATAATCGTGGCTGAAACCTTTTTAACACATTTCTTTGATATTGATTTCCTATAAAATAGATTTGAATTCTAGTTCGACTGTTTTCCTTTGTGATTTTTTTTCTTGTAAACATATATATTACTTAAAATTTTATTTGGTTTCCTTTTAATGCTCATTTCTGTAACAGAGAAGTGGTATTTCTAGATGTATACAAATGTTTGTGTTGTAGGTGTGGTTCAGCTGTGTGAAGATATGACAGCTGAGATTCATCTCAATGTCATTCCACTTGTGTCTGGGCTGGTACCACACCCACTTGTACAAATTCTTAAGAACCAAGATGGTAAGTGTTCAATCTTCTCGACATGCTTTCAAGACACTTTGCCTGTATGAAATGCTATACTGTTAAAGAGGATGTTTCATTCCTGAGTCATTCGTGAAAAATGTTCACTCAGACTGAAAATCTTTTAATCTATATGAGTTGTCATTTCTTCAACTTTTCCAACAAATTACTCCTGTAGTCATAAATGAGTGGATTTTAACAATGTCTAAATAGATTTAAACCTTTAGAATCCTAGTGTAGATGAAGCAATTCAACCAAGCAAAGCCAGGTGACAGATATGAGCCACATTGGCCTGCAATTCAATTTACTGTCTTATAAATGTGTTAAAAATGTAGCATTGTTTTTTTTATAGATGTTTGGTTCAAGCAAGGAGATACCAAACTAGAGAACAAAAATGATGATGGCATTCCTTTGTCTAATCCAGAGAAGAACCTGGTAACATCGCGTTCTTTACCGTTCAGCCAAGGACAAGTGTATTATGCCAGTATTGCTCAGCAAGTTCATGTGTCACCAGATGCTGGAGACTCCAACTAAAATTTCTTATCATTATCCTTTACTTCAAGTTGTGAGAGGTTACACAGATCAGTAAACAAATTTATATACATAAATGCTGTATTCAACTTTTAAAAGTGCAGAGGGCTCACACATTAGGGCTCACACATTAGGTCTTACTTAGACAGGGGATAGGCTTATTACAGGACAATCAAATAGTATCACTTGATATTTTCAACTGCAAAACAATGGACTTGGGTAGCCTCACTGCTAAAAAAAATGGCATGTAACCATATGACATTTTCACTTCCTACCCAGGTTTTTGTCCTATGGTATTGAAACTTCATACACAGTTCACAGCTCTCATGTCTTGTAATAATTGTTCGGCGCATTTCCTGTGTAGCAAAAATTGAAGCCATGTTTCATCACAAAATCTCAGACATTTGTTCCTAATCATGACTCCTTCATTACTGAAGTATGGTGTAATAGTGACTACACCAATAATAAAAGTGCTTCCTAACCGCCAATAGTGATGGAATAAAATATCCTTATGATGCCATCGATGATGTTGTTAATATTTACACACTGAAGCAAATGGTTACAATATAATTTGTATGTCTACTGAAAGTGTCCTGGTATGTGTAATTGTAAATATCTGGAAGGTATGTTTGATTATACGAGAAGAAGAAAGTGCTTTGTATGTTTTTCATTTTAAGATAATTGTGGGACCATTTACTCACTATTTTGTGTTACCAGCCACTAGACTGTGATAATGTATTTAATTCAATAAATATTTTCAATAGTCATTAAAGCCTTTCAGTTGATTTTTTACTTGGCCTGTAAAAAAGGCTAAATGGCTTGTTGCTGTGGTAATACATCCATGCTGACTGTTCAGGTGTTTATCTTAATACACCAAGTCATTTAACAGACTTACACACGAATTAATTACCTCAATATAAAACTAGATTGCTATTTGATATATATAAACTGTATTTATGTTAATCAGATATCAAGTGTCCTGCATGGTAAGTAGCATGCCTCAGTCATTCTTAACTCTTGTCTTTTTTTAATGAAGTAAACTGTTGGATAACTTCTCAAGGTCACAGGACCAAACTACTCAAATTTGTTCAGATAGTCTTGACCTTCTTTACCATATCACACGTTGTATGCCCCAATGTCAAAACTGTTAAAAAAAGACTTGAGTCACCAAGATGGCCATGTCCTGCTATTAAGCCCCAATTATATTTTATCAAAAATCTATCTAGAGTGAGGAATAACTTATCTTTGCTTATTATAGGTCCCAAAATCATAAATCATCCAAAAGCCATCAGTAAATTCATAAAGTCTCAAATTTTAGACAAGATAACTAAAACAGGGCTTCAATTATAATCCTAAGTTAAATGGTACTGAACTTCTTGGAACCATATGCTGCTATGAAAATAAAATAACAAACATCCATTTTTTTTTTTTTTTTTTATTTTCAACATAGTATGGTTTCATACTGATGAAATAATACATTATAACATTTCATATGGTGTAATTAGCTCTGATTACTGATTAATCCATAGTGTTGTAGAAGTCCTGTTAATTCTAAAATCTACTATTCTTGTCACATTATATTAATGATAAGTCTATAGTGTTGTAGAAGTCCTGTTATTTCTAAAATCTACTATTCTTGTTGTAGAAGTCCTGTTATTTCTAAAATCTACTATTCTTGTCACATTATATTAATGATAAGTCTATAGTGTTGTAGTAGTCCTGTTATTTCTAAAATCTACTATTCTTGTCACATTATATTAATGATAAGTCTATAGTGTTGTAGTAGTCCTGTTATTTCTAAAATCTACTATTCTTGTCACATTATATTAATGATAAGTCTATAGTGTTGTAGTAGTCCCGTATTTCTAAAATCTATATGTGCTCCTTTGTTTGATTATGGTACCATAATTACGCACCAGGTCCAAGGAGCACGTAACAGCCTTATGTCTAAGATTGTCTAAAACTGTTTTTTGAAGTGTTGACTTACCTAGTAGAACTGATGTCATAAAAAGAGACATCATATGTGATTTACTAAACAAAAACTCTAGTTTAAGACAAGACATGATCCCCTGACCTGGTCTTTAAAAGCGACTTTAAAGAAGCTACTGACACAAAACTTCATTCAACAGAAGGATTGTTTCCTGATGTTTATGTCATATATGAAGTGACTCGTCTGATGCTTATGTCATATATGAAGTGACTCGTTTTCTGATGCTTATGTCATATATGAAGTGACTCGTCTGATGCTTATGTCATACTGTCATATATGAAGTGACTCGTCTGATGCTTATGTCATAAATGAAGTGACTCTAAAGTTTCATCATCATAAATAAAAGGAAGAATGCATTACCCGTTTTGAGTTGAAAAAGAATGGATAGATGATACCGACTGAAAATTAGCCAACACATAATACACTATTCTGCTTATGACATTGTTCTTTATAATAAAGAATTGTAAAATGCTTTTGACATGGATGTAAAAAAAAAACCTGTAATTATAAAAAATAAGAATCTGTAAATATAAATACATGTTTCCAAAGTATAACAATAAATAATACACATAGTTGTATAGAGCTGAACAAAGTGGTGAGGCCAAAACATTACACTGGTGTGAGGCCAAACCATTACACTGGTGTGAGGCCAAACCATTACACTGGTGTGCGGCCAAACCATTACACTGGTGTGAGGCCAAACCATTACACTGGTGTGAGGCCAAACCATTACACTGGTGTGAGGCCAAACCATTACACTGGTGTGAGGCCAAACCATTACACTGGTGTGAGGCCAAACCATTACACTGGTGTGAGGCCAAACAAGTTTCACTTGTCTACATTACACTGGTGTGATGCCTAACCATTTACACCTGTGTACATTACACTGGTGTGATGCCTAACCATTTACACCTGTGTACATTACACTGTGTGATGCCCAACCATTTACACCTGTGTACATTACACTGGTGTGATGCCTAACCATTTACACCTGTGTACATTACACTGGTGTGATGCCTAACCATTTACACCTGTGTAGTAAACTGGTGTGATGCCTAACCATTTACACCTGTGTAATACACTAGTGTGATGCCTTACCATTTACACCTGTGTACATTACACTGGTGTGATGCCCAACCATTTACACCTGTGTACATTACACTTTGTGATGCCCAACCATTTACACCTGTGTAAGTTACATTGGTATAAACCTGTGAAACTTTTTCAATTGAAATATGTAATTTGGAACATAAATTAGAATACTAACGAGAAATGATTTAGTAAATGTTGCCATACAGTTATAAGAGATGCAATAATTAATAACATCACTATGCCTTTTATGTCTATAGACCCTCAATACATTGTATAGACAGAACACACAGGGTCATGTAGCTGAATCTGGCTTTATATGTACCGTCACCAGAATGTCAAACCCTTAATAACCTATCCTCTTACAGCCATCATAAGATGTTTCAATATCTTCATTTACCAACATGTTCATTATTATTTCCAATTTTCAACTGCTCAAGCTCCTTTTGGCTTATACTGATTCAACCAACAAATGGATGTCTTAATTCACAGTGTATCTAGGCATTCAACATAACAAGTGTTCGTATAGAGACAGTTCAACTTCATTGTATTTGTTGTTTATATTTGATAGATGTGGCTGCCTTATTCCTCACAAACTAAAAACACCTGAACCAAATATGAGAAGCATCTCTGATAATACAATGGTAGAAATGTGACAGCATTCATTTCTGAATTACTAAATGCCTGTTGTTCATGACATAGTTGTCAAGGTAGGTTGCTTATGTCCTTGTAAATAAACCATAGCACAAGTGATAGTAAATATTAGTGACTCATAATAATTTCTTGGAATGCAATACAAGACAGAGATTGATAAGATCTGTTACCTGTAACTGAGCAAGATCGGGGTATCTCAGTGGAGGGCCAAGATCCTGTAAAATCTTAACCTCGGATAATGCCTCGGTTTGGATCTGTTATGTTACCAGACTGAGATACCCTGATTGCGCTCAGTTACAGGTTATAGATTTTTTTCTCGCACCTACAATTCTAAAAATGATTCAATATTTCACCAGAGTTTGGTGTATCCCGTGGGAGCCTCAAACTACCCACAAAGCCTCTTCACTTTTAAACAATGTTTGGATAGTGACACATAAACAATGTAGGCCACACTTACAAAAAATATTGCACATTTTACAGTGAAGACTTTCTATTTCATTTTGAATATGATTAATTAAATAGAATATCATTGAAATTTTAATGACATAAACTCTGTTTTTGTTAAAATGCATGTAGGTAGGTGCCACCTACACCTACACGTCAATAAATACACTGAAACCTATACAAATTCAGCGAAAACGCGTTTAAAGGGTTCTAGACAGATTGGGTGAGATAGAAAAATCTAAGATGGGTATTACATGGGATATCCCTGTATGAGGTGGGATATCAATGTATGAGGTGCGAGAAAAAAGAAATCATCCCCAAGTTAATTGTCTATCAGCTCTCGCATTTAAAAACAACCATCCTCAAGTCAACTATCTCTCACTTTTCACATATTCCAAATCCTAAAATTATAAAGCTTTCCCCACTGCACTCTTCCTAACTCTATAACATTGATATATGATATATAACAATTAAAACTAGGCTTCTACACGGGTCAAACTGGTACAGCATCAAATAAGATCTTTGGGTCCTCAATATCTGCCTTGCTCTGTATCAGCCTCAGCTCCATCTGTTCTGGGGTGGGTTTGTTTCCTGTACCGGCGAGACCTACATTACAAAAACACCACAGTTCAGACTAGTGTGTACACTAACAATGGGCTTGGCTTTGCTAGACCTGCAGCAAGGTGCTGCCAAGCCTGACATTATCCTCCCTGCCCTACTGTTGGTGGGAACATCAACACACTCATCATATATAAACCTTATCCTAGAAGAACAAGATATAAATTATATGTGTTTTTCATGGCTGATATTTGATGTGTGTAGGTATCAGGTATGTAGTTTCCGAGGTGTATCATAGAAAGGCTCACTAGCAAACAGTAAATTATGTAATTATCACCTTTTGAAATATTACCAAAAGCAAACGGCACAACTGGAACTCTGGCCTGACGTGTAATACAAAGTTTTAGAGAGATGTGGTGAATGGCTTTCAAGTTTAGTGTAGAAAACCTTGTAAAGAGTAACTTTTGTATTTCTGATGTTGTTTCCATGATAATGGAGAAAATGTTCAAAATGAAATCTCATCAATAGCAAAAGACTTAACAAAGGCACTATAACTAAATATGATACTTTCCACAATAATTTTTGTTTTGAAGAGCTGAACATTTTTCTAGTTGTAGTCCAGAAAAGCCCCTCTGATGGTTGGACAGAGTCCAATGTAAAATCCACTACAAATGCATGTGTAATAACAACAAACACCATAAGTCAAACTAGTGCATACAATAAAACAAACTCACAATGAATCATGTGTGTAAACTCAGGAACATAGTAACTATATATGTAGGCTGATTGGTCAACTTCTGATCGGCTCAACAGGCCCTCAAACATGTTACTGACCAATATTTTCTCATCCTCAATATTCCACTGTATATCAATACTTACCTATTAAGAAATCATTTATTTAAACTTCTCTAGAGTCACTGGTCACTAAACACAAGTAGCCACTGGTCACTAAACACAAGTAGCCACTGGTCACTAAACACAAGCAGTCACTGGTCACTAAACACAAGCAGTCACTTGTCACTAAACACAAGTAGTCACTGGTCACTAAACAAAAGCAGTCACTGGTCACTATACACAAGCAGTCACTGGTCACTAAACAAAAGCAGTCACTGGTCACTATACACAAGCAGTCACTGATCACTAAACACAAGCAGTCACTGGTCACTAAACACAAGCAGTCACTGGTCACTAAACACAAGTAGTCACTGGTCACTAAACACAAGCAGTCACTGGTCACTAAACACAAGCAGTCACTGGTCACTAAACAAAAGCAGTCACTGGTCACTAAACAAAAGCAGTCACTTGTCACTAAACACAAGCAGTCACTGGTCACTAAACAAAAGCAGTCACTGGTCACTAAACAAAAGCAGTCACTGGTCACTAAACAAAAGCAGTCACTTGTCACTAAACACAAGCAGTCACTGGTCACTAAACAAAAGCAGTCACTGGTCACTAAACACAAGTAGTCACTGGTCAATTATCACATGTAGTCACTGGTCACTAAACACAAACTTTAATTTGCTGCATATTTTTCTCATTTTTCACAGGATTATTGAAATGTACAAAGTTTGAAATTCAAAATAATGAAGATTGAAGATTCACCTGTAAAAAGTCCTGTATTGGGACAAAATTCAACAATCTGAAGCCTTACTGTATCATTACAACTGTTCTTAAATACCATACTAACAACCCCATTAATTATAACGTCTCTAAGTATAAAATACTGTAACAAGGTCACTACTCACTAAGTGCATGACCAACAGTCCTCTGTATTACTGCTTGGACAATTGACACAGTCTTCTCCAACGCAACCTGTAATATAAAGCTGAGAGTAAGCTAAAACTCTTCACTTTGATACAAATTAACATAGAAAACCAGCTTTAAGCATTAAACTGCATTATGATCACAAGAAGTCCTATGATTACATAAAGGACTGCAGACAAATTTTGAAAGAAAGGTAAATCTGTTGTGAGAGTATGTTCCTGATTAAAGGGGTGAGCACCTTTACATAGAATCAACACCTGATCTTAACTCCTTTGCAGATTTTGAGAACTACCGGTAATTGACAAAGGTAGATTTTCAGCAAGGGGCCCCATGGGCCTGTACTTGTCAATTGTTGTTTTATGCTGTGAGCCTCCAAGTGGGTGAATGTCTACTGTATTGATATCCAAACAACAGACATCTTGTTGAAAGACTATTTGAGTATATTGGACCACAGCTAAACAGAAAATTAGTGAAGGTCATATTACACACAAACAGCAATTGTCAGGCTTCATCTCTGGGAAGTTAACAGCTTTAAAGAGTCACTAGACAGTGAATGACCGCCATCACAAGATAAGATGGCTGTCTGAACATGTAAACTATTACTATAGAACAGTTGTTATCAGTCCGGTATTTCCAATATAATGAAAATGACATGAAATATATATTCTCACTTTCATAGGTTTACAAACAGCGACGGCAAATATAAGTACAGCAAATCAAAATTCCTGTTAAAAATGCTCCATTTCAAAATATGATATCATGGCATTGAGAATACACAAAATTCTGATAATGGTTTATATACAAGTGTAAACATTACAATGCCTTTCTGTACAATGTTAGTTTTAAAGCGGTACAAGATAAAAGCAGGTGCCCTCCATCATATATTTATTGGTTATTTGTAAGATTGATCTTCCATCCTCTTTTTCTCTTCTCTCGTTTGTCTTTTGTGTGAATATTTGTTGTAATAACAGGAGAATGAATGGTGAGGAAAACCTATTATAGAATTAAAGAATAATTTCTCAAGTGCTTTCTGACTCCATACATTATTGTGTTTACAATATTCAGATGTCAAAATCCAAGATGGCTGTCTGTAAGTCATCTTGTTTTTTCTAATCATTTAAAAAATTATCTAGAACAGTAATATGTAACATAAATGTTAACAAATTTACAAGATTCAAAGTAAACACTGGCTGTCGTGTCAAGTATTTAATCAAGCTCAAATGTTTGCTGGTGGATATCTTCATCATTAATATCAAATTGTTGTCTAGAAAACAGTATACACAAACAAGACCAATACTTAACATGTTCATTTAGTTTGAAGGGGATCTTTTTTAGTTCTTTAGAAATAGTGTTTCCAGGATGGACAGATGTACACACACACTTCCTCTTTCCCAGATTTATGAATGGACAAGAAGAGAAAATGAAAAGCAAAAGTCCTCAAACATCAGATGACATGCTATGAATTAGGTTGAGCTAAATTACTGAACAATCTGAATGCTTACCTTGAGATTTTTGTCTTTCTGTATCCAGGCAAGGAGGCAGGCAGCAAACAAATCCCCCGTACCTACAAATACCTGAGGGATGTAGGGCATGTTGATCCTGTACTGTTCCTTACAGCCATCTGTGTAAAACATTTCAAAGTCACTTTAAATGTCCGTACACTTTCACAGGTGTATTTGTGAATGTATCATCATCTCTATCCCTTAGTTTTGATATGAAAGTTTGGGTTTTAAGATTCACACTGAACGATATCTAACATTATGTTCAGGTTAAAATCCTGAGATCATAAAGGGTACATATTTACTCTTTATGGAGCTGGCTAGTGCCACAATGGTGCCCTCCGACCCCAGGTCACTGCTGCTGATAACAACTGTCTTTGGTCCCATATCATGAAGAATCTGCATGGCTTTCCAGGCATCGCTCTCCGTTCCAATTTTCATCTCTGTCAACAACCTGTAATATATGTATCCTAGGTCTTAATTCTGGCTGTTTACTAAGTAACAACAGGACATGTATCCTAGGTCTTAATTCTGGCTGTTTACTCAGTTACAACAGAACATGTGTCCTAGGTGATGATTCTGGTTGTTCACTCAGTAACAACAGAACATGTGTCCTAGGTCTTAATTCTGGCTGTTTACTCAGTTACAACAGAACATGTGTCCTAGGTGATGATTCTGGTTGTTCACTCAGTAACAACAGAACATGTGTCCTAGGTCTTAATTCTGGCTGTTTACTAAGTAACAACAGGACATGTATCCTAGGTCTTAATTCTGGCTGTTTACTCAGTTACAACAGAACATGTGTCCTAGGTGATGATTCTGGTTGTTCACTCAGTAACAACAGAACATGTGTCCTTGGTCTTAATTCTGGCTGTTTACTCAGTAACAACAGGACATGTATCCTAGGTCTTAATTCTGGTTGTTTACTCAGTAACAACAGAACATGTATCCTAGGTGATGATTCTGGCTGTTTACTCAGTAACAACAGAACATGTGTCCTAGGTCTTAATTCTGGCTGTTTACTCAGTTACAACAGAACATGTATCCTAGGTCTTAATTCTGGCTGTTTACTCAGTAACAACAGAACATGTATCCTAGGTGATGATTCTGGTTGTTTACTCAGTTACAACAGAACATGTATCCTAGGTGATGATTCTGGTTGTTTACTCAGTAACAACAGAACATGTATCCTAGGTGATGATTCTGGTTGTTTACTCAGTAACAACAGAACATGTATCCTAGGTCTTAATTCTGGCTGTTTACTCAGTTACAACAGAACATGTGTCCTAGGTGATGATTCTGGTTGTTCACTCAGTAACAACAGAACATGTGTCCTAGGTCTTAATTCTGGCTGTTTACTAAGTAACAACAGGACATGTATCCTAGGTCTTAATTCTGGCTGTTTACTCAGTAACAACAGAACATGTATCCTAGGTGATGATTCTGGCTGTTTACTCAGTAACAACAGAACATGTGTCCTAGGTCTTAATTCTGGCTGTTTACTCAGTTACAACAGAACATGTATCCTAGGTCTTAATTCTGGCTGTTTACTCAGTAACAACAGAACATGTATCCTAGGTGATGATTCTGGTTGTTTACTCAGTTACAACAGAACATGTATCCTAGGTGATGATTCTGGTTGTTTACTCAGTAACAACAGAACATGTATCCTAGGTGATGATTCTGGTTGTTTACTCAGTAACAACAGAACATGTATCCTAGGTCTTAATTCTGGCTGTTTACTCAGTAACAACAGAACATGTATCCTAGGTGATGATTCTGGTTGTTTACTCAGTAACAACAGAACATGTATCCTAGGTCATAATTCTGGTTGTTTACTCAGTAACAACAGAACATGTATCCTAGGTCTTAATTCTGGCTGTTTACTCAGTAACAACAGAACATGTATCCTAGGTGATGATTCTGGCTGTTTACTCAGTTACAACAGAACATGTATCCTAGGTCTTAATTCTGGCTGTTTACTCAGTAACAACAGAACATGTGTCCTAGGTCTTAATTCTGGCTGTTTACTCAGTAACAACAGAACATGTGTCCTAGGTGATGATTCTGGCTGTTTACTCAGTTACAACAGAACATGTGTCCTAGGTCTTAATTCTGGCTGTTTACTCAGTAACAACAGAACATGTATCCTAGGTGATGATTCTGGCTGTTTACTCAGTAACAACAGAACATGTGTCCTAGGTGATGATTCTGGCTGTTTACTCAGTTACAACAGAACATGTATCCTAGGTCTTAATTCTGGCTGTTTACTCAGTAACAACAGAACATGTGTCCTAGGTCTTAATTCTGGCTGTTTACTCAGTTACAACAGAACATGTATCCTAGGTGATGATTCTGGTTGTTTACTCAGTAACAACAGAACATGTATCCTAGGTGATGATTCTGGTTGTTTACTCAGTAACAACAGAACATGTATCCTAGGTCTTAATTCTGGCTGTTTACTCAGTAACAACAGAACATGTATCCTAGGTGATGATTCTGGTTGTTTACTCAGTAACAACAGAACATGTATCCTAGGTCATAATTCTGGTTGTTTACTCAGTAACAACAGAACATGTATCCTAGGTCTTAATTCTGGCTGTTTACTCAGTAACAACAGAACATGTATCCTAGGTGATGATTCTGGCTGTTTACTCAGTTACAACAGAACATGTATCCTAGGTCTTAATTCTGGCTGTTTACTCAGTAACAACAGAACATGTGTCCTAGGTCTTAATTCTGGCTGTTTACTCAGTAACAACAGAACATGTGTCCTAGGTGATGATTCTGGCTGTTTACTCAGTTACAACAGAACATGTGTCCTAGGTCTTAATTCTGGCTGTTTACTCAGTAACAACAGAACATGTATCCTAGGTGATGATTCTGGCTGTTTACTCAGTAACAACAGAACATGTGTCCTAGGTGATGATTCTGGCTGTTTACTCAGTTACAACAGAACATGTATCCTAGGTCTTAATTCTGGCTGTTTACTCAGTAACAACAGAACATGTGTCCTAGGTCTTAATTCTGGCTGTTTACTCAGTTACAACAGAACATGTGTCCTAGGTCTTAATTCTGGCTGTTTACTCAGTTACAACAGAACATGTGTCCTAGGTCTTAATTCTGGTTGTTTACTCAGTAACAACAGAACATGTGTCCTAGGTCTTAATTCTGGCTGTTTACTCAGTAACAACAGAACATGAATCCTAGGTCTTAATTCTGGCTGTTTACTCAGTTACAACAGAACATGTGTCCTAGGTCTTAATTCTGGTTGTTTACTCAGTAACAACAGAACATGTGTCCTAGGTCTTAATTCTGGCTGTTTACTCAGTTACAACAGAACATGTATCCTAGCTGATGATTCTGGTTGTTCACTCAGTTACAACAGAACATGTGTCCTAGGTCTTAATTCTGGCTGTTTACTCAGTTACAACAGAACATGTGTCCTAGGTCTTAATTCTGGCTGTTTACTCAGTAACAACAGAACATGTGTCCTAGGTCTTAATTCTGGCTGTTTACTCAGTAACAACAGAATACGTATCCTAGGAGATGATTCTAATATCCAATATTAATAATGTTTCTCTCTTTACTTACTCAGCTTCAAACTGGTTTGGTGTGATGATATCGGCAATTGGAATCATGACTTTCTGGTATACCTCTAGTAGTTCTTGGGGCACATACTGAAACAGATACCTTTAAATTAATTCTCTTCCTTCTATTAAAGTTACCAGACTTTTCCTGATAAATCTATATCCATTATTAGTATAAAGATGTTAAGTTTTGTGGGAGCATATATTCTTTGTCACATTTAGCACTGCATGAGTTTTCCCTCTAGTACAAGGGCTCATTGATAAGTTGTGGGCCTCATATTTATGGGTTTGACTTTTAGAGGACATACTGCATTATTTTCAACATAATCCCCTTCAGTATCAATACACTTTTGTGAGCAATGTTTATGGGCCTAAATGCCACTTTTAAAGAAGTCCTTTTCTTGACCGTTCAGAAAGTCCTCCACTCCATGTATGACTTCATCATCTGACCAAAAGTTGGTACCAGAAATGGCCGTTTCAATTTTGGAAATAGGTGATAGTCTGAGGGAGCGTGATCAGGCAAATAAGCAGGTGCTCAATCAATTCAAAGCCATAATCCTTAATGGCAGCAATGGCAACGACAGACCTGAGTATAGTAGTGTAGAATTACAAAGGATGGAGGGACGGTGAGTAGTGTAGAATTACAAAGGATGGAGGGACGGTGAGTAGTGTAGAATTACAAAGGATGGAGGGACGGTGAGTAGTGTAGAATTACAAAGGATGGAGGGACGGTGAGTAGTGTAGAATTACAAAGGATGGAGGGACGGTGAGTAGTGTAGAATCACATGGGATGGAGGGACACTGAGTAGTGTAGAATCACAAGGGATGGAGGGACGCTAAGTAGTGTAAAATCACAAGGGATGGAGGGACACTGAGTAGTATAGAATGACAAGGGATGGAGGGACACTGAGTAGTATAGAATCACAAGGGATGGAGGGATGCTGAGTAGTGTAGAATCACAAGGGATGGAGGGATGCTGAGTAGTGTAGAATCACAAGGGATGGAGGGATGCTGAGTAGTGTAGAATCAAAAGGGATGGAGGGACGCTGAGTAGTGTAGAATCACAAGGGATGGAGGGATGCTGAGTAGTGTAGAATCACAAGGGATGGAGGGACACTGAGTAGTATAGAATCACAAGGGATGGAGGGATGCTGAGTAGTGTAGAATCAAAAGGGATGGAGGGACGCTGAGTAGTGTAGAATCACAAGGGATGGAGAGACGCTCAGTAGTGTAGAATCACAAGGGATGGAGGGACGCTCAGTAGTGTAGAATCACAAGGGATGGAGGGACGCTCAGTAGTGTAGAATCACAAGGGATGGAGGGATGCTCAGAAGTGTAGAATCACAAGGAATGGAGGGTCGCTGAGTAGTGTAGAATCACAAGGGATGGAGGGATGCTGAGTAGTGTAGAATCACAAGGGATGGAGGGTCGCTGAGTAGTGTAGAATCACAAGGGATGGAGGGACGCTGAGTAGTGTAGAATCACAAGGGATGGAGGGACGCTGAGTAGTGTAGAATCACAAAGGATGCAGGGGCATTTCTACAATCTTACCTCTCCACACACTTCTCCAACATAAGCTCTCTCTCACAAAACTATCCACTGTTATATCTCCCATACAAATCCATAATCTAACCAGACTTGGAAAAATCCACTCGCCCAGTCGCCATGGCGACTAAAACATCGATTTGGGCAAGTAATTTTCGCCACGCACACGCCCGTCTGGCGAGTAACAATTTCGTCATCATCGAAAAAATCCAGAATTTTGTCTGTCCCTTCAAGTAATAGATCACACAGACACTTGTAAACTGCTTAAGCGTCTTGACGACAAAAATACGATTGCGAACTTCAACATGAGGGCATACTTTGGTATGTCAACAAAGGCGAATAAGGAAAAACCAAGGAAAGATCATTCAAAGTATGAATTAACCAGGGACATAAAGCAATGTTTGCACTTTTTACAAAATATAATAACATGAACTTGAATGTTAAAACTATGCTTCATCTGTTCGATACCTATGTTGGAAGTATTTTAAGCCATGGTTGTGAAGTATGGGGAGCATCCAAGGCAAACGATATTGAAAAGGTTCACAGTCATTTTAGTAAAAGAATATTACATGTTAAAAAATCGACCTCAAATTCAATGGTATATTGCGAGCTAGGTCGTTTCCCACTTGAATATTACAGAAAATACAGAATGATAAAGTACTGGTTTAAATTAATTGATGCGCGAAATTGTATTTTAAATCGTGCATATGATTCTTTAAGAAATGGTAACACAAAGAAATGTTTTAACTGGGTTACTTTTATGAAAAAATGAACTTTTGTCACTTAGTTTCGGATATGTATGGGTAAACCAAGAAATGTATGCAAATTATGCAGACAATATTTTACCAGTAATAAAGCAGAGAATTTTTTATCAAGCCCAACAATGCTTAAAATATTTATTAGAGCCATCGTCGATGTGTCATATATATAAACATCTTGTGGATAGTGTCACCTTACCTTTTTATATTACTAAATATATTCCAAACAAATCTAGAACTTGTCTCATTAAGATACGTCTGTCGGCACATTGTTTAGCTATTGAATCAGGTCGATATGATAACACCCCAAGACAAAGACGTTTTTGTAATATGTGTAATATTGGACAGGTTGAGGATGAGCATCATTTTATTTTTGAATGCAACAGGTATAGAGATTTAAGGGAAAAGTATATCAAACGTAATTACTGGAATAGGCCATCTGTTTTTAAATTAATTCAGTTATTGAGAGTTGAAAGTATTAAGGAATTTTGTTCTACAGGAAAGTTTATATATGAGGCAACTAAGTTAAGAAATAATACATAATTAAATATTAAGTAATAATAACATAAAACATTAAGTATGAAATACAGGGATATTATATGTCATTCTCTATATATGTATGTCACGCCATGCTGTAATTTGTTTATATTGTTTTGTGACTGATAGGCCGGAAGGCCTAAGGTAATAAAAAAAGAAAAGAATTGAGTTACAATAAACTTTGAAGATACAAGAAACTATTTTTTTGCTTATTTACGGTAAATATGGTTGTTTTCTAAAAATATTCACAGCAGGCGATATGAATCACGTCAGCTCGATCTTCTTCAGCAGCAGAGGTCGGGGACGTCCGTGAGCAAATTCCGTATAATTGTTCAAAATTTATCAATAGTTCAACCACCCTGTGCTTCTTTTTTTGAAATATATAGTAATCGTACTATTATTGAAAAAAATAAACTAATTGTGGATGCTTTTAAAATAGTGATGTGAAAGATGGCTGCATTATTTATGCAGAAAATTGCCGCTAGAGGGCTCTAACTCTTTTCGATATTTCAGCCGATGAGAAAGCCAGGATCGGTAAATTTTGTCTGAAAGGCCGTTGCAATAGGCTATGCGTACGGAGTACGTTTAGCCTAAAAAGGAAAAGAAAAGTTGTAAACTCTTGGTTTGAAGAGTTTGAATGGCTTGGAGGTAAATGACACTGACAGCTAAAACGTTTCTTTCCAGAATTTGTGGAAATTTAGCAGACGATATCTGGCCTGTTATTAGATATCATAAACGGAACCCTTGTTCCCCCGAATTTTCTGTAACTAAAGATTGTCATGGTGTCCTGACAAAACATTCGTGGAATTTACGAATATTATGAGTTTTGCAATGTGTTGCATCACGCAGACATTTGTAGCAGATCAATCATAAAAAAAAGTTACACACAATGATACCATTTATTACTACTATCAAATTATTTCAAATAAACAGTTCACGGCAAAATCTCTCATAAAATACATTAAACTAAAAATAATTTTTGGGCCAATAGAAAGTTGGTTTGGGTGAGTTGATTTTGAATGTCACTTGCCCTTTGGGCGATTGCCTTAAATAAAATTTTTCAAAGCCTGCTAACCCTTTTCAAACACACTTCTCCAATCAATCCTCTCCCATTCACACCTCTAAAATCTGTCTTGCATTTCCCTCACCCAACTCCCCAATCTAACTTTCAACTCCCCCATCTGAACACACTTCTCCAATTGCCCACCTCATCTTTCCATCACATACATCTCTCTTACATTCATCATTCCCACCTGACCTTTCAGTCACACACCTTTCCCTCACACCTCTCTTTCCTATCCCCTACCTAACCTATCTTTCACACACACTTCTCATCCGACCTGCCCAGCACTCACCACTCCCACCTTAATTCTCCTACACACACCTCTCCTACATGACCTCTCCAACACTGACCACCCTCACATAACCTCTCCCTCATTCACCACTCCCATCTAACCTCTCTCTCAAAAACTCCCCTTTCTTACCTCTCCTTCACACACTCCCATACCTTACCTCTCCCTCACATACTCCCCCACATGACCTCTCCCATCAGACCCTACCCACACACCTCTCTAAAGACTGAACTTTTCCACGCATATATCTAAGTCATGACCTCACCTACAAAACTCATCAAAGGCATAGCCATAAGTCTCCAATGCTCGCCTCATAATCCCAAACATAAAGCCACCATCTTTTTTTTTTTTACAATTGTGCGACCAACAATGTCTGCCTTGGAAATGATTCTGTGTACAATGGTATTGACTATATAATTCTAGCAATGTTACAAATCTACAGAACCCTTACCGGTATTAGTTACGGTACCATAGGTTTCTTTCACCATGTAAATATTTAACATAACTCACCCAAAGATCGCCTTCCAAGCCAACCTAATAACAGAATCCTTGTCAAAATAGACAACAACTTCAACATTTGTCATCAATATCTGTCTCTGTTCTGTTCCCACTTACTCAAGAGTTACATCTTGTTCTTAGAACATGGTGGTGTTTGTTCAATTATTGAACAATGAATTTTCAATGACACTTATTTCAAAACTTAATCTTATCAAAGTTTGTATCAAAGTTCTTGTAACCATTACATAGGTGATTTTTCTTCTTATATGTTGATATTGGAACTGACAGAGTATACTGGAATAGTGATAAAGCCTGTATATGTATTTTAAACAAATAAATATCTATTGAATATTTCTGTGGATAAGACTCACCATTTTACCATTATCTCCCATCACTGGATCACACACTACAAAAAGGAAATGTAAAAATGTCTCATATATTTACACATGACACTAGTCAAGATACAAAGTATTGTACAAGTCACTGATGTCAATAAAGAGTGTAAAATATATGCAAATATTGCAGGTCAATGTAGACTTATATCTAGCCACAGCAGTTAACTTGTCAACAAAGACATTTGAACTGATGAGTCTTTAAAGATATTGAATAAATACAGAAAATGAGTTACATGATGTACAGTCATTGTCAGTTTATATCAGAATAACTCATATCTTAAAATAAATTTTTGAAAAAAATCATTACCATAGGTAAGGTTAGGATTCTGTTTCCGTAAATCTTTAACAATTTCTCCAACTTTCTCCAAGAATGATTTGGACCCTATGTAACCTGAAATTTATACAATATAATGATAACAACGGACCAACTTTGAAACTATAAACAAAAGTGGTAAAACAGGTGCAAAAATAAGTGGTAAAACAGGTGCAAAAATAAGTGGTAAAACAGGTGCAAAAATCTTATTTCCAACAAAGATGTCAATTTAAGGGTTCAGTTATGAAGTATAGGTCAGTTGTTTAAAGGGGTTCAAGACTTTGTTGTGAAGTATAGGTCAGTTGTTTAAAGGGGTTCAAGACTTTGTTGTGAATTACAGGTAAGTTGTATATTAAATCACATACCTGTGAGTAGATGTGTGAAGTGATGGATCTTGTTGAGTTTGAGTCCTTCGTATAAGCAGGACATATCATCAGCATTCAAAACTTGGCCTTTAAACACTTTATAACCTTTTTGAAAAAAATGTAAACAAAAAACATAGAACCATTCCCAAACAAAACAATACAACCAAAAATCTTATTAAGATTTCCAGGCAATGAAAAACTGAATCTAAATTTACCTTCAAAGATGAAAGCCTGGTTTTTCTGATGAAACAATCTAGTATGCAACAAATTGTCACTCATTTTGTTATGACAAAATAGGTCTCTTTATAACGATTTTGTTGTGTCTACAGAGCTAAAATAAAGAGAGCTACAAGCTGGAAAGTTCTATTTCATTTTTTTGATATAGCTGATATGTTTCCTGGTTGTTATAAAAATGACAGCCTGACATAGACAGACATGTGTCATCTACCTTGTAAGTTGTGACAATATAATACTCTGTAACTGTTCATCTATCTTACTCATTACTAACTTAATGCTCTCCTAACACTAATCCATGTATTATTGAGTGACATGAGATTAGCCTGAAAGGTTCTAACTATTTATCCTGAATCTTATTCTGTTTTTACTAGATCAACTCCAACAAAGATTTAAGAAAAAAAAACTAAATTGATGTTTGAGTGGTTCGGTGGGACAGTGGTAACACACTCTCCTTTCACCTAGACATCCAGGGTTTCATTCCCCGAGCAGACATGAAAAGGTATGAGGTCACATGCCTGACCATGTGGGTTTCCCCCTGGTACTCGATGTTTCCTCCCACAGTAAAATTCCTTGTGCACTTTCATCTAAGTCAACAAGGGTGATTTATATAAGCTGACAGGTTGTTTCACAACTATTGTAAAATAAATTCAGTGTAAGGAAAAAGTTGTGATATAGATAGTTGCAATTTTAACCTTTCAGACTACAAAAGATGTTCTTTACAAAATCAATTTACCAGTATGGTTGGAGAACTGAACAGAATTCACGGTGCTCACGTCAAATCCCAGGATCTATTAAAAGCAAACAAATACACGTGAAAAATAATTCTTATACAATTCTAGGTCCTAAACATAATGTGATTATGACACGGAAATAAATAGTATTATATCGTAAAATAGTTGGTTATGATCAAAACAGCCGTAATATTCATAAAAGGTAACTATCTTATGGAGGTCGGGATAGGCAGTAAACCTTTATAATAAACGGTACTGTCAGTATTTATACCGTCCGACATCGTAGGTCTGAAGAAAGCTGATCATTGAAGACAAGCTTAACTTTTATTGTAGCAAAGTTTAGAAACAGGAAGTTTAAACTTGAATGAGAAAATATACATGGTACAAGGCCACCGTAAAATATCTCCACATAGCTAGTTACATGTATGCATTCGTTAATAGGCCAATTACATAATTAATTTTCATAGAAGATGTGATGTTCCAAGTGAAGGTGACCGTGGGGGAAAAAGGTATGGGGTCGGACTGGTCTCCAGATTAATCTCGCTCACCTGGAGGGGGAAAGTGGCACTCTTGTTGCCAACATATCCAGAGACGACTGAGCTCTGGATGGACAAAACACGACAGTCATCAGGGAAGGACATTATCACATGAAAGCACACGTTTAGTAAGACTACCTCGTAACAACGTGTGAGGGGTCATATACGATGTACTTCCGGGTCAACAATGTGAGTGAGTGGGCGTACTTTGTTGATGAACTCTGACTGTGACGGAACTAGGTTGTCGCAAGAGAAGGTAAGTACATGCACGCTGACAGCTGTTACTGTGTCCAAGGAAGCGGATGATTGTTTAGTCTTAACATCCTTTCGCCGTTATTAAGCGTCCAAATGCATGCGTTCTCGTTAGTAGCCTATCAATACGTAGCCCAGAACCGCACGCAGTACGAAAGTGAAAGAAAAGCGAGTTTCAAAAGTGAAATATGAAATTTTTTTTCTGATCTATGTCGAGCATTCTGGATTAACCATACAAAATTCAGCCTCAAGTATGGACCGAGAAGATACCCGAAATATCGCTGCGGTCCGTACATTATAAGTACAATTCAAAATGGTCATATTTGGGGTCGTGTTTACACGCTTCTATTTGTACTCCTCAGTGTATATATTTTTAAGACCGCGATGTGGCAATGGGACACGGTGTGTAGTAGTGATTGATGTAAGCAAAAATGGCAAGATATCTTTAAGTCATTTAAAATGCACAATGGAAATCAATCGATAAATTTATTAGCATAACAATGTTACATCCTCGGAATGACACCTGGGGAATAATACTGTATCCGTTTAATTCGTTTTAAATCAACTTCAGTAGAACGCATAGGGGGTATTTTTCTTGCATTGTGGCTGTTATAATTCAAGAAATAATTTAATGCATAAATTTGAAGAAAAAAATCTATCCGTTTTGATAGGTAAAGGTATCTTGTACAACTGAGATTATTAATTCGTATTGTTTTATTGTCCATGAAACTAGCAATTGTCAGGTTTTATATGGGAAGATAGTGCCAGATGTGATCAGGGAAGATAGTGCCAGGTGTGATCAGGGAAGGTAGTGCCAGGTGTGATCAGGAAAGATAGTGCCAGGTGTTACCAGGGAAGATAGTGACAGGTGTGATCAGGGAAGATAGTGCCAGGTGTGATTAGGGAAGGTAGTGCCAGTTGTGATCAGGGGAGGTAGTGCCAGGTGTGATCAGGCAAGATAGTGCCAGGTGTGATCAGGGAATGTAGTGCCAGGTGTAACGAGGGAAGATAGTGCCAGGTGTGATCAGGGAAGGTAGTCCTAGGTAGTTGATCAAAGATTTTTTTCCAACAACGTTTGCAAATATAGGAAATAAAAACGCTATAAGAATCTCACACTAATTTTCATATGAGTTTTATGCTTTTTACTTTTCCTTTCCATTTTAGCGAACCCAATCTCTGGTTCGCTATCTAGCGGCTAGCGTTAGAACCAGAGAATACTCGAGTTAACACAGGGATCTGAGAAGTACTGTATTTGCGTAGTGTTACTCGGGTGTTAGGATATTATCGTGTGTATGTACACAGTTACTATAGTATGCAAGATCAGGTCGTGACTGGGTCATAACAGTCGTTATCGTATTCAAGATACTTTACAGGTTAAGGAGACCCCCTCAAGAAGTTTATGATTAATTCTAAGCCATACAACCGAAGTTACAGCGTGGAAAAGGAAGATCAAATCAAAACAGATTTTACAAAACGATTACGAATTTATCATTGATATTGGTATCGGGAGAAAACACCAGATATTGGTATCGGGAGAAAACACCAGATATTGGTAGCGGGAGAAAACACCAGATATTGGTAGCGGGAGAAAACACCAGATATTGGTAGCGGGAGAAAACACCAGATATTGGTAGCGGGAGAAAACACCAGATATTGGTAGCGGGAGAAAACACCAGATATTGGTAGCGGAAGAAAACACCAGATATTGGTAGCGGAAGAAAACACCAGATATTGGTATCGGGGGAAAACACAAGATATTGGTATCGGAAGAAAACACCAGATATTGGTAGCGGAAGAAAACACCAGATATTGGTAGCGGGAGAAAACACCAGATATTGGTAGCGGGAGAAAACACCAGATAATGGTAGAGGAAGAAAACACCAGATATTGGTATCGGGAGAAAACACAAGATATTAGTAGCGGGAGAAAACACCAGATAATGGTATCGGGGGAAAACACAAGATATTGGTATCGGAAGAAAACACCAGATATTGGTATCGGGAGAAAACACCAGATATTGGTATCGGGAGAAAACACCAGATATTGGTAGCGGAAGAAAACACCAGATATTGGTAGCGGGAGAAAACACCAGATATTGGTAGCGGAAGAAAACACCAGGTATTGGTAGCGGGAGAAAACACCAGATAATGGTAGCGGAAGAAAACACCAGATAATGGTATCGGGAGAAAACAACAGATATTGGTATCGTGAGATACCATTTATTTGACGATTTGATTTCTATGTACTTCTGGTTTCCTCATCAGAGAGATACATGAAGTTACTTTCATATTTACCAGTATCTTATCCAGAAACATAGTTACAACATATCTTTATTCCTGTTTCTTTAACTTATCTGCAGATTCACGTACTTTTATTGAAACTAATGATACAATTCAACCAACAGATTGTAGTTGAATAGAAGTTCAGTCAACTTTAATTACACTGCTTAAATGTTTTAATTCTTTTCAATGGCTTTTTGTAGTATAAAAAACGATGCCTGCACGATTTGAGGGGAAAGTTGTCCTACTGTCCGCGGCAGCACAAGGAATAGGACGTGCCACGGCCTTGGTAGGTAGCCAAAACCCTTGATTGTAGTCAGAGGTCAAACAGGTAAGGTGACATACAATGATATAAAGATACAGGTAAGGTGACGAACCATGATATAAAGATACAGGTAAGGTGACGAACCATGATATGAAGATACAGGTAAGGTGACGAACCATGATATGAAGATACAGGTAAGGTGACGAACCATGATATGAAGATACAGGTAAGGTGACGAACCATGATATGAAGATACAGGTAAGGTGACGAACCATGATATGAAGATACAGGTAAGGTGACGAACCATGATATGAAGATACAGGTAAGGTGACGAACCATGATATGAAGATGTGTTAAACTTTAACAGGTAGAAGATATTGATATAGTTTTAGATTGTTACAAAAGTCTCACTGAAATGTTAATTAACACTAATTACCAGTAGGTAATG
Organism: Ylistrum balloti; assembly: GCF_031769215.1. Classification (NCBI taxonomy): domain Eukaryota; kingdom Metazoa; phylum Mollusca; class Bivalvia; order Pectinida; family Pectinidae; genus Ylistrum; species Ylistrum balloti. The sequence goes on along the minus strand of NW_026782006.1, from coordinate 1,535,079 downwards.
AAGAATTGTAAGCCTTGGTATTTTGTCGCATTGAGGTATTGAGTATACTTATAATAGCTTTCGAGTGGAATTACATGATCTTTCGACTGTAGTATAATCTTATGTACATTAGGGTGGAAATTATTTTATAGAGACGATGATAAAATTAAAGTAAAATTAGATTGATCACCCATACAGGCATCACGCAGTAACAATGCTCTATACCATGACAGTCGATTTAAACTTTAGTAATCATTGAGGTCCATTGTCGACTATACTGGTTCCAATGTCTTCAGGTATCTTGTAGACATTCTAGGACCACGAGTGATGACGTCAGAGCGTCCCCAATAAAACTCAATGCACTGTCCCGACGCGAAAGGACGAAGAAATCATTTCATTTGATGCTGTCTCTTTTAACCAGCACACCCACTAACAAACACTTTGTGTCATTCGCAGCCGCCCAGAGCTAGATATATCTTGGTGAAAGAACACAAATTTCCATATACAAGACTTAGTGGAACTTTCCGCGATACCATCTACCGACAACTCGTCGGCTTGTCAACCAGAAGTCCAGTGTTTCCTATTGTCGTCAATTTGTTCATGGAATTTTTGGAGAAATAATTCCAGCCACTGTCCCATAGAGTACAAGTCTAGCGTATGAGAACGATATGTTGAGGAAATATTGTCGATAGTGAAGATGAAAAGATATGACTTCATATATCATAATAGGAGATACCACAAACAGCACCAGATTCACACACGAGGGATGGCACTATACCCTTTCTTGATACCCTATTTGTAAAAAAAATAATAATGTAGAGTCAAAGTATTGGTCTAAATGGAAATTAATTACATCAGATCCACAATTTACAGCCTCACCTACTCTTACACACCAGAATTTGGGCGTTGTACGAAACTTAGTAGATGGAATTCAATGGTCGCGGAGCAACCTGACAAAACCCAGAGCAGAATCACATCCATAGCGCTGTGATATCATGTAGATATCTGGATGGGCCAATCAGAGAATTAATAAACAACATTTGGAAAGGAGAGAAGAAAAATATAATCATCGAAGAAAAGAATAGAAGGATGGACAGTCATTCCTTACATTAAAGGCCTGTCAGAAACCAGAGAATTTACGGTGGTCATGGTTCAGTGTAGACTTCGTGATATCTTTGTCCATTATAACGATAAAATACCCAAGGAGAACGTCGTGGAGTGTGTATATAAGACCGAATGTAAAACCTGCAATGATAGGTATCTTCCGTCGGTGGAACTAAGAAGGTTTGGGATTCCGTGACCATCAGAAAGGCACGAAGCACAAGAAGACAGACCTTTACAAGATCGGAGCGGAAACGATACTAGATAAAAAAAAAAAAGTCGGCACTAACAGATCATATAGCACTGTAAAATCGTGTCATTGATTTGGACAATCCCGAAGTTGTGGTTAGGAAAAACAACCATTTCAAGCGGTAGGTAAAGGAAGGCACTGAACGGGGACGACATAGACTGTGGGGATCACTGTTTTCTCTATAATCTTTTCGCAATCTCGTCTCACTACTTTCTACCTTGGTACACATAAGTTTATACTACTACCGAAAAGTCCTGTGATGCCATTACCATTTTGGACACTGTTTACTTCAGTGCAATTACACTTCACACTGGTCACTTGTCTGACGAAGGTAGTGTAGTCACCTAAACGTTACAGATAATTGTCGACCTGGTTATGATACAAGAACTACATTTTAGTTTTAAATACGTCTGCCTATTTTATCTGAATGACTTTGAGTTTTGTATGAACTTTTTTTGTCCGACAGGCCTTCGCTGAAGAAGGTGCGACTGTTATTGCCACCGACATCAATGGAGAAAAGCTGGCCGAATTATCTGGAACGAAAGGTATTGTAGAAAGCAAGATGTTGGGAAGTACAGATTGTGGAACTGGCTTTCTTTTCGAAAAAGATAATATTTTATTTCAAATTGCATTGCATACCCACTCACGTATACTGTATTATAGCGAAACCGCAAACTGTAAATTAAGTCTTGTACATACTTTGTGTATCGATAAGATCATCGGAGTCAAATCCAATTATTGTGTTTTGCTAATGTTTTCAGGTCAAACAGCCATCTTCATGCGAATAGGCTTCCTTCTACATCGCCTATGTGTAAATATACTGACACGCAAAAGAAACGCAGCTACAATTAAATGTCAATATTTTTATGTTGAATTATTGTGATTTTAATACACTGCTACTTTACATGTTTCCTTTGAAATTCACGGTTAATTGTTCTCCGTCATGCTACTTGTCCTCGTGTTCGCGAGACATACCTCAATTGCCCGATTTGCACGTGCACGGAAATACGGGTAGGTTGCATTTTATGAGTATTAGACCTCTATGTCATCCTCCAGATATCTGGTAAGAAAGAAGTGCAGTTACTGTTAGGCGGAAAACTCCAAATGAGTACTGAATGTCCACAAAAGCACTCCCCCCCCCCCCCCCCCCCCCCCTTGAGATGTTTCGCCGCATTGGTGATAACTAAACACTTAATGGAATGTGTTATCCAGTAAAATGAATATTAATCTGTGATCAGTTGGAAGACATGTTTATATGTTTAAATAGTAAAATTGTTACAAACATTTAACGGTTACGTTTCTTTTGCGTGTCAGTATATATAAATGTATATAATGCTCGCATCCTGTATTTGAAAGGCCCCATTAAGTACGCTCCGTTTCACGTCTGTCAGAAGGATTTTTATGACAACCATTATGTAAAGTATGATCATCACTGGTTTATAGTTTCCTCCCACGATTATATCAACATTTCTACATACTCTGTTTAATCGTTAGTTATGTAATGATCAAAGGAAAACGCTCGGGCTACATATATCATTCTAAGGAAGACGCTATCAAGTTTCTCTTCCTTGTTGTACAGGTATCCGGACTCAGGTGCTTGACGTCACAGATTCTGCGGCCGTGGACAGTTTTTTGGACACTCTAGACAAAGTGGATGTACTGTTTAACTGCGCAGGGTGGGACACTAATAAAATACCTTCCTATACCGATTTCAGTTTAGTATATTGAGTTGTACATGTAAAACAAACATAATGTTCATCAATACATTGACTAGTTATCGAAAGTAGGAGGAGTTTCCAGAGCATGTTTCTCTCGGACGTAAACTGAGTCGTTTATGGAGGGCTTTTGTATCGCCTGCCAAATGCGACATATAGGTATTACTATGTCGTCATCGTCCGCACAAAGGGGTTTTCGCGATAACTTTAGTTTCCTTTGGCCGATCAAGCTCAAACTTCATACAAGGCTTCCTTACCAAAAATACTTGCTTGGTATTGCATTTCAAGTCCAAAGGTCAAAGGCCAAGGTCACGGTTAGTATAGATAGAAAATTAGTTTTTTTCCCTTTGACCGATCAACCTTACACTTTATACCGTGATTCCTTACCAAGAGTGCTTGCTTTGGATTTAAGGTCCGGAGGTCAAAGGTTAAGGTCACTCTTACAATGAATAGGGAATTGATATTTTTCACGATAACTTTAGTTCCTTTTGTCCAATCAACCTCACACTTTATACCGTGATTCCTTACCAAAAGTGCTTACTTGGTATTGCTTTTCAAGCCAAAAGGTCAAGGTCATTGTAGCTGTAAAAAGATAACTGTCTTGTGTGATTATTTGAGATAAACGTCATACATTTCTTCTTAACAAAAGGGCTTGTTTGAGATTGCTTTTTAGGTGCTTTTCCATGTTCCTGCCGTTATATCTGTGACTATTGTTCCGTAAAACTCGTCTCCAGAAATCTTGCTGTTCAGGCGACACATGAAATTCCGTGGAATAGATGAAAGAGAAATACTGTCGTTTGATTTTTTTAAGGTTTGTGCATCATGGTACTATTCTGGACGTGGAAGAAAAGGATTGGGACTTCAGCTTTAACCTTAATGTGAAGAGTATGTACAGAACCTGTCGACGTGTAATTCCGAAGGTTGGTGTACGTTTCTTTAACGCTCGAATGATTTATCTTTCCTATTATGCAAATACCACATTTTCGATGGGTAAAAACAATCTCTAAAGAAATGTCTTTCATTATTCCACATATTGTAAGATTTGGCTTCTGGGTGTTAATACAAGGCTATTTCTTTTATAGACTTTCGTAACTCCTCATCGTCTGAGCTATTTCTCCGAATGTCTTCCACAGATATGTTTCTATGGATACTTCCAGAGCGATATTTCTGTATGCTAGCACTTTTATGTGGATGCCTTCTCGTAGTACTTTCCTTAAAATATCTTCATATGTATGTTTTAGAGTCATGGTCCTTTAGACTGACACAGATGTATGTATTAGAGTCACGGTCCTTCAGACTGATACAGATGTATGTTTTAGAGTCATGGTCCTTCAGACTGTTAGAGTCACGGTCCTTTAGACTGACACAGATATATGTTTTAGAGTCACGGTCCTTTAGACTGACACAGATGTATGTTTTAGAGTCATGGTCCTTCAGACTGTTAGAGTCACGGTCCTTTAGACTGACACAGATATATGTTTTAGAGTCATGGTCCTTCAGACTGTTAGAGTCACGGTCCTTCAGACTGACACAGATGTATGTTTTAGAGTCATGGTCCTTCAGACTGACACAGATGTATGTTTTAGAGTCACGGTCCTTTCGACTGATACAGATGTATGTTTTAGAGTCACGGTCCTTCAGACTGATACAGATGTATGTTTTAGAGTCACGGTACAGATGTATGTTTTAGAGTCCTTCCTTCACTGATACAGATGTATGTTTTAGAGTCACGGTCCTTCAGACTGATACAGATGTATGTTTTAGAGTCACGGTCCTTCAGACTGATACAGATGTATGTTTTAGAGTCACGGTCCTTCAGACTGATACAGATGTATGCTTTAGAGTCACGGTCCTTTAGACTGACACAGATGTATGTTTTAGAGTCATGGTCCTTCAGACTGTTAGAGTCACGGTCCTTTAGACTGACACAGATATATGTTTTAGAGTCATGGTCCTTCAGACTGTTAGAGTCACGGTCCTTCAGACTGACACAGATGTATGTTTTAGAGTCATGGTCCTTCAGACTGACACAGATGTATGTTTTAGAGTCACGGTCCTTCAGACTGATACAGATGTATGTTTTAGAGTCATGGTCCTTCAGACTGACACAGATGTATGTTTTAGAGTCACGGTCCTTCAGACTGATACAGATGTATGTTTTAGAGTCATGATCCTTCAGACTGACACAGATGTATGTATTAGAGTCACGGTCCTTCAGACTGACACAGATGTATGTTTTAGAGTCATGGTCCTTCAGACTGTTAGAGTCACGGTCCTTTAGACTGACACAGATATATGTTTTAGAGTCACGGTCCTTCAGACTGATACAGATGTATGTTTTAGAGTCACGGTCCTTCAGACTGATACAGATGTATGTTTTAGAGTCACGGTCCTTCAGACTGATACAGATGTATGTTTTAGAGTCACGGTCCTTCAGACTGATACAGATGTATGTTTTAGAGTCACGGTCCTTCAGACTGATACAGATGTATGTTTTAGAGTCATGGTCCTTCAGACTGATACAGATGTATGCTTTAGAGTCACGGTCCTTTAGACTGACACAGATGTATGTTTTAGAGTCATGGTCCTTCAGACTGTTAGAGTCACGGTCCTTTAGACTGACACAGATATATGTTTTAGAGTCATGGTCCTTCAGACTGTTAGAGTCACGGTCCTTCAGACTGACACAGATGTATGTTTTAGAGAGTCATGGTCCTTCAGACTGACACAGATGTATGTTTTAGAGTCACGGTCCTTCAGACTGATACAGATGTATGTTTTAGAGTCATGGTCCTTCAGACTGACACAGATGTATGTTTTAGAGTCACGGTCCTTCAGACTGATACAGATGTATGTTTTAGAGTCATGATCCTTCAGACTGACACAGATGTATGTATAAGAGTCACGGTCCTTCAGACTGACACAGATGTATGTTTTAGAGTCATGGTCCTTCAGACTGTTAGAGTCACGGTCCTTTAGACTGACACAGATATATGTTTTAGAGTCACGGTCCTTCAGACTGACACAGATGTATGTTTTAGAGTCACGGTCCTTCAGACTGATACAGATGTATGTTTTAGAGTCATGGTCCTTCAGACTGACACAGATGTATGTTTTAGAGTCACGGTCCTTCAGACTGATACAGATGTATGTTTTAGAGTCATGATCCTTCAGACTGACACAGATGTATGTATTAGAGTCACGGTCCTTCAGACTGACACAGATGTATGTTTTAGAGTCATGGTCCTTCAGACTGTTAGAGTCACGGTCCTTTAGACTGACACAGATATATGTTTTAGAGTCACGGTCCTTTAGACTGACACAGATGTATGTTTTAGAGTCATGGTCCTTCAGACTGTTAGAGTCACGGTCCTTTAGACTGACACAGATATATGTTTTAGGGTCATGGTCCTTCAGACTGACACAGATGTATATTTTAGAGTCACGGTCCTTCAGACTGACACAGATGTATGTTTTAGAGTCACGGTCCTTTAGACTGACACAGATGTATGTTTTAGAGTCATGGTCCTTCAGACTGACACAGATGTATGTTTTAGAGTCACGGTCCTTCAGACTGACACAGATGTATGTTTTAGAGTCACGGTCCTTCAGACTGACACAGATGTATGTTTTAGAGTCACGGTCCTTCAGACTGATACAGATGTATGTTTTAGAGTCACGGTCCTTTCGACTGACACAGATGTATGTTTTAGAGTCATGGTCCTTCAGACTGTTAGAGTCACGGTCCTTTAGACTGACACAGATATATGTTTTAGAGTCATGGTCCTTCAGACTGTTAGAGTCACGGTCCTTTCGACTGACACAGATGTATGTTTTAGAGTCATGGTCCTTCAGACTGTTAGAGTCACGGTCCTTTAGACTGACACAGATATATGTTTTAGAGTCATGGTCCTTCAGACTGTTAGAGTCATGGTCCTTCAGACTGACACAGATATATGTTTTAGAGTCACGGTCCTTCAGACTGACACAGATGTATGTTTTAGAGTCATGGTCCTTCAGACTGACACAGATGTATGTTTTAGAGTCATGGTCCTTCAGAATGACACAGGTGTATGTTTTAGAGTCATGGTCCTTTAGACTGACACAGATGTATGTATTAGAGTCACGGTCCTTCAGACTGACACAGATGTATGTTTTAGAGTCATGGTCCTTCAGACTGTTAGAGTCACGGTCCTTCAGACTGACACAGATATATGTTTTAGAGTCACGGTCCTTTAGACTGACACAGATGTATGTTTTAGAGTCATGGTCCTTCAGACTGTTAGAGTCACGGTCCTTTAGACTGACACAGATATATGTTTTAGAGTCATGGTCCTTCAGACTGTTAGAGTCACGGTCCTTCAGACTGACACAGATGTATGTTTTAGAGTCATGGTCCTTCAGACTGACACAGATGTATGTTTTAGAGTCACGGTCCTTCAGACTGACACAGATGTATGTTTTAGAGTCACGGTCCTTTCGACTGATACAGATGTATGTTTTAGAGTCATGGTCCTTCAGACTGATACAGATGTATGTTTTAGAGTCACGGTCCTTCAGACTGATACAGATGTATGTTTTAGAGTCACGGTCCTTCAGACTGATACAGATGTATGTTTTAGAGTCACGGTCCTTCAGACTGATACAGATGTATGTTTTAGAGTCACGGTCCTTCAGACTGATACAGATGTATGTTTTAGAGTCACGGTCCTTCAGACTGATACAGATGTATGTTTTAGAGTCACGGTCCTTTAGACTGACACAGATGTATGTTTTAGAGTCATGGTCCTTCAGACTGTTAGAGTCACGGTCCTTTAGACTGACACAGATATATGTTTTAGAGTCATGGTCCTTCAGACTGTTAGAGTCACGGTCCTTCAGACTGACACAGATGTATGTTTTAGAGTCATGGTCCTTCAGACTGACACAGATGTATGTTTTAGAGTCACGGTCCTTTCGACTGATACAGATGTATGTTTTAGAGTCATGGTCCTTCAGACTGATACAGATGTATGTTTTAGAGTCACGGTCCTTCAGACTGATACAGATGTATGTTTTAGAGTCGCGGTCCTTCAGACTGACACAGATGTATGTTTTAGTGTCATGGTCCTTCAGACTGTTAGAGTCACGGTCCTTCAGACTGATGCAGATGTATGTTTTAGAGTCACGGTCCTTCAGACTGATACAGATGTATGTTTTAGAGTCACGGTCCTTCAGACTGATACAGATGTATGTTTTAGAGTCACGGTCCTTCAGACTGATACAGATGTATGTTTTAGAGTCATGGTCCTTCAGACTGACACAGATGTATGTTTTAGAGTCACGGTCCTTCAGACTGACACAGATGTATGTTTTAGAGTCACGGTCCTTCAGACTGTTAGAGTCACGGTCCTTCAGACTGATACAGATGTATGTTTTAGAGTCACGGTCCTTCAGACTGATACAGATGTATGTTTTAGAGTCATGGTCCTTTCGACTGATACAGATGTATGTTTTAGATGATCAAAAACGGAGGAGGCGCTATCATCAATATGTCATCAGTTGCATCAACTATTCACGGTAAGTCTCTCTCTCTATATATACTTCTGATTACAACTGAATTCTCCACATGTATTCCTGTAATACTTCCTATATAAACTCTCCGACATGTCTTTGTCTAATCAGTATAAAAAGTTTGATGGGACCAGACATGGAAGTTCCATCGTACATCATATTTACTGTTACATAAGCAGTATTTGAAGTAAAACACCGAAAATGAAGTGCGGAACTTCTTGACAAGTGTGTTATTCTGTGCCTAACGTTCGCTGTTCCAGGACCCCCGAATCGGTTTGTGTACAGTGCCACTAAGGCGGCTGTGATCGGTCTCAGTAAAACCATCGCCAGGGACTTCATTGGTGACGGTATTCGTTGTATCCCCGTCTGCCCAGGTAAGTATGATAACAAAAAATGAAGGCACTCACCAGAGTTTATTTCTTAGTTGTTAAATATTTTGTACATGGCTTTTTTTATTATGATGAATGTTGATCAGAGTCGGTATATGTTAAATAAAACAGAAAAAGAAAATATCATAGGTAAGTACCAACAGGATGTATTGGAGCTCAAAATCGAAAAGAAAATGTCAAAAACAGAAGTAATATTATTGATGTATGAAGAAAAGAGGGAAAATTAATTGGGAAAACATCCTTGTACTAAGAAGGCACACAAGTAAAAAGCAACTTGAAATGCATTATGCAAATTAAAAAGCTGGTAAACCCTGCACCAGACTCTATGAGTGACGCATGAACATGGTTACTTTGTGATACAGGAACCGTGGACACACCTTCCCTTCATGGAAGGATACAGGCCCAAGCCGACCCAGAACAGGTAAGATATTAGTAGCTTAATGACAGCTGGTTCGAGTTCACCATACGTAACCTTCCACGCTTCGGTGGACGCTCGACAAGAGATAGAGGCTTAACCTTCCACGCTTCGGTGGACCTCCACCAGAGGTTAGGGAAGTTGCGCAAGGAAGGCATTGGGACAGAAACAAGAGATCCCAGAGTGGTCTTGGCACCTACCATTGTTTGATCTTTATATGCTCATTGAAAATCATTTCCCCTTCTTTTCTCCTCTCTGTTTTTGCTCTTGATGATTGGACATTTGAATATTCCTTTGCAGAAATTACAATGATAGTCTTTACCTGTCAAATGGACTCTGGCCGCCTGGATGCCATTTTGATTTTTCTGATCAGCCCAAAATCAAAAGATTACAAGGAAATACCAAAGGGAACATGCCTATGAAATTTGAGAGATATCCATTCAGTACTTGTTGAAAATTAGCAATAACAATCTTTAGTGGGCGAAATCCAAGATGGCTGTCTGACAGCCATTTTGTTTCTCTGATCAGTCCCAAATTCAAACAGACATAATAAGGGACCTAAATGAACCTATACAAGAAGTTTGAGAAAGATCTATAGAGTAGTTCTCAAAAAATGGGGATAACAAACTTTCGACGTCAAAATCCAAGATGGCTGCTTGCGGGCCATTTTGTTTATTCTGACCAGTACAAAATCAAACAGGCACAACTAGGGATCAAGGAAAACATACACATGAAATGTGAGAAAGATCTACGCTGCAGTTCTCAGGAAATAGCGATAACAAGCTTTCAAAATCAAAATCTAAGATGTCCTTCTGTCGGCCTTTTTGTTTTTCTGATCAGACCTAAAATCAAATCTATCAAGTACTTAACAAGAAATATCGATAACAAAAATGTTTTACGGACGGACGGACGACGTACCAGAGCGATTTGAATAGCCCACCATCATATGCAAAAAAAATGGAAGTAAAGAAAGCTAAGATCAAAATACTCTGTTGTGTACAACATATTTATACCATGTAATACTTTTGAAAACGACGTTAACTTCGCCTAGTTGCATTTCATATTCTAATAGATAAAGGGGCGTTTTGTCAGGAAGTCATTTACCGTAGTTCATCAAGTAATACTGGATTTGCGTTTCTTCTGTTTCATATTGAAACTTACTGAGATAGGAACCAATATATATAGACTGCTATCAAAGTGGTATTGTCAAACATAAATAGGAATGTCTGTTTATGGTTCTTTGCATTGCTGTGTTTATTATTCAAAAGAAAGTATGATACTATATAACAAGTTTATATGTTTCACAAATTTAAATTATTGATTTGAAGTATTCTGTTGCCTTTTCGCTCCAGTACAACCTTAGCATCTAGCGTTAAAGATACCTGGAAATTTAAATTCTGCAGTGTATGAAACAAGCCAATACTAAATAAAGGGGAGGAATATGTCTGACACTGGGGATACACCAACAGCAGAACAAGGTTATAGTTAAATCCACAACTATTACAGCGTGGAGTCTGAACTTCCTGTTTACTGTTGTTCATCATAAGTACAGCGTGTTTCCATCACTCCCAAACTGTAAGTGTGTTGTGTGTACACGTGTTTCCATTAAAATTCACTAATGTTTTTACATATAAGTGTGTTGTGTACACGTGTTTCCATCACTACCCAGTAATTCTGATGTGTACACGTGTTTCCATCACACTACCCAGTACCCTCATTACCCAGTAAGTAAGTGTGTTGTGTACACTGTGTGTCACCACCCTGTAAGTGTGCTGTGTACACGTTCCATCATCAAACTGTAAGTCTGTTGTGTACACGTGTTTCCATCATCAAACTGTAAGTGTGTGTATACACGTGTTTCCATCATCAAACTGTGTTGCTGTGTACACAAACCACGTGTTTCCATACGTGTTTCCATCATCAAACTGTAAGTTGTGTACACGTGTGTCCATCACACATCAGTAAGTCTGTTGTGTACACGTGTTTCCATCATCAAACTGTAAGTGTGTTGTGTACACGTGTTTCCATCATCAAACTGTAAGTCTGCTGTGTACACGTGTTTCCATCATCAAACTGTAAGTGTGCTGTGTACACGTGTTTCCATCATCAAACTGTAAGTCTGCTGTGTACACGTGTTGTGTTGTGTACACATGTTTCATCTTTGTGTGTTTCCATCACCACCCTGTAAGTGTACACGTGTTTCCATCATACCCTGTAAGTGTGTTGTGTACACGTGTTTCCATCACTACCCATCATCTAAGTGTGTTGTGTACACGTGTTTCCATCACCAAACTGTACCTTTCCAATCACCCTGTAAGTGTGTTGTGTACACGTGTTTCCATCACTACCCCCATCACAAACTGTAAGTGTGTTGTGTACACGTGTTTCCGTGTGTTGTGTACACACATCATCAAACTGTAAGTGTGCTGTGTACACGTGTTTCCATCATCACTGTGTGTGCTGTGTACACCCATCCCAGTAAGTGTGTTGTGTTTCCATCACGTGTGCTGTCCATCACCATCATCAAACTGTAAGTGTGCTGTGTACACGTGTTTCCATCATCAAACTGTAAGTGTGTTGTGTACACATGTTTCCATCATCAAACTGTAAGTGTGTTGTGTACACGTGTACATCACTATCATCCAAGTGTGTTGTGTAACGTGTTTCCATCATCAAACTGTGTGTGTGTGTACACGTGTTTCCATCACTAAGTAAGTGTGTTGTGTACACACATGTTTCCATCATCCAAGTCCAGTGTGTGTTGTACACATGTTTCCATCACGTGTGTCCATCACATACCCAGTACGTGTGTGTGTGTGTACACGTGTTTCCATCACTACCCAGTAAGTGTGTTGTGTACACGTGTCCATCATTACCCAGTAAGTGTGTTGTGTACACGTGTTTCCATCACTACCCAGTAAGTGTGTTGTGTACACGTGTTTCCATCACTACCCAGTAAGTGTGTTGTGTACACATGTTTCCATCACTACCCAGTAAGTGTGTTGTGTACACGTGTTTCCATCACTACCCCGTAAGTGTGTTGTGTACACGTGTTTCCATCACTACCCCGTAAGTGTGTTGTGTACACGTGTCCATCACTACCCAGTAAGTGTGTTGTGTACACGTGTTTCCATCACTACCCAGTAAGTGTGTTGTGTACACGTGTCCATCATTAACTGTAAGTCTGTTGTGTACACGTGTTTCTATCACTACCCCGTAAGTGTGTTGTGTACACGTGTTTCCATCGCTTCCCCGTAAGTATGTTGTGTACACGTGTTTCCATCACCACCCTGTAAGTCTGCTGTGTACACGTTTCACTCGCTACCCCGTAAGTGTGTTGTGTAGACGTGTTTCCATCACCACCCTGTAAGTCTGCTGTGTACACGTTTCACTCGCTACCCCGTAAGTGTGTTGTGTACACGTGTTTCCATCACCACCCTGTAAGTCTGCTGTGTACATGTTTCCATCGCTACCCCGTATGTGTGTTGTGTTCACGTGTTTCCATCACCAAACTGTCAGTCTGTTGTGTACATATTTTCCATCACTACCCAGTAAGTGTGTTGTGTACACACATGTCCATCACTACCCCGTGTGTTGTGTTCACGTGTTTCCATCACTACCCAGTTAGTGTGTTGTGTGCACACGTGTCCATCACTACCCAGTGTGTTGTGTACACGTGTTTCCATCACTACCCAGTTAGTGTGTTGTGTGCACACGTGTCCATCACTACCCAGTGTGTTGTGTACACGTTTCCATCACCCCCCAGTAAGTGTGTTGTATGCACGTGTGCCCATCACTACCTAGTAAGTGTGTTGTGTACACGTTTCCATCACCATCCAGTAAGTGTGTTGTGTACACGTGTGTCTATCACTACCCAGTACGTGTGTTGTGTACACACGTGTCCATCACTACCCAGTAAGTGTGTTGTGTACACGTGTTTCCATCACTACCCAGTAAATGTGTTGTGTAGACGTGTTTCCATCACTACTGTGTAAGTGTGTAGTGTGCACGTGTGTCCATCACTACCCAGTAAGTGTGCTGTGTATACACGTGTCCATCACTATCCAGCAAGTGTGTTGTGTACACATGTTTCCATCACCACCCAGTAAGTGTGTTGTGTACACGTGTGTCCATCACTACCCAGTAAGTGTGTTGTGTGCACGTGTTTCCATCATTACCCAGTAAGTGTGTTGTGTACACGTGTTTCAATCACTACCCCGTAAGTCTGTTGTGTACACGTGTTTCCATCACTACCCAGTAAGTGTGTTGTGTACACATGTTTCCATCACTACCCCGTAAGTCTGCTGTGTACATGTGTTTCCATCACCACCCTGTAAGGCTGCTGTGTACACGTGTTTCCATCATCAAACTGTAAGTCTGCTGTGTACACATGTTTCCATCATCAAACTGTAAGTCTGCTGTGTACACGTGTTTCCATCATCAAACTGTAAGTCTGTTGTGTACACGTGTTTCCATCATCAAACTGTAAGTCTGCTGTGTACACGTGTTTCCATCATCAAACTGTAAGTCTGTTGTGTACACGTGTTTCCATCATCAAACTGTAAGTGTGCTGTGTACACGTGTTTCCATCATCAAACTGTAAGTGTGCTGTGTACACATGTTTCCATCATCAAACTGTAAGTCTGCTGTGTACACATGTTTCCATCATCAAACTGTAAGTGTGCTGTGTACACATGTTTCCATCATCAAACTGTAAGTGTGCTGTGTACACGTGTTTCCATCATCAAACTGTAAGTGTGCTGTGTACACGTGTTTCCATCATCAAACTGTAAGTCTGCTGTGTACACGTGTTTCCTTCATCAAACTGTAAGTGTGTTGTGTACACGTGTTTCCATCACTACCCAGTAAGTGTGTTGTGTACACATGTTTCCATCACTACCCCGTAAGTCTGCTGTGTACACGTGTTTCCATCACCACCCTGTAAGTCTGCTGTGTACACGTGTTTCCATCATCAAACTGTAAGTCTGCTGTGTACACGTGTTTCCATCATCAAACTGTAAGTGTGCTGTGTACACGTGTTTCCATCATCAAACTGTAAGTGTGCTGTGTACACGTGTTTCCATCATCAAACTGTAAGTGTGCTGTGTACACGTGTTTCCATCATCAAACTGTAAGTCTGCTGTGTATACGTGTTTCCATCACTACCCCGTAAGTGTGTTGTGTACACATGTGTCCATCACTACCCAGTAAGTGTGTTGTGTACACGTGTTTCCATCACTACCCAGTAAGTGTGTTGTGTACACGTGTTTCCATCACTACCCAGTAAGTGTGTTGTGTGCACGTGTCCATCACTACCCAGTAAGTGTGTTGTGTACACGTGTTTCCATCGCTTCCCCGTAAGTATGTTGTGTACACGTGTTTCCATCATCAAACTGTAAGTCTGTTGTGTACACGTGTTTCCATCGCTTCCCCGTAAGTATGTTGTGTACACGTGTGTCCATCACTACCCAGTAAGTGTGTTGTGTACACGTGTGTCCATCACTACCCAGTAAGTATGTTGTGTACACGTGTTTCCATCATCAAACTGTAAGTCTGCTGTGTACACGTGTTTCCATCACTACCCCGTAAGTGTGTTGTGTACACATGTGTCCATCACTACCCACTAAGTGTGTTGTGTACACGTGTTTCCATCACTACTGTGTAAATGTTTCTTGTACTTTCAGGCTTCTTACATCACCGGTAAAGAATATATCATTGACGGCGGCTGGACCCTGTAAAGTTTACCAGGAGTATGAACACCTTGCTTGGTGTTTAGTAGACATGGAAACTGACTTTGCAATGAACCTATGATTATCAATTTTTATATAGATTTATATTCTAGATGTATATTTTATTTAGGTACATGGTTGTATCGTTGTTAAATAGAGAATATAAAGCAGGAGGTTAAATTATGTAATCGTTTGAAATTTTTCTGTGGTCATGCTTCCTTAACTTGAAACAAGAGTTTCCACACTTAACTCCTTTGAAGAAATACAACATCTTTAGTATACATAAAACACCCCCAATTTAAATACCTCTCAAACTGCGGAGATCTGACCACAGTCTAGTGATCACGTGAATATCTATAAGTTGACAATCGCATAGGATTGTTTTCAATGTCTTCACTTTTGTTAGATATATCACAATAAGTCATTGTTACTCGACGTTTCTGTGGTAACGACGTAATGACTATTTAGTTAGACAATCAGTTACTATTGATAGACTCCTGGAAAGGTACATGGAGAATAAGACCAGGTGTTCCGGAAGAGTAAGCATCTTCTGCTTCATCGATAACGTCCACCATACAAATCTTGTAAATTCACGTCCCCAATTGAAAACAAGGTTTATCGCACAAAGACATAGAATATTTCCCAATGAGATCACGACCTTAAAACTTGTTTCCTTGCTTTCAACAACCTGCATCTCTGGTAATCCTGCATTTGTAGGTTTATCAGAGTTTATGATATTAGACTAAATACTATGAACTGAGGGGCGGGAATGGTTGGACAATTCACAAGTGGTAAATTGGTATCCTTCACGTTTAGCAAAAAGATTGATGGATAGCCATCCGCGTTGGTATCCATCTAGATACAGGTAAGCCGCTCTGTCGTGTCTTCCAATATTATGGGCAATTGATTTCAATTGATTAAAAGACAAAATATCATCCGTGTATGTTAAATTGAATTTAAATTCAGGCAGGTATGAGCAAACTAATAGCTTGTTGAAAGATTTTGCCACTTAACTCGATGAAGAAAACTGGAAATTCGATCTTTTTAACGATTATAGAAAACTTGTTTTTCAGGAGCGATTGGGTTTTATATTGCTTAACTTCCTATTAACATATATGGTCATTTACGGGCAGAATTTCAGGAGAGGATCGATTGTCAGAGGTAGGTCAAAAACTCTTTGGAGTTCTTTAACAAGAGGCCTAAGGGTCTTGACGGTCTACAAAAACTTTCAGCAGGAAGAAGGGTTAATTTTTCTACTTTCAATGAAATCTTACTAAGAGGCTGTTTTTGCATAATGCAGATGGTAGTTTTGGTGAGGAGTAGGGAACTGTAACAAGTGTTACCTGTTTTTTTGACAGTTAAGTTGGAGCTCAATCCAACTGGTGAAATTTGAGAAGATTGAAATAGGTTTGCACAGTATAACCATGATTGCACAATCATCTTTTAAAATGGCCTCCCTGGCTGCCATATCAAAGTTTCGACAAGGTCGAAAATAACAACACTTTATTGGCTACCTTTCCTTAACATTCCCACCAATATTTTACTCAATGGCACCAGTGGAACTAGAAAAGAAGTTTAAAATATTTTTCAAGATGGCGGACATCTTTGATTTCAGACATACCCGAAAAATAACAACACTTGGTCAGGACCGTCTCAGGATCATTTCATGTAAATTTGAGTTCAACCCAACAGGTGAAACTTGAGAAGAAGTTTGAAATATGTGTTGCACAGGAAAACCACGATTGCACAAGCATGTTACAAAATGGCCACCCTGGCTGCCGTATCCAAGTTTTGACAAGGTCGAAAAATTACAACACTTTGTTGGCGACCTAAAGAAGTTTAAAATATGTTTTTCAAGGCATTTGCAAGTTGGAGCTCAATCCCACTGGTGGAACTTGAGAAGAAGTTTTAAATCTTTAAATTTTACGGTCGGCAGACGACGATGAACGAAGCATGGTGACTATAGGTTACCATGACCCTTCGTGATAAATGCATAGTGAGGATAATGGATTATGCACGCCATTATGGCGAAACATTACAAAGAAGAATATTTTCATCAGCTAGATAGGGAAGTTTTGTTTTCCAAATCAGTCCAACCATTACTAACAGCTGAAATTAAGGCATCGGAAATTGGGACGATATAGTCTCTGAAGCATTTGTAAACAATGGCTTTGTTTATCAAAAATAACTGTAAGATAGGAACAAATCAGCTAAAAAATTGTACGAAGCATGAGTATTTTATCAAACAAATAAACATGAATAATTAATATACATTTATTATAAAAATATGAAATTGTAACAGAAATATTGCTGTAGAAAGTCATACATGACCAGGCCGTCGATTTCAATTCCGATTTGAAATGTTGATGAAAATACCAACATGTCAACAAAATCATAATCCAAACTCATTAAATAATACTAGGGAGAAATATGAACAAAAGAAAGATTTTCATGTAGACTCCTGGGAACGTACAAGGAGAATAAGACCATGTGTTCCGGAATCGTCTTCTTCCTCCACGACAACCGCTATGTAAATCGCAATCAATTTAAGTACAGGTCACGTGTCCAAATGAGAAAAAGGTAAACAACAGAACCAATAGGTATACAAACGAGCACCAAACTCGTCCAACCTCATCAGGAAATAAAATACTTCCCAGTGAGATCATTATTTTTTAAAGCTAAATGAAATGTCTTTATTTATAATTTAATCATTTCCGGGATGAACATAAGTTTTCTGTTGTTGATTTTTATTGAGAATGCATCTCTTGTGAATTAATTAACATATTTCAAATGAATGCAGACAGAGTCATTACATGATTTAAAGCAACTATCATAATAATGGGGGGGGGGAGGCAAGTCACAAGGCATGAGATGTTCAGATATCATTCTAAACACTCAATTTTTTTTTCTTTGATATTGCTACTAAAACATAAACAATCTACCAGATTTCTATTTTTCAACAATGATAAAGGCATTTGTTAATAGCTTAAATTATAAACAAAGCTTAAGCTAACAACAAACACAGGAAATACTTTAAATGATCAATAATCAAGACTACTTCAGACTGAAGAGAATACTACAAAGATTCAACAATACTGAACAGTTTTGTAAATAAAGAATACATTGTTTTAAGTTGTTAAAAATATATCACAATTATACCATTTCCAGCATCATAAATACATAAAACCTATAACAAGGAAAACTGCTGTCATTTGTTACAAATATACTACAAACTATGTTGTCATTATTAAAGTGAGATACAAATAAATTCTCAATCCTTTGTAACAATATGACAGGTCTCTGTTAACTCTATTGTCTCATGTCACTCAACCCTTTGTAACAATATGACAGGTCTCTGTTAACGCTATTGTCTCGTGTCACTCAATCCTTTGTAACAATATGACAGGTCTCTGTTAACGCTATTGTCTCATGTCACTCAACCCTTTGTAACAATATGACAGGTCTCTGTTAACTCTATTGTCTCATGTCACTCAACCTTGGCCAGATTTATTCCTTTTCCAAACTGTTATGGCATTAGACCACAACTGCTGTTGATATTACATAAGGAATGTTGAATTCCTATATCAACATACTTCTATTTCTATTTGTGAATAAAACCAAATGAATGGGACTTTTTTAAAGCAGTGTAAATATTTTTTTCTTGTTTACTGGTATATGAACAGCTTTTAATTTGGTATATAAGCAACGTTTTAAAAAATATTACAACATAACACAATAAAATGTGCCATTTAAATATCGTGTAAACAAGAAGCAAGAAAAAGTAAATAAAAAAATCTACAAGTCTATTTCACCAATCATGAAGTCATTAATGTTGCCAATTTACGAAACTCTAATGTATCATTAAACTTGTAGACTCTCATGGCAAATTAACTGACCTTTGTGACCTCTCATGTCACATCAACTGACTTTTGTGACCCCTCATGTCACATCAACAGACTTTTGTGACCTCTCGTGTCACATCAACAGACTTTTGTGACCTCTCGTGTCACATCAACAGACTTTTGTGACCTCCTAGCAGCAACACTGGTTAATCTTGTACATGTTTAGTAATGATAATAGAAAATCGCATTAACAATGAGATCATTATATGATACAGTCACAATACTATCATTCACAAAAATATGTTGTAAAATCATATGTTTTGTTATCTTACACGCTCAAATAAAATATGTACAGCATAATGATTGAGCGACAATAATGAGTGTAGATTGATTGTGGTGCTATTTCCTACTACAATATACAACAACACAGAACATAATATGTATGTTACTGAAGGCTTTACCATTAGTCCTCCAAAGATACTTACTCAGGAGAATACACAAGTGTCAGCTACCTAGCAAGCATACCTACCACAAATACCACACAAGTTACAACAAATGTTTCATTTATATCAGGGTTTTAAAAGTACTACGCCTTCTAGGAGCAAACCAATCTTTCAAAAAGCAAAACCAATTTAAAACATTTGGAATAAATTCCATATTCATCGAGAAGTATTTGTTTTATCACTGTAATGTTTTCTCTATAGTCTCCTTAAGATGTCTACTCAGTCATCCTCTAAAATGTCATAAAATGTTTCCTACAAAATTTGTGTTATTAAAAATGAATATGAAAGTGATTAACTCAAATCTACAGGATTCCATAGCAAGATTTTGTATCTATGCTTGTTTCTTGAATTAGTTTTGAAATGGTAGGTGGTAAAAATGAATGCTAAGTGGTAAGGACTGACAGATAGGTGGTAACCTAAGGTTGGTTTGGGAGACTATAGTTAACATGTTATGTGACCTTCAGGTTAGTGTGGTTGACTATAGTTAACATGTTACGTGACCTTCAGGTTAGTGTGGTTGACTATAGTTAACATGTTACGTGACCTTCAGGTGAGTGTGGTTGACTATAGTTAACATGTTACGTGACCTTCAGGTTAGTGTGGTTGACTATAGATAACATGTTACGTGACCTTCACATGTTATGTGACCTTCAGGTTAGTGTGGTTGACTATAGATAACATGTTATGTGACCTTCAGGTTAGTGTGGTTGACTATAGTTAACATGTTATGTGACGTTCAGGTTAGTGTGGTTGACTATCGTATTGTTAAGTTCTAGCATCATTGTACATAAAATAATGGATGATACATGAAAAAATGTAAAATGAGATAAACTGGAGTGTAAAAACAATCAACATGTATACCTTGGTTTACCATGTACTGTAGATACTGTGAAGCCTGGCTAAGTATTTAGTCACTGACCACTAGTTTGGCCTTGTTGTTATGTCCAGGCTTAGCGATAAGTCACTAACCACTAGTTTGGCCTGGTCGTTATGTCCAGGCTTAGCGATAAGTCACTGACCACCAGTTTGGCCTGGTCGTTATGTCCAGGCTTAGCGATAAGTCACTGACCACCAGTTTGGCCTAGTCGTTATGTCCAGGCTTAGCGATAAGTCACTAACCACTAGTTTGGCCTGGTCGTTATGTCCAGGCTTAGCGATAAGTCACTGACCACCAGTTTGGCCTGGTCGTTATGTCCAGGCTTAGCGATAAGTCACTGACCACCAGTTTGGCCTGGTCGTTATGTCCAGGCTTAGCGATAAGTCAATGACCACTAGTTTGGCCTGGTCATTATGTCCAAGCTTAGCGATAAGTCAATACCATCAATGTGGTCTGGTCGTTAATGTCCAGACTTAGCAATATGTCACTGACCACTAGTTTGGCCTGGTCGTTATGTCCAGGCTTAGCGATAAGTCACTGACCACCAGTTTGGCCTGGTCATTATGTCCAAGCTTAGCGATAAGTCAATGACCACTAGTTTGGCCTGGTCGTTAATGTCCAGACTTAGCAATATGTCACTGACCACTAGTTTGGCCTGGTCGTTACGTCCAGACATCTCTACATCAGCATCCTAAAAGTATAGTTTTCCCTCTTTGCTCACTTGACCAAGTTCTGGCTGTATAGTATCATCTAAATATTATTCCTGGTTACACTTAACCTAACGCCAATATGGTTAGGGCCAAAAGTTTTAGACAAAACAAAACGATGAAATATGTAAAATCAAAACTCTGTCCATTCATATCATTTAAAACTTCGCTAGAATGTCTCAAGTATTCATTTCCATTCATGTTCTACATTTTAGGAATCGGTTAGCATGCTATTTCAGGTAAAAATTTTGAGATAATTGTGATACATTAAAAATAATTTTATGAAAATGTCATGGAAATATAAACATAAATTTAAAGAAAACAATTGAAACAACTTGTGCCTCTTATTTAAGCTGGCAATAAGATATCACAATTCTGTACATTATCATAAAATCACAATATTGTTGGATTTCTATATATACTAAATCTTACACAATCTCACAGTATCAAAGAGCAAATCATAAAGGCTACAAGGCACTGACTATTACAAACATGTACCATCAGACTTATCTCCCACCAACGTGTACCACAGACTTATCTCCCACCAACGTGTACCATCAGACTTATCTCACACCAACGTGTACCATGGGACTTATCTCCCACCAACGTGTACCATCAGACTTATCTCCCACCAACGTGTACCACAGACTTATCTCCCACCAACATGTACCATGGGACTTATCTCACACCAACGTGTACCACAGACTTATCTCCAACCAACGTGTACCATCGGACTTATCTCACACCAACGTGTACCATCGGACTTATCTCCCACCAACGTGTACCATCGGACTTATCTCCCACCAACGTGTACCATCGGACTTATCTCCCACCAACGTATACCATCGGACTTATCTCCCACCAACGTGTACCATGGGACTTATCTCCCACCAACGTGTACCATGGGACTTATCTCCCACCAACGTGTACCATGGGACTTATCTCCCACCAACGTGTACCATGGGACTTATTTCACACCAACATGTACCATGGGACTTATCTCCCACCAACGTGTACCATGGGACTTATCTCCCACCAACGTGTACCATCGGACTTATCTCCCACCAACGTGTACCATCGGACTTATCTCCCACCAACGTGAACTCTCCCACCAACGTGTACCATCGGACTTATCTCCCACCAACGTGTACCATCGGACTTATCTCCCACCAACGTGTACCATCAGACCTATCTCCCACCAACGTGTACCATCAGCCTTATCTGACACCAACCTGTACCATGGGACTTATCTCCCACCAACGTGTACCATGGGACTTATCTCCCACCAACATGTACCATCAGACTTATCTCACACCAACGTGTACCATCAGACTTATCTCACACCAACGTGTACCATCAGACCTATCTCCCACCAACATGTACCATCAGACTTATCTCACACCAACCTGTACCATCGGACTTATCTCACACCAACGTGTACCATCAGACTTATCTCACACCAACATGTCCCATCATACATGGCTGTTTATCTCACCACTTCACAAATACATGGCTGTTTATCTCACCACTTCACAAAGACATGGCTGTTTATCTGACCACTTCACAAAGATATGGCTGTTTAGCTCACCACTTCGAAAGGACAAGGATTTTACCTCAACACTTCACAAAGACGCGACTGTTTATCTCACCACTTCACAAAGACATGGCTGTTCATCAAAGACATGGATTTTACCTCAACACTTCACAAAGACATGACTGTTTATCAAAGACATGACTGTTTATCTCACCATTTCACAAAGACATGACTGTATCTAGCTAGAAATGCTGGCTAACCAAAAACATCATAATTAATTCAGTCCTTCAATAATATTATGATTGAATAATTAATCAATTACATTTCTGCATTTTCATAAAAACCCAATTCTTCATTATCATTGGTGACACAATTGTTTTTGTAGGCTGTGTGATTTGCGTCAGGTGGTTTCATTTTTTTTTGGGGAACATTTACATAGTCCCTCGTTTCACTTGTATCTTTACTTCCTACCTCAGAGTTTGTATAGGAAGTCTGTTCTTTGTCTTCAGTGTTGTTGGGGTCACTGTACACCATGGTATCTGTAGTTTTTTGGTCCGACTTTTTGGAGTTGTTATCCATGTAATACTCTACACCTTCAAGTCCAGTATAGAGAGGTCTTTGGGGCTGCGGCTGTATATACAGAGATTCCTTACATTTCCCCCCTGCCTTTTCTCCTATTTGTTCATTAACATAATACTGTTCTGGCTCGCTTTTCATTGACCAGTCCTTTTTTTTACCTTGTTTAGAGGATTTTATTTCCTCGTCTTGTAGATCCGCTACTGACGGAAGTGTTGGTAAATTTTCCGCTTTTTGTTTCTTTTTCATCTGTTTTCGATGCCGACGTCTGTAAATAAAAGCAAAGATGATTTCTGTAAATATCATTATCATATCTGTTTTCAACCAATTTTTTATCGACTCACAACCATGATTTCAGGAGTATTCTAAATCACTCCTCCATCTTTCTATCTATTTATCCTCATCCAAACTATACTTCATATGTACATAGTATATTTTGTTCTCACAGTGCACCAACACTGCTCAGATGGCCTGATTTGGAACATAAACAATGGCCTTGACTTTAGCCCAACAACCTGGTAAAAATGAACATTTGTGACATCATGTGATAGTAATGCATTTGTATGTAAATTTCAAAAATTTCCCCCAGGAACATGCACTGATTTCAAAGTTAAGTTAGGGACAGTGTGTTGTTCTGCTAATTCTATAATTTAACCTTGTCACATGCAACAGTAAACCATGTGACTGTTAATCTCATTGAGACATTGAAGGGATGTCATCACACACCCAGCAATAGATCTAAATAGAAACTATCAGCACTGATTTCTGTTCATCAACTTACCTGAGGACGAAACAAACAAGTACTGCAACAAGTACTAACACCACAACACCCCCGATGACTCCACCAACTATAGCTGTAAAGGTCAAAGAGCAAATGAAATAAATAACAAACACAAAAAGCAAGAGCTATAAAGGTCAAAGGTCAAATGAATTACCAAAATCAAAGCAAAATAACAGTTATGTTCAAGTGTATTAATTATGAATTGTACATCTAATAGCTGAATGTTCCTATTTCCTAATTTTTACCTTCTGTATGGGGTTTGGGTTACATAATATAATATACAGACTTTATCAAAATAACAGTACATCATGCCAGAACACGACGAAATAACATTTTAGGAAATCAGTAGACAACAAAAAAAATGTTTTTATTTCTCACTCCTTGCCCAGCGACTTAGTATTGTTGAAGTCAAGACAAGCTAGTACACTCACACCAGATTGAGCAAACTAAGGCCAGACATGGAACACTACGGCCAGACATGGTACACTAAGGCAAGATGTGGTACCCTCAGACCAGACATGGAACACTCAGACCAGAAATGGTACACTACGGCCAGACATGGTACACTCAGACCAGACATGGAACACTCAGACCAGAAATGGTACACTACGGCCAGACATGGTACACTCAGACCAGACATAGTACACTCAGACCAGACATGGTACACTCAGACCAGACATGGTACACTCAGACCAGACATAGTACACTCAGGCCAGACATGGTACACTCAGACCAGACATAGTACACTCAGACCAGACATGGAACACTCAGACCAGACATGGTACACTCAGGCCAGACATGGAACACTCAGGCCAGACATGGTACACTCAGGCCAGACATAGTACACTCAGGCCAGACATGGTACACTCAGACCAGACATGGAACACTCAGGCCAGACATGGTACACTCAGGCCAGACATGGAACACTCAGGCCAGACATGGTACACTCAGACCAGACATAGTACACTCAGGCCAGACATGGTACACTCAGACCAGACATAGTACACTCAGACCAGACATGGAACACTCAGGCCAGACATGGTACACTCAGACCAGACATAGTACACTCAGGCCAGAAATGGTACACTCAGACCAGACATAGTACACTCAGACCAGACATGGAACACTCAGACCAGACATGGTACACTCAGGCCAGACATGGAACACTCAGGCCAGACATGGAACACTAAGGCCAGACATGGAACAGTATGCCCAGATGTGGTACACTTAGGCAAGATGTGGTACACTCAGACCAGACATGGAACACTAAGGCCAGACATGGAACAGTATGCCCAGATGTGGTACACTAAGGCAAGCTGTGGTAAACTCAGGCCAGAGACAGAACACTCAGGCCAGACATGAAACACTATGCCCAGATGTGGTACACTAAGGCAAGATGTGGTACACTCAGACCAGACATGGAACACTAAGGCCAGACATGGAACAGTATGCCCAGATGTGGTACACTAAGTCAAGCTGTGGTAAACTCAGGCCAGACATAGAACAATCAGGCCAGACATGGAACACTATGCCCAGATGTGGTACACTAAGGCAAGATGTGGTACACACAGACCAGACGTAGAACACTCAGGCCAGACATGGAACACTTAGCCCAGATGTGGTACACTAAGGCCAGGCATGGAACACTCAGACCAGACATGGAACACACAGACCAGAAGTGGTACACTCAGACCAGATGTGGTACACTCAGACCAGATGTGGTACACTCAGACCAGAAGTGGTACACTCAGGCCAGAAGTGGTACACTCAGACCAGATATGGTACACTCAGACAAGATATGGTACACTTACACTAGATGTGGTACACTCAGACCAGATATGGTACACTTACACTAGATGTGGTACACTCAGACCAGATATGGTACACTCAGACCAGATGTGTTACACTCAGGCCAGAAGTGGTACACTCAGGCCAGAAGTGGTACACTCAGACAAGATATGGTACACTCAGACCAGATATGGTACACTTACACTAAATGTGGTACACTCAGACCAGATATGGTACACTCAGACCAGACATGGTACACTCAGACCAGATATGGTACACTCAGACCAGATGTGGTACACTCAGGCCAGAAGTGGTACACTCAGACCAGATGTGGTACACTCAGACTAGTTGTGGTACACTCAGACCAGATGTGAGAAGTAATGAAGGTGCAATAGAATGGTACTGATTTGTATACATGTAATATTTAACATTGACATGACATCATACACTTGTTCTGACAAGGAGACTATCTTGTGTTGGCCATCAGACTACACATCTGGGCAAGTACAGGTACAACAACCTCAGTCCAGGAAAATGAAACATATATATATACCACAGTGTTCTGAAGTAGTGGGAAGAAGTGAGAAACATCATTAATATATCTAACACAGTTTGTTTGTATCAGTGATATATGTTGATGATACAACATTATATATGATTACACTATGAGGAAATGAAACCCAGCCTATATATATCTTAAAATATTTCCATGATGGATTAAATGACAGAGACAAACCCAAAATATATAAATTCTCTCCATGAGTGGCCCAGCTACACAAACTTATTACTGAAAACTACAACCACAAATGGAATTTATTCTGCAGTGTTCCAAAACATTCATACATTTCAGGAGTAAGATCATTACACGACAACAAAAAAATATTTTATAGGTAAGAAACATGAGTGGGCTTATAACAGGACAACAACATAGTATTTGTTGATGGGCAATAAACATGAGTGGGCTTATAACAGGACAACAACATAGTATTTGTTGATGGGCAATAAACATGAGCGGGCTTATAACAGGACAACAACATAGTATTTGTTGATGGGCAATAAACATGAGCGGGCTTATGACAGAGCAACAAGACAGTCTTTGTTGATGGGCAATAAACATGAGTGGGCTTATAACAGGACAACAACATAGTATTTGTTGATGGGCAATAAACATGAGCGGGCTTATAACAGGACAACAACATAGTATTTGTTGATGGGCAATAAACATGAGCGGGCTTATAACAGGACAACAACATAGTATTTGTTGATGGGCAATAAACATGAGCAGGCTTGTTACAGGACAACAAGATAGTATTTGTTGATGGGCAATAAACATGAGCAGGCTTGTTACAGGACAACAACATAGTATTTGTTGATGGGCAATAAACATGAGCGGGCTTATTACAGGACAACAAGATAGTATTTGTTGATGGGCAATAAACATGAGTGGGCTTATAACAGGACAACAAGATATTATTTGTTGATGGGCAATAAACATGAGCAGGCTTATGACAACAACATAGTATTTGTTGATGGGCAATAAACATGAGTGGGCTTATAACAGGACAACAACATAGTATTTGTTGATGGGCAATAAACATGAGTGGGCTTATAACAGGACAACAACATAGTATTTGTTGATGGGCAATAAACATGAGTGGGCTTGTTACAGGAAAACAAGATAGTATTTGTTGATGGGCAATGAGTGAGTATGTAACTGGGTATGTTGTTACCTGGTACAGAACTTGGCTGATCCTGGTCTGTTGTAGTACTAGTGATGGGTGAAGTGGTGGTTCTATTAAAGATCTCTGTTTGGGTAGTTAGTGATGTTGATGTTGATGTTGTTGTCCCAGTAGAGGTGCTTTCAATGGTAGTGTTGATAGGGTTTGTTGCTGCTGTTGTTGCTTCTGTTGTTGGCGTTGTTGTTGCCATTATTACTGGGTGATAAAATTAACTGTTGAGAAACAATAAAAATGATTTATAAACATATCACATACGTGTGTATCAATTTGTCATAGTACACAAGTCCAATTTTATCAAGGATTATTGATGAATAGAAATTTTTTGCCATTTTATCTTAATATTATTATCAATCTATTTACAAAAAGTTAACTTCAAACTGTGTAAGAAGTCTGAAAAAAAAATTAAAAATCAGAACTTATTTCTTAAACATCATAAATGTTTGTCCTTAAATAACCTTCATGTTAAATATTCACATCCAAAACCCATTCTCATTTAGTGAAGTAATGTTTAATCCAAGATCTATGAAAGAGCATACAAGTATCTCTTCAGATGGTAAAGTGTCCTGTCTTTTGCCTTGTTTTCCACATCAGCATAATGATCCTTTGTTTATTTTCACACTACAAAACAAAACTAAATATGTGCTTTTCCTGTACCTAGCCTTAAACCCACAGCTTGTTCGGAAAGTGTGTATACGTGTAGCTTATTCATAGGGTCAAATACAGTCCTTCAGCTACAGGAACATACAAGGTATTTATCCTTCTATATTCCCGTCTCACACCCACCTTGAGCCTGTTATGTATCTTATTCCTGTCTCAAACCCACCTTGATTTTGTTGTGGGTCTTATTCCTGTCTCACACCTACCTTGATCCTGTTGTGTATCTTATTCCTGTCTCACACCTACCTTGATTTTGTTGTGGGTCTTATTCCTGTCTCACACCTACCTTGATCCTGTTGTGGGTCTTATTCCTGTCTCACACCTACCTTGATCCTGTTGTGTATCTTATTCCTGTCTCACACCTACCTTGATCCTGTTGTGTATCTTATTCAAGTCTCACACCTACCTAGATCCTGTTGTGGGTCTTATTCCTGTCTCACACCTACCTTGATCCTGTTGTGGGTCTTATTCCTGTCTCACACCTACCTTGATCCTGTTGTGTATCTTATTCCTGTCTCACACCTACCTTGATCCTGTTGTGGGTCTTATTCCTGTCTCACACCTACCTTGATCCTGTTGTGGGTCGTATTCCTGTCTCACACCTACCTTTATCCTGTTGTGGGTCTTATTCCTGTCTCACACCTACCTTGATCCTGTTGTGTATCTTATTCCTGTCTCACACCTACCTTGATCCTGTTGTGGGTCTTATTCCTGTCTCACACCTACCTTGATCCTGTTGTGGGTCGTATTCCTGTCTCACACCTACCTTTATCCTGTTGTGGGTCTTATTCCTGTCTCACACCCACCTTGATCCTGTTGTGTATCTTATTCCTGTCTCACACCTACCTTGATCCTGTTGTGTATCTTATTCCTGTCTCACACCTACCTTGATCCTGTTGTGGGTCTTATTCCTGTCTCACACCTACCTTGATCCTGTTGTGGGTCTGTCACACCTACCTTGATACCTTGATCCTGTTGTGGGTCTTTGATCCTATAGTGTATATTATTCCTGTCTCACACCTACCTTGATCCTGTTGTGGGTCTTATTCCTGTCTCACACCTACCTTGATCCTGTTGTGTATCTTATTCCTGTCTCACACCCACCTTGAGCCTGTTGTGGGTCTTATTCCTGTCTCACACCCACCTTGAGCCTGTTGTGGGTCTTATTCCTGTCTCACACCCACCTTGATCCTGTTGTGGGTCTTATTCCTGTCTCACACCCACCTTGATCCTGTTGTGTATCTTATTCCTGTCTCACACCCACCTTGATCCTGTTGTGTATCTTATTCCTGTCTCACACCCACCTTGATCCTGTTGTGTATCTTATTCCTGTCTCACACCCAACTTGATCCTGTTATGTATCTTATTCCTGTCTCACACCTACCTTGATCTTGTTGTGGGTCTTATTCCTGTCTCACACCTACCTTGGTCCTGTTGTGGGTCTTATTCCTGTCTCACACCTACCTTGATCTTGTTGTGGGTCTTATTCCTGTCTCACACCTACCTTGATCTTGTTGTGGGTCTTATTCCTGTCTCACACCTACCTTGATCCTGTTGTGGGTCTTATTCCTGTCTCACACCTACCTTGATCCTGTTGTGGGTCTTATTCCTGTCTCACACCCACCTTGATCCTGTTGTGTATCTTATTCCTGTCTCACACCTACCTTGATCCTGTTGTGGGTCTTATTCCTGTCTCACACCCACCTTGATCCTGTTATGTATCTTATTCCTGTCTCACACCTACCTTGATCCTGTTGTGGGTCTTATTCCTGTCTCACACCTACCTTGATCCTGTTGTGGGTCGTATTCCTGTCTCACACCTACCTTGATCCTGTTGTGGGTTTTATTCCTTTAGCAATATATATTTAGGTGAAAAATTACCAGTGATTAAGAGATTCACAAAATTGTGCTTTTCTTTCCCAGAATCATGGCCAAGTGATTTCAGTTGAAAAATGAGTCCTGTAAAAATCAGTTCTGCAGTGTCTACTAGCAGGGACTGCTTTAACATCCACATTTCTAACAAATGTACATCACCATGATAAGTGTCCATTTCCTTATGTAAGCATGAGGTCATCAAGTTAAGGCATACAGCTAACTTATTTTTAGAGTAAAAGTTGATGATGCCTTCACAGAAATTGTGTCTATTTTGGACGATTGTTTCATTTCTATCCTCAATCTTTAAACATAGAATGTTTCCTGTTTATCATAGATTTCATAAAGAAGAAACTTGACACTATTTATACAAAACATAATGTATCACAAGCTAGTAAATCAGGAGTGTGACAGGGTCACATGACTACTGGCAATCATGGCAATTAATTAGGTTACATTAGAACAAGGTCACATGACTACTGGCAATCATGGCAATTAATTAGGTTACATTAGAACAAGGTCACATGACTACTGGCAATCATGGCAATTAATTAGGTTACATTAGAACAAGGTCACATGACTACTGGCAATCATGGCAATTAATTAGGTTACATTAGAACAAGGTCACATGACTACTGGCAATCATGGCAATTAATTAGGTTACATTAGAACAGGGTAACATAACCACTGGCAATCACCGTGGCTACCTGTAATACAAGTGATAGTTTGTATTCATTATATTATATTTGTGTGTTTTATTTGCGTGTCAGTTACTTTTGTTTTGTCTGGTGTACATATCTAGTGTCTAATATTTCACCTTACTTTAATGTTCGTCATGCCATACACGGGGCAAGTCTTGTATTTATATTGTAAACTATCTATGTCTATACAAATCATTGATAAAGATCTTTATTTATCTATTTCAAAGAAGCAATTCGATCATTTAAAATTTATTCTATATTTACATCTCACGATTTGAGTGAGAGCAATATCTTGTCAATTAAATTATGTTATCCTCTGTTTCTATTTAGGTCAAGGCCATATATGTCCCATGTAAATGAAAGTGGTAAGTATTGTAATAAGTTACATAGTGTTCTTTTTGTATTTGTTATTTATATTGTTTAAGGGATCTCTATGCTTCATCTTTAAGAATGAAGATATGGAATGACATCATCAGGTTGATTGTTTGAATGGAGATAACTCCTAACCCTAACTCGGCTACATCATGAAAACACATTAGATGTAGTTTTAGCTCATCTTCTGGAAGGACAAGTGTTACAATAAAATCATTGTCTGATTTCTCAATCACCATGAGACCTTGTGTCAGGATGTCATACCAGTTGCATGCTGGGTAAACAACTAACAATAAAAACATACTCAAATGAATGAACTTGACCCTACTTTAAGGTCACAGGGGTTAAAAGTCTTATCAATCATTAGCTGACTTCTCACCGAGTCATTCCAAGAAAAGCTGTCTTCATTTAAATTGAAAACACAAACCAGTAGACATGTCTCTTTTGGATACATTTGTACATGTTTTCAATTCAAAGAAATGTCTGTGTCAAATAATACACAACTAATTCTATAAATACAGGGACTGATGCAATCTCTCTTTCCTACAAACTTTTGTACAGCCCAAATATAGAATGTACATTGATGTTTAGTACAGACAGAGGAGTTAAACAGAGCCAGATCTAAACTTTCATCCTATCCCAACCACTGGTCCAGTGACACTTCAACACAAGGTTGTACACAGATGTACATAAGTAACAAGGAAACTAATTCCCTAATTCGTATGTCTTTGATAGGTAGACGATAAACAGACTAGGTATATGTCCGTGATAGGTAGACGATAAACAGACTAGGTATATGTCCGTGGTAGGTAGACGATAAACAGACAAGGTATATGTCCGTGGTAGGTAGACGATAAACAGACTAGGTATATGTCCGTGGTAGGTAGACGATAAACAGACTAGGTATATGTCCGTGATAGGTAGACGATAAACAGACTAGGTATATGTCCGTGATAGGTAGACGATAAACAGACTAGGTATAACCGTTTACCTGTAACGTGTGGTGTTAGATGTCCTGGTCATGTTTTGTATGAGTGTACAGCGTTTCCCTTTTCTCAATCCCGCACATTTGCTCTGCTAATACCGATATGAATTGGGTTTGACCTAAATAAAATGTCTTTATCATATATTCCCTGTGACAGCTTTAAGTTACTGTCAGTACCCAGTTTTGCCGAACCTTCTTGATCTGTGTAATGTTAAGAGAACGGAAAACGAAAGGGTACTTAGTATTTAAAAGTTACATACATGATACACAATACAAGATTAACACTATAACTGACCTGTACGCTTCCAACTTTCCGTTTATCAACACTACCGGGAAGGTTGACTTAGAACTGTGCCAAGGGTGGGGTCACTGGTTTAGCTATTTACAGAAGGGTTGACCACAGGTACAATTTACCTGGCTTGGGCGCCAGGTAAAGTAGCCTTTCCGTCCACACCTGTTCGACACCTGTCCAGCTGATGATGGTGAACATAAATGAGGGTAAAGTATGTCGCCTCCTCTCTTTATCTTTCACAAAAAAACGTAATTCAGGAAGTACATCATTTGATAACGGAACCAGGAAGTAAATCGTTATTATTTCGGAGAATTTACTTTACTGAGAAAACGCGCGCGAAATTCAAACTTATTCCATGCACGTGTTATTCCTTAAGTAGTAGCTTTTTGTCTCTCGCTGCTGTTTTGTCGACATCTTACAAAAAGTAGATGACACGTCACTAATTGTCTCCCTCAATGGCGTGACTGATTACAAAGTTATTTTGAACGAACAGAACTTCTGGTAGTTTTTCAGAAAGGTTACACTGAGAAGTCCTGATTAGTATCTGACATTCGCATTTAAAAGACAAAACCAATTACCGTGCAACTCGCCTTCTCATAGTGGTTGACAATTATGTAAAAAATAAAACAATCATACAAAGCTTCGTCCCTCTACTATAACTGGTTACGAAACGGACACGAGACGCACGCACAGACAAATATAGCGGTCCCCACCTTCGATACCACAGTGGGATTATTTTTATAATTGTCTTTATTTCCTCCAAAATGAAGAGCATGACGTAACAATTTTATCACAATATTACATGTACCAAGAGAACAACATATCAAGTATTACAAAGGTGTACAGATATGTAAACTTAATAATATAAACCAAGGAAAAAGAATAAAATAAGTTATTAATTGAACAAGTTTTATAATTGTATAATGAAGGTATAGTGATAATAGATGATTACTGACCAAGTGAACGGATTAGCATGTAACAATCTATATATACTCATACAGTCCATTCATCCTTTTTACATGATACACTGAAATCAATCTTAATTCTTCTACATCATGTTTGTTGTCTTGATAGGCCATAGGGCCTCCCAGCAAAATATTAGTTATATCATCATCTGACAATGACTGTAAATATGAAGAAAATTGATCTCCACAGATTGACACACTAACACACCATAGGTCGTCACGCACAGCTCTTGTTAGAGAACAATGTATGATAACTTGATTCAGAATATCTGATTAAACAATTCGACAAACAGGACACAACAATAGAGTACGTACATTTCGTATGGAAACGATAATTCTAACAATATAACTTGCATTGCAGAGACAACTTGGACAATGTAAAGCTAGATTACATAAACAGTGTGGTTCAAATTGCTTGTATAGTAATAAAAATCTTGTACAATCGGTATCATTGGTTATTCTATGCAAACTAGCACTTGTTACATAGTTTGAAACGAACTTATACACAATTTTCCTCCAGTGTATTTTTTGTTTGGAAATGAGCCACCATTTAGTAGAAGTTCAAAATTCTCATATTAGTTTTACTTTTTGCAGTATTCTAACAATGTCTGGTATATAACCGTCTTGGGTATATTCATTTAAGGTGTAAAATAGCACCTCAATATAAAAATTCTATTAGATAAATTGCTTCTTTCCATTCTGCACAATCTTCCTAAAATTTTTATTTTTGGCATCAATGTATGTTTCCAAGGACGTCCATCCCAGCAGGGAGGTACACATGTCAATTCTAGTTCTTTTTTCTCAAACTTATATTGACTTCAAAGTAAAACGCCATTATCCTGGAGTAACTTTAAGTTTAAGAACTTGTCCTTTTGGGGAAAAACAAGAATTCGGTATGGGACACCATACAAGTAAAACAGGGAGAGATTCGTGGCAAAGGACCGACATAAAACAAGGAGAGATTCGCGGCAGAGGACCGACTTAGAACAGAGAGAGATTCGCGGCAGAGGACCGACATAAAACAAGGAGAGATTCGTGGCAGAGGGCCGACATAAAACGGAGAGATTCGGGTCAGAGGACCGACGTAGAACAGGGAGAGATTCGTGGCATAGACCCGACACAAAACAGAGACAGCTAAATCCTCTTTCTATTGTCTCTTTTGTTGTGTAATTATAAAACAAGATAATATAACACATCCATTAGTAGAATCAAAATACAACAGCACACAACACACTATAAAACATCGTAACCATACAAATATATCATACAGAGAGTACGGAATCAGTGGATTCACCATGGTGTTTTACATACAACATACCGGGGATATTTGTACTGAAACCCTGGTAGCGGTGTACAGATCCGGGATATTTGTACTGAAACCCTGGTAGGACAGAACAGATCCGGGGATATTTGTGCTGAAATCCTGGTAGGATAGAACAGATCCGGGGATATTTGTACTGAAACCCTGGTAGCGGTGTACGGATCCAGGGATATTTGTACTGAAATCCTGGTAGTGGTGTACAGATCTGGGGATATTTGTACTGAAACCCTGGTAGGACAGAACAGATCCGGGGATATTTGTACTGAAACCCTGGTTGTGGTGTACAGATCCGGGGATATTTGTACTGAAACCCTGGTAGGACAGAACAGATCCGGGGATATTTGTGCTGAAATCCTGGTAGGATAGAACAGATCTGGGGATATTTGTACTGAAACCCTGGTAGCGGTGTACGGATCCAGGGATATTTGTACTGAAATCCTGGTAGTGGTGTACAGATCTGGGGATATTTGCACTGAAACCCTGGTAGGACAGAACAGATCCGGGGATATTTGTACTGAAACCCTGGTTGTGGTGTACAGATCCGGGGATATTTGTACTGAAACCCTGGTAGTGGTGTACAGAGCTGGGGATATTTGTACTGAAACCCTGGTAGTGGTGTACAGATCTGGGGATATTTGTACTGAACCCCTGGTTGTGGTGTACAGATCTGGGGATATTTGTACTGAAACCCTGGTAGTGGTGTACAGATCTTGGGATATTTGTACTGAAACCCTGGTAGTGGTGTACAGAGCTGGGGATATTTGTACTGAAACCCTGGTAGTGGTGTACAGATCCGGGGATATTTGTGCTGAAATCCTGGTAGGATAGAACAGATCCGGGGATATTTGTACTGAAACCCTGGTAGCGGTGTACGGATCCAGGGATATTTGTACTGAAATCCTGGTAGTGTTGTACAGATCTGGGGATATTTGCACTGAAACCCTGGTAGGACAGAACAGATCCGGGGA
Organism: Ylistrum balloti; assembly: GCF_031769215.1. Taxonomy (NCBI): domain Eukaryota; kingdom Metazoa; phylum Mollusca; class Bivalvia; order Pectinida; family Pectinidae; genus Ylistrum; species Ylistrum balloti. Next base: position 1,499,468 of record NW_026782006.1, on the reverse strand, counting down.
TATTTGTACTGAAACCCTGGTTGTGGTGTACAGATCCGGGGATATTTGTACTGAAACCCTGGTAGTGGTGTACAGAGCTGGGGATATTTGTACTGAAACCCTGGTAGTGGTGTACAGATCCGGGGATATTTGTACTGAAACCCTGGTAGTGGTGTACAGATCTGGGGATATTTGTACTGAAACCCTGGTAGTGGTGTACAGATCTGGGGATATTTGTACTGAAACCCTGGTAGTGGTGTACAGATCTATTTGTACTGGGTAGTGGTGTATTTATTTGTACTGAAACCCTGGTAGTGGTGTACAGATCTGGGGATATTTGTACTGAAACCCTGGTAGTGGTGTACAGATCTGGGGATATTTGTACTGAAACCCTGGTAGTGGTGTACAGATCTGGGGATATTTGTACTGAAACCCTGGTAGTGGTGTACAGATCTGGGGATATTTGTACTGAAACCCTGGTAGTGGTGTACAGATCCGGGGATATTTGTACTGAAACCCTGGTAGTGGTGTACAGATCTGGGGATATTTGTACTGAACCCCTGGTAGTGGTGTACAGATCCGGGGATATTTGTACTGAAACCCTGGTAGTGGTGTACAGATCCGGGGATATTTGTACTGAAACCCTGGTAGTGGTGTACAGATCCGGGGATATTTGTACTGAAACCCTGGTAGTGGTGTACAGATCCGGGGATATTTGTACTGAAACCCTGGTAGTGGTGTACAGATCTGGGGATATTTGTACTGAAACCCTGGTAGTGGTGTACAGATCTGGGGATATTTGTACTGAAACCCTGGTAGTGGTGTACAGATCTGGGGATATTTGTACTGAAACCCTGGTAGTGGTGTACAGATCTTGGGATATTTGTACTGAAACCCTGGTAGTGGTGTACAGATCTGGGGATATTTGTACTGAAACCCTGGTAGTGGTGTACAGATCTGGGGATATTTGTACTGAAACCCTGGTAGTGGTGTACAGATCTGGGGATATTTGTACTGAACCCCTGGTTGTGGTGTACAGATCCGGGGATATTTGTACTGAAACCCTGGTTGTGGTGTACAGATCCGGGGATATTTGTACTGAAACCCTGGTAGTGGTGTACAGATCTGGGGATATTTGTACTGAAACCCTGGTAGTGGTGTACAGATCTGGGGATATTTGTACTGAAACCCTGGTAGTGGTGTACAGATCAGGTAGGATAGGGTTCCGGGGATATTTACTGAAACCCTGGTAGTAGTCCAGGGATATTTGTACAGGTATCAGATCTGGGGATATTTGTACTGAAACCCTGGTAGTGGTGTACAGATCTGGGGATATTTGTACTGAAACTCTGGTAGTGGTGTACAGATCTGGGGATATTTGTACTGAAACCCTGGTAGTGGTGTACAGATCTGGGGATATTTGTACTGAAACCCTGGTAGTGGTGTACAGATATTTCTTATGAAAAAAATGTCATATTTCTGAAATTCTGGTAGTGGTTACAGATCTTGTGGATATTTGTAGAAACCCTGGTAGTGGTGTACAGATTATTTTCCTAAACCCTGGTAGAATCGCGATATTTGTACTGAAAATAACAGCTATACAAATGACGTTCCGGGGACAAGAGTAAGAAAGGACGATTGTCTCGAAGGTATGGCTGTGACATCATCATGATCGATACATTAATTATTCGTCATTCGTTAATCTGGGTGAAATGAAGCATATATACCTGGGACTAATCGGTGTAGGATGTGACATGAAACCCCACAGATACGGCCGTATTTGGACTGGTAGGAACAGATCGGGGATATTTGTACTGAAACCCTGGTAAGACAGAACAGATTCGGGGATATTTGTACTGAAACCCTGGTAGTGGTGTACAGATCCGGGGATATTTGTAACCCTGGTAGTGGTGTACGTTTATTTTTGAAGACCAGAAAGGTTTGGGGATACAGTACCTGAAAGGCGTCGATAGAAGTTGACAAGTAAAGCTAATGATTACATCTTATTGAGGTGAATTACAAGCACCGAACAATGTAATCATTTCATCATCCTAGATGTAGTTGAGCACAACTTTGTGAAGTGAGTTCAAACTTTCGCCAATAACTATGAAATACGACATCTGTGTGCTGCTGTGTTTGATTCTACAGCTCCTGAGCTTTAGCACCAGTAAGTATTCTCTAAATATTATACATAAACTCTACAATATATGGAATTTCAAACAGAACACATTATAAAGTAAAAGACATACATACAGTTTGTGTAATACAAAGTATTAAATAATCTCCAGATATTATTCTAAGACTGTTCTATGTTGTCCTCCCCTTTGTAACTCTTGGTATTTACAATGTTAATTAAGATGTACCTATGAATTAGCTTGCAGTGAGCCGTGAAATTCACAACTGATATTTTAATAAATTCAATGGTTGTTTGTTTGTTTATTTATTTTTTAAATTATTATTCGATATTGGGGGCTGCCTTTATTACACTGACAAGCATAATTGTAGCCGTTGTCGGCGACAGTATTTAGATATAATCACACCCTCTCCATACAAATACTTTTAACGATGGACGGAAACTCCATTGTAAGAACATTTGATTCGAAAACTCTTACATTTTTGCTGATAAATCCACTTATTCTTGAAGAAAAAAAACACAGCAAAAACGATAAAAATCATCGTCTTCCTTTTTAAAGTTTACGGCGCGGTTTTCGATCTCGGGGGGAAAAGACAAATTATGTTTTGTTTTGATTTAAAAACTCTGATTGATCGTCGATTGTTCCGACTCATTGGAGCTATGTCGTAATCAGCAGAGCGAGCAGTGCTTACACTGTACTGGACGTACGGAGGTCAGGAACCTGGAGTTTTGACATATCGACATTGTTGTATGTAATGGCGCTGTAAGCTTGTGGCGCATCCCCAGGCGCTGTGGAAATACTTATTTGTTACCTGTCACCAAGATAGTAAGGTACTTGCATGATAATGGTACACATATACTAGTTCTATACCACAGGTAACTTTATTTTCTGAGAGGGCATACTCAGACAAGAAGACATTTTTTCTGGATTTTTTTACACTTTGAAAAAAGAGAGAAAAATATATTAAATATACCAAAATTGTCAATAATAAATTCATGCACCCGAAAACATATCAAATGAGATATTTTATTATTGTTAAAGATCACAGAAAAAAATCAGTGGTCTAAACTTTGTAAGCGATTGAAAAAAATGTTTACGTCATTAGACATTGTGTGTATGATGTCACGACATCAGTTAGACCTACCAGTAGACATTGTGTGTATGATGTCACGACATCAGTTAGACCTACCAGTAGACATTGTGTGTATGATGTCACGACATCAGTTAGACCTACCAGTAGACATTGTGTGTATGTCACGATATCAACTAGACCTACCAGTAGACATTGTGTGTATGATGTCACGACATCAGTTAGACCTACCAGTAGACATTGTGTGTATGATGTCACGACATCAGTTAGACCTACCAGTAGACATTGTGTGTATGATGTCACGACATCAGTTAGACCTACCAGTAGACATTGTGTGTATGATGTCACGACATCAGTTATACCTACCAGTAGACATTGTGTGTATAATGTCACTACATAAACTAGACCTACCAGTAGACATTGTGTGTATGATGTCACGACATCAACTAGACATACCAGTAGACACTTATGTATGATGTCACGACATCAACTAGACCTACCAGTAGACATTGTGTGTATGATGTCACGACATAAACTAGACCTATCAGTAGACATTGTGTGTATGATGTCACGACATCAACTAGACCTACCAGTAGACATTATGTGTATGATGTGACGACATCAGTTAGACCTATCAGTAGACACTGTATGTATGTCACGATATCAAATAGACCTACCAGTAGACATTGTGTGTATGATGTCACGACATCAGTTAGACCTACCAGTAGACATTGTGTGTATGTCACGATATCAACTAGACCTACCAGTAGACATTGTGTGTATGTCACGATATCAACTAGACCTACCAGTAGACATTGTGTGTATGATGTCACGACATCAGTTAGACCTACCAGTAGACATTGTGTGTATGATGTCACGACATCAGTTAGACCTACCAGTAGACATTGTGTGTATGATGTCACGACATCAGTTAGACCTACCAGTAGACATTGTGTGTATGATGTCACGACATCAGTTAGACCTACCAGTAGACATTGTGTGTATGATGTCACGACATCAGTTAGACCTACCAGTAGACATTGTGTGTATGATGTCACGACATCAGTTAGACCTACCAGTAGACATTGTGTGTATGATGTCACGACATCAGTTAGACCAGTAGACATTGTGTGTATGATGTCACGACATCAGTTAGACCTACCAGTAGACATTGTGTGTATGATGTCACGACATCAGTTATACCTACCAGTAGACATTGTGTGTATAATGTCACTACATAAACTAGACCTACCAGTAGACATTGTGTGTATGATGTCACGACATCAACTAGACATACCAGTAGACACTTATGTATGATGTCACGACATCAACTAGACCTACCAGTAGACATTGTGTGTATGATGTCACGACATCAGTTAGACCTACCAGTAGACATTGTGTGTATGATGTCACGACATTAATTTTACATGTGAACATAATATGTACTTTGGTTCTGTATCTTGTACTTCCCTGTAAGTGATGAAAACATCATGTGTCCCTTATCTACAGTGCCACATTGCACTGTGTATTTATAGATAGACAGTTTGATGAATAACTGTAAAACACCACCGATAAGGTATCAACCGGACTTACACCATTCAAACAGATCGACAAATTACACAGAAATATTAAAATACTCAGTTTTAGATCCTAGATTTAAATAATGATTGTTAAAAAGGCCTGTATATTTTAGGCTTTAAAACATGCATGTGTTTTGTTGATTGTAAAATATTGCTTCTCTCTCTCCTTCACCAAATGTCTGTTTTCTCTGTCCCGATCTGTGTTATTTGTCGTTTTTATGCTCTTCAAAAAGTTTTCGAGAACGTATGTAGTCGCAGCTTCGTCCGTCCGTCCGTCTTTCGTGTCAAGGGCCTAGCTTTGCCCACATTTAAACAAGGATCCTGAAACTCTGTATCTACTTTGGTCATACTAAGGTAATGTGGCGTGTACTAGATTCAGGACCCACACTCCCTTAATTACAGACTTATTGCCCTTTGTTAAACTTGTCCTGATCATAACTTTGCCTTAGTTTCAGTTAAGATAATGAAACTTAGTGTATACATTGATCATACGAAGACATTGTGCAATGCACAAATGTTATGACCTGCAAGCCCTTAATCACTGAGTTATTGGCCTTTGTTAAAATTTTGTGTCCAGAACATAGCTCTGCTTTCATTTAAGCAAGGACATTGAAACTCGGTGTATAATTAGTTATACTTGGAGGATGTGCAGTGTATCAAATTCAGGGTCTGCAACCCCTTAATTACAGAGTTACTCATCTTTGTTAAAATTTTATGTCCAGAGTAACAGTTTGCCTTCATTTAAACCAGGATGATGAAACTTGGTGTGTACATTGGTCATACTAAGAGAATGTGCATTGTTCCAAAATCAGGGCCAGAAACCCCTTCACTAGATAATTACTGCCCTTTGTTAAAATTTTGTGTCCAATAAAGTTATTTTCCGGGAGTATTCATCAGTTTTACTGTACTCTTGTTTAAGTCACGCTAATTAATCTCTATATCACCAAATACTTACAATAAGTATCACAGCATCTCAATTAACATGATTTAAAGAAAATGTTAAGATAACCCATTTTGCAACGAAGACTTCCTTAAGATTATACCGATTATTCTCCAACACAAGCTTAATATCAAATAAATCATTTGACATTTTAATCCTCCTTTAAACCAGTCAAGTTTGTCCTCAGTACTAGCCTTAGGCTGGTTTAGATTATGGTGCACAATTCACTGTTTTACAAGTGATTACGATATCACAACACTGAATACAAGATCTCACGTATCCGACTTAAAACGATCCCTACTATAGATGATTCTGTCCGATATGTTAAACGTTACGCATTGTAGTACAAACACTTCTGTGTATTGAAAGTGGCGTGTAACAACGTCTCTGTGGGAGAAGGTTTTGGGTAAAATGCTATATGATTTATAAATACTATTATAATACACTGGCACCCTCCAAAAGAAACACATGTAAGACATTTGGCGGAGACTGTCACTTTATTTTTCAGAAGCACAGTCCCGATATGCGTGCCTTCAAGGACGGCCCGGGTTTTTCTCTAGCCAATCAGATGACGATTCTCATTCTGCTGAGGATTTGATGTCCGGCTCGTCAACAATGACGGGGACATTGGGATGTGACGACATGCCCGGCACGCGCATCCTGGTTTCAAAGGTTATCCATGGTCGTGGAGGTCCATTCGCGTCCTGTGGCAGTCCGAACGAGTTCTGTGACGACGTCATTTACAGCAATAGTCGACTGGCAGTAATGTGTGACAGGAAGATTCGATGTTTCCCTAGCACTACTTCCAAACTGATTCCTCACTGTGGCACCAACAGCAACTTTATCCACGTGGAGTACGAATGTGTCAACCGTGAGTTCGCATTCTAAAATAAAGTTACAGGAAACATACACGTGGGTACAGTGTCACCGATAAAGTGACAGTAAACATACACGTGGGTACAGTATCACCGATAAAGTGACAGTAAACATACACGTGGGCACAGTATCACCGATAAAGTGACAGTAAACATACACGTGGGTACAGTATCACCGATAAAGTGACAGTAAACATACACAGTAAACATACACATACACGTGGGTACAGTATCACCGATAAAGTGACAGTAAACATACACGTGGGCACAGTATCACCGATAAAGTGACAGTAAACATACACGTGGGTACAGTATCACCGATAAAGTGACAGTAAACATACACGTGGGTACAGTGTCACTGATAAAGTTACAGTAAACATACACGTGGGTACAGTATCACTGATACAGTTACAGTAAACATACACGTGGGTACAGTATCACCGATAAAGTGACAGTAAACATACACGTGGGTACAGTATCACTGATACAGTCACAGTAAACATACACGTGGGTACAGTATCACTGATAAAGTTACAGTAAACATACACGTGGGTACAGTATCACCGATAAAGTGACAGTAAACATACACGTGGGTACAGTGTCACTGATAAAGTGACAGTAAACATACACGTGGGTACAGTGTCACTGATACAGTTACAGTAAACATACACGTGGGTACAGTGTCACTGATAAAGTGACAGTAAACATACACGTGGGTACAGTATCACTGATACAGTTACAGTAAACATACACGTGGGTACAGTATCACCGATAAAGTGACAGTAAACATACACGTGGGTACAGTGTCACTGATACAGTTACAGTAAACATACACGTGGGTACAGTATCACTGATACAGTTACAGTAAACATACACGTGGGTACAGTATCACCGATAAAGTGACAGTAAACATACACGTGGGTACAGTGTCACTGATAAAGTGACAGTAAACATACACGTGGGTACAGTGTCACTGATACAGTGACAGTAAACATACACGTGGGTACAGTGTCACTGATGCAGTGACAGTAAACATACACGTGGGTACAGTATCACTGATACAGTTACAGTAAACATACACGTGGGTACAGTATCACCGATAAAGTGACAGTAAACATACACGTGGGTACAGTATCACTGATACAGTTACAGTAAACATACACGTGGTTACAGTGTCACTGATAAAGTGACAGTAAACATACACGTGGGTACAGCATCACTGATAAAGTGACAGTAAACATACACGTGGGTACAGCATCACTGATAAAGTGACAGTAAACATACACGTGGGTACAGTGTCACTGATAAAGTGACAGTAAACATACACGTGGGTACAGTATCACCGATAAAGTGACAGTAAACATACACGTGGGTACAGTATCACTGATAAAGTGACAGTAAACATACACGTGGGTACAGTGTCACTGATAAAGTGACAGTAAACATACACGTGGGTACAGTATCACTGATAAAGTGACAGTAAACATACACGTGGGTACAGTATCACCGATAAAGTGACAGTAAACATACACGTGGGTACAGTATCACCGATAAAGTGACAGTAAACATACACGTGGGTACAGTATCACTGATAAAGTTACAGTAAACATACACGTGGGTACAGTGTCACTGATAAAGTGACAGTAAACATACACGTGGGTACAGTATCACCGATAAAGTGACAGTAAACATACACGTGGGTACAGTGTCACTGATAAAGTGACAGTAAACATACACGTGGGTACAGTATCACCGATAAAGTGACAGTAAACATACACGTGGGTACAGTATCACTGATAAAGTGACAGTAAACATACACGTGGGTACAGCATCACTGATAAAGTGACAGTAAACATACACGTGGGTACAGTATCACCGATAAAGTGACAGTAAACATACACGTGGGTACAGTATCACCGATAAAGTGACAGTAAACATACACGTGGGTACAGTGTCACTGATACAGTTACAGTAAACATACACGTGGGTACAGTATCACCGATAAAGTGACAGTAAACATACACGTGGGTACAGTATCACCGATAAAGTGACAGTAAACATACACGTGGGTACAGTATCACTGATACAGTTACAGTAAACATACACGTGGGTACAGTATCACTGATAAAGTTACAGTAAACATACACGTGGGTACAGTGTCACTGATAAAGTGACAGTAAACATACACGTGGGTACAGTATCACTGATACAGTTACAGTAAACATACACGTGGGTACAGTGTCACTGATACAGTTACAGTAAACATACACGTGGGTACAGTGTCACTGATACAGTTACAGTAAACATACACGTGGGTACAGTGTCACTGATAAAGTGACAGTAAACATACACGTGGGTACAGTGTCACTGATACAGTTACAGTAAACATACACGTGGGTACAGTGTCACTGATACAGTTACAGTAAACATACACGTGGGTACAGTGTCACTGATAAAGTTACAGTAAACATACACGTGGGCACAGTATCACCGATAAAGTGACAATAAACATACACGTGGGTACAGCATCACCGATAAAGTGACAGTAAACATACACGTGGGTACAGTGTCACTGATACAGTTACAGTAAACATACACGTGGGTACAGTGTCACTGATAAAATGACAGTAAACATACACGTGGGTACAGCATCACCGATAAAGTGACAATAAACATACACGTGGGTACAGTATCACTGATAAAGTGACAATAAACATACACGTGGGTACAGCATCACCGATAAAGTGACAGTAAACATACATGTGGGTACAGTGTCACTGATAAAGTGACAATAAACATACACGTGGGTACAGCATCACCGATAAAGTGACAGTAAACATACACGTGGGTACAGTATACACGTGGGTACAGTATACACGTGGGTACAGTATACACGTGGGTACAGTATACACGTGGGTACATGAGCTGTTATCATCAGAATTCGAATTCATGCTGACATATATAAACTTTCAATGAAAAATGACGACAACGATGTAGAAAATGTCGTTTACCTGTCTTTACCCAGCGACTGACGCCGCTAAATTGTCGGAATACACCTGTCACGTATTTGTGCTGTATTCGGTAGTGTCAACTGTTTCAGTGTAAACTAATTCGCCAGAATTATTTTCTTACATTCTTACATTCTTACATTCTTACATTCGAAATATGAATACCTTTTTATCAAAACTGATCATTTGTTTTGACGATACGAAAAGACATAAAGTTGCTTTTACATTCGGTGACGACTGGACCTGTATTTCTTTGCGGAGTAATTATTTTGGTGGAAGTCATTAGTAAAACCAGAGTACAACGGCATTAGCTACACGCAGTTGTACACACAAACTGTCAAGTTATTATTTTTGTAATTCGAATTTTCAGTAAATGTTTTGAACCAAAAGAGGTATTCCAAAGCCTCGTGCTTAACACTTTTATCTTTCTTCACAGGGGCCAAACAGTTTATATTTCAAGACCATGTATACTTTATTTGTTTAATGTAATCGTGCTGTCGTCTGTAGTTTCAGTTTTCGAAAAGCAAGCTGATCATTTATCTGAAAAATAGCCGGATAATCATAACTGACACGGTATCATCAAACTCGTGTTACGAGTTCAGATAGGGCTGTTTTATTTAAAAACCTCTGTATACCTTTCGGCCTGGTCAGTGTTGGAAATTTCTGTATACCTTTCAGCCTGGTCAGTGTTGGATATTTCTGTATACCTTTCAGCCTGGTCAGTGTTTGATATTTCTGTATACCTTTCAGCCTGGTCAGTGTTTGATATTTCTGTATACCTTTCAGCCTGGTCAGTGTTGGAAATTTCTGTATACCTTTCAGCCTGGTCAGTGTTGGAAATTTCTGTATACCTTTCAGCCTGGTCAGTGTTTGATATTTCTGTATATCTTTCAGCCTGTTCAGTGTTGGATATTTCTGTAAACCTATCAGCCTGGTCAGTGTTTGATATTTCTGTATATCTTTCAGCCTGGTCAGTGTTTGATATTTCTGTATACCTTTCAGCCTGGTCAGTGTTTGATATTTCTGTATACCTTTCAGCCTGGTCAGTGTTTGATATTTCTGTATATCTTTCAGCCTGGTCATTGTTTGATATTTCTGTATACCTTTCAGCCTGGTCAGTGTTTGATATTTCTGTATACCTTTCAGCCTGGTCAGTGTTTGATATTTCTGTATACCTTTCAGCCTGGTCAGTGTTGATATTTCTGTATACCTTTCAGCCTGGTCAGTGTTGGATATTTCTGTATACCTTTCAGCGTTGGAGCCTGGTCAGTGTTGGATATTTCTGTATACCTTTCAGCCTGGTCAGTGTTGGATATTTCTGTATACCTTTCAGCCTGGTCAGTGTTTGATATTTCTGTATACCTTTCAGCCTGGTCAGTGTTTGATATTTCTGTATACCTTTCAGCCTGGTCAGTGTTGGAAATTTCTGTATACCTTTCAGCCTGGTCAGTGTTTGATATTTCTGTATACCTTTCAGCCTGGTCAGTGTTTGATATTTCTGTATATCTTTCAGTCTGGTCAGTGTTGGATATTTCTGTATACCTTTCAGCCCGTTCAGTGTTTGATATTTCTGTAAACCTTTCAGCCTGGTCATTGTTTGATATTTCTGTATATCTTTCAGCCTGGTCAGTGTTGGATATTTCTGTATACCTTTCAGCCTGGTCAGTGTTGGATATTTCTGTATACCTTTCAGCCTGGTCAGTGTTGGATATTTCTGTATACCTTTTAGCCTGGTCAGTGTTGGAAATTTCTTTATACCTTTCAGCCTGGTCAGTGTTGGATATTTCTGTAAACCTTTCAGCCTGGTCAGTGTTTGATATTTCTGTATACCTTTCAGCCCGTTCAGTGTTTGATATTTCTGTAAACCTTTCAGCCTGGTCATTGTTTGATATTTCTGTATATCTTTCAGCCTGGTCAGTGTTGGATATTTCTTTATACCTTTCAGCCTGGTCAGTGTTTGATATTTGTCACGACTCCAATACAAATGTCCAGTTGTCTACCTTGTACATCACCTCTCCGAAGACCACGAGTGCAGCTTCCTCCTGCGAGTGTATAATAAAAGGTCAAGTGAATGGACAGATAACGCTGGACTATGTCCAGTCTAACACGGACAGTACACGATGTGGAACCAACTACCTGTTAGTGGAGAGTAAGACACTGGGCAACCAAACAGCCGTAAACAAACAGAACAACATATGCGGACGAAAGACCGTCGCCAAGGATACTTATCACGGATCTGTCCGTCTTACTTACGGGACCAAGTCGTCGTTCTTTAACAGTGGCTTCCTGACCAAAATCGTGGGTGGGTATATTTTTCATATCCCAATATGCCTGTTATGGGTTCTGTCCTATATCAACATAAATACATGTTGTCATGACAAGATATAGAATACCGAATTCCTGTCTAAGATCACGAGTGTTGATTTATTTCTAGTCCTAACTTAAAGACTGAATTTCATATTTTTAATATCTCGAAACTAAGACATACAACAAAAAGCCCCAAACTTTACATTTGACAGGTACCACGACATGATGTACGTACAAATCATTATTTTACAGTGCCGGACGGTGCTTCACAAGACGTGTCTGTCCAATGCGGTGCCGTGTTTTCCGAACAAGATCAACAAACAAATACTCGAGGAGGTACAAACGGCCCCCCGCTGTATAGACAGATGGATGGATACTTCGCCGCCTACAACAGATTTCTGACGACGGTTTCTCCATTTCAGGACCCATATTATGACAACAATTCTACCCAGGGCTCAGGAAGAAATGCTGCACGTGCAACTAGTCCTATTGGCGTGAGTCCACCAAGTGGCCAATGGCGTGGCCCAGGACATCGTCCACCTTACTGGAACAGAGGTTACCAACGTTACGGGCCAAGGCACTATCCACCTTATGGACCCGCGCCTGCTAGAACAACCAACTCAACAGGCCCGGCAGGCAATAACACCACGTCACCTCAGAACAATGTTCATCACTTCAATCGGCCGCGATATTACCCTCCAACTGTTTCACCTTTTTGGAGATTCATGCGCCAACGCCGAAATAGGAACTTGGATCTTTTTGCAGAAGATCCTATGTTTAGGCGATGGGGTTTCCAACAAGGTCCTCCAATGGGTCGTTGGCCACAGAATAAGGGTCCACCCACAGGCGGCCCTAAAGCGAACGTAAACGGCACCAAGTCAGCTAAGCTTCCGACCGATGTGGAGTTCATCGGGAACTCTGCAACGCGAAACAACATAGAACCGAAAAAGAACAAAGGACAGAATACTCCACCTGGTGCTCCACAGGCTCGCAAGAGCGAGAGTGTCACTGAGGAAAAATTTCCCACAGAAGCAGGTAAGTGATATTGGTGTGAGGGTTCATGTCCTACTGCAAAACGAGAAATTTTATTTTCGATTTGTTCGACCTCAAACGAGTCTGGTGATTGGGTGATCTGCGCGGAATTCAACTGTTCGTAAGCATTCTTTCTCCTAATTTAGAAGTGTAAGACATCTAGTTAGATTAATTAATTTTATGAGATTTAAACAGGTAACAACTACCAGTATACATGACAACTTTTTAAAGTACGATTTCTCCGAAAAGAAGTGCGTCTGGGATATAAGATCCAGTATAAGGTACATAAGCACTGACATTTGATGGCGGAGGAGGGTATTACCATCTTATGTATATGTAATAGTAACAGGACGTGTTATTCTCATGTCATAATGTTGTTATTTTCTGTAGGACGACTTGCGGCCTATATCATAGGAGGTACTGGAGCGGTTCTTTCAGCTGTCGGAGGTGTGGTCATGGTCTTACTCTGCAGCAGAAGGTACGTAACTGTGACACTGAATCTCAAACTCTCTGGAAGAAAGAGATACACATTCTCATAACAAAAAATGATACTCAGTCTCATTCTCTGTAACAGAGAGTGATACTCAGTCTCATTCTCTGTAACAGAGAGTACCACCCTGTCGTACTCACTAATACATACAATGATTTACACAACTGATTCAATGTTGAGTTGCTATGTCTCTTAATCAGACTCGTATTGAAGAGATGGTGGTGATGCGTGCTATCCTTACACAGGGAATAAAATGATATTGGTCACCAAGGCAACAGTTTCACCAAAATGTACATATTTTAATAACAACATTTAATAAAAAAAAAACCAAAAGTAAGGTAAATAAATAAATTGCAATTGTATCATTCTACATTGTAGGAAGAGACGGAGGGAGTCTGCTGGTAACAGTGATGGAGCTTCCCAGGTTAATGTCGGTCCTATATACTCTTTGCCGACTCACAACCTTGGACGCGTGCACGTTAACGCTGCGTATGTAAGTTCTGACGGGGAAGGGTCTGAGGCGGGATGGAGTGAGCTTGACCTTGACGACCCAGCTGACCCTTATACAACCGCTCACATTCCATCTCATGCCGCACGAGGAGATAGCAATGTCACTGCTACCCGAAGTGAAGGTCGTCCCATTGCGGCTGATCTATCAAGTGGAACTGTTCTCGGAATTTCTAACTTGGCCTGTCCGGCCACCGGAGAGTCCAGGAAGAGTAGTCAGCCAATCTACGATAATAACATCTGAACATTTGGATTGTTTAAACCTAATTTTTCAATCTAATTCTTGTAAACAAGTGCTAATTTTTTTATACTTTTTGCTTCATGTCTGTGTACACACATTTTACAATTGAACCGTAAAAATCAAGCACCGATTACTTGGTGTCACTCTTAAATAAACCCTTTGCCTCTCACCGACTACTTGGTGTCTTTTCAGATAAACATTTGCCTCTCACCGACTACTCTGTGTCTTTTTAGATAAACACTTGCTTCTCACCTGCTATTTGGTGTCTTTTTAGATAATCTTGTTTCTCACCTACTACTCGGTGTCTTTTTAGATAAACACCTGCTTCTCACCTACTATTTGGTGTCATGTTTAGATAGACATCTGCTTCTCACCTACTATTTGGTGTCACTTTTAGATAAACACCTGCTTCTCACTTACTACTTGGTGTCATGTTTAGATAGACATCTGCTTCTCACCTACTATTTGGTGTCACTTTTAGATAAACACCTGCTTCTCACTTACTACTTGGTGTCATGTTTAGATAGACATCTGCTTCTCACCTACTATTTGGTGTCACTTTTAGATAAACACCTGCTTCTCACTTACTATTTGGTGTCATGTTTAGATAAACACCTGTTTCTCACTTACTACTTGGTGTCATGTTTAGATAAACATCTGCTTCTCTCCTACTATTTGGTGTGTTTAGATAAACACCTGCTTCTCACTTACTACTTGGTGTCATGTTTAGATAGACATCTGCTTCTCACCTACTATTTGGTGTCACTTTAAGATAAACACTTGCTTCTCACCTACTATTTAGTGTCTTTTTAGATAAACATCTGCTTCTCTTGATTTGGTGTGTTTAGATAAACTCTCCCTACTATTTGGTGTGTTTAGATAAACATCTGCTTCTCACCTACTATTTGGTGTCATGTTTAGATAAACACTTCCTTCTCTCCTACTATTTGGTGTGTTTAGATAAACATCTGCTTCTCACCTACTATTTGGTGTCATGTTTAGATAAACACCTGCTTCTCACCTACTATTTGGTGTCATGTTTAGATAAACATCTGCTTCTCTCCTACTATTTGGTGTGTTTAGATAAACACCTGTTTCTCACCTACTAATTGGGGTCATGTTTAGATAAACATCTGCTTCTCACCTACTATTTGGTGTCATGTTTAGATAAACATCTGCTTCTCACCTACTATATGGTGTCATGTTTAGATAAACATCTGCTACTCTCATACTATTTGGTGTGTTTAGATAAAGACCTGTTTCTCACCTACTAATTGGTGTCATGTTTAGATAAACATCTGCTTCTCACCTACTATTTGGTGTCACTTTTAGATAAACACCTGCTTCTCACTTACTACTTGGTGTCATGTTTAGATAGACATCTGCTTCTCACCTACTAATTGGTGTCGTGTTTAGATAAACATCTGCTTCTCACGTACTATTTGGTGTCTTTTTAGATAAACACCTGCTTCTCACTTACTACTTGGTGTCATGTTTAGATAAACACCTGTTTCTCACCTACTATTTGGTGTCACTTTTAGATAAACACTTGCTTCTCGCCTACTATTTAGTGTCTTTTTAGATAAACATCTACTTCTCACTTACTACTTGGTGTCATGTTTAGATAAACACCTGTTTCTCACCTACTATTTGGTGTCACTTTTAGATAAACACTTTCTTCTATTTATTCAGACGTCGAAACACACAAAACTGCATTCGTCATTAGACCACTCCAATACCATCAATATTATTCCGTCATGTACTTACGGACCAAGGATTTGAGAACACATGTCTTCTAGTTAGTGTCATCGCAATGAATACAGGTCAATCTGTCAATATCAGGTTACCGGATAATCGCTATGTTTCGTTTCCCAACCTATTATTTTTGTTTGAGGAGTTAAACAGCTATAATAGTCTGAAATAAAAAGCATGATGTACATAGTAGACAGTGTTTGTGTAATCAATCCACTCCCGGGCACTGGGATCTGTTTTATCACAAGATACCATAACAACATAAATTAATTACATTATCAGTACAACTTTACAGGGGCATTTGATATACCATTATCGATATTCCAGGGGATACAATCACTTTCACTCTCTGTATCCTCAATACCCCAGTGGTTACAATCACTTTCACTCTCTGTATCCTCAATGCTCCAGGGGTTACAATCACTTTCACTCTCTGTATCCTCAATACTCCAGGGGTTACAATCACTTTCACTCTCTGTATCCTCAATACCCCAGGGGTTACAATCACTTTCACTCTCTGCATCCTCAATACTCCAGGGGTTACAATCACTTTCACTCTCTGCATCCTCAATACTCCAGGGGTTGAAATCACTTTCACTCTCTGTATCCACAATACCCCAGGGGTTACAATCACTTTCACTCCAGGGGTTACAATCACTTTCACTCTCTGTATCCTCAATACTCCAGGGGTTGAAATCACTTCCGCTCTCTGTATCCACAATACCCCAGGGGTTACAACCACTTTCACTCCAGGGGTTACAATCACTTTCACTCTCTGTATCCTCAATACTCCAGGGTTACAACCACTTTCACTCTCTGTATCCTCAATACTCCAGGGGTTACAATCACTTTCACTCCAGGGGTTACAATCACTTTCGCTCTCTGTATCCTTAATACCCCAGGGGTTACAATCACATTCACTCTCTGTATCCTCAATACCCCAGGGGTTACAATCAGTTTCACTCCAGAGGTTACAATCACTCTCTGTATCCCTGGTATAACCGAAGTCGTTTCATTGTTTCAAGGAGAAAAACTGTTTCATCACAGACTGATACACTCCTTTTAAAGATTTCAAAGGATCGACATCCAACTTCAAAGCCATTACAATATACCGTTATGTAACCTCGAGATTCATTTGATGTACATCAAAGGATCAACTTAATCTTTTGTCGCACTTGTGCCTTCGATTTTGCCATGACATGTTCAATTTACGGAGAGCGAAAGTGATTGCAACCTCTGGAATATTGAGGATACAGAGAGTGAAAGTGATTGTAACCCCTGGAGTGAAAGTGATTGTAACCCCTGGAGTGAAAGTGATTGTAACCCCTGGAGTATTGAGGGTACAGAGAGTGAAAGTGGTTGTAACCCCTGGAGTATTGAGGATACAGAGAGTGAATGTGGTTGTAACCCCTGGAGTATTGAGGATACAGAGAGTGAAAGTAATCGTAACCCCTGGAGTATTGAGGATGCAGAGAGTGAAAGTGATTGTAAACCCTGGAGTGAAAGTGGTTGTAACCCCTGGAGTATTGAGGATGCAGAGAGTGAAAGTGATTGTAAACCCTGGAGTGAAAGTGGTTGTAACCCCTGAAGTATTGAGGATACAGAGAGTGAATGTGGTTGTAACCCCTGGAGTATTGAGGATGTAGAGAGTGAAAGTGATTGTAACCCCTGGAGTATTAAGGATACAGAGAGTGAAAGTGATTGTAACCCCTGGAGTATTAAGGATACAGAGAGTGAAAGTGATCGTAACCTCTGGAGTATTAAGGATACAGAGAGTGAAAGTGATCGTAACCTCTGGAGTATTAAGGATACAGAGAGTGAAAGTGATCGTAACCTCTGGAGTATTAAGGATACAGAGAGCGAAAGTGATTGTAACCCCTGGAGTATTAAGGATACAGAGAGTGAAAGTGATCGTAACCTCTGGAGTGAAAGTGGTTGTAACCCCTGGAGTATTGAGGATGCAGAGAGTGAAAGTGATTGTAACCCCTGGAGTATTAAGGATACAGAGAGTGAAAGTGATCGTAACCTCTGGAGTGAAAGTGATTGTAACCCCTGGAGTATTAAGGATACAGAGAGTGAAAGTGATCGTAACCTCTGGAGTGAAAGTGGTTGTAACCCCTGGAGTATTGAGGATGCAGAGAGTGAAAGTGATTGTAACCCCTGGAGTATTAAGGATACAGAGAGTGAAAGTGATCGTAACCTCTGGAGTATTAAGGATACAGAGAGCGAAAGTGATTGTAACCCCTGGAGTATTAAGGATACAGAGAGTGAAAGTGATCGTAACCTCTGGAGTATTAAGGATACAGAGAGTGAAAGTGATCGCAACCTCTGGAGTATTAAGGATACAGAGAGCGAAAGTGATCGTAACCTCTGGAGTATTAAGGATACAGAGAGTGAAAGTGATCGTAACCTCTGTAGTGAAAGTGGTTGTAACCCCTGGAGTATTGAGGATGCAGAGAGTGAAAGTGATTGTAACCCCTGGAGTATTGAGGATGCAGAGAGTGAAAGTGATTGTAACCCCTGGAGTATTGAGGATGCAGAGAGTGAAAGTGATTGTAACCCCTGGAGTATTGAGGATGTAGAGAGTGAATGTGATTGTAACCCCTGGAGTATTGAGGATGCAGAGAGTGAAAGTGATTGTAACCCCTGGAGTGAAACTGATTGTAACCCCTGGGGTATTGTGGATACAGAGAGTGAATGTGGTTGTAACCCCTGGAGTATTAAGGATACAGAGAGCGAAAGTGATCGTAACCTCTGGAGTGAAAGTGATTGTAACACCTGAAGTATTGAGGATACAGAGAGTGAATGTGGTTGTAACCCCTGGAGTGAAAGTGATTGTAACCCCTGGAGTATTGTGGATACAGAGAGTGAATGTGGTTGTAACCCCTGGAGTATTAAGGATACAGAGAGTGAAAGTGATCGCAACCCCTGGAGTGAAAGTGATTGTAACCCCTGAAGTATTGAGGATACAGAGAGTGAATGTGGTTGTAACCCCTGGAGTATTGAGGATGTAGAGAGTGAAAGTGATTGTAAACCCCGGAGTACTGAGGATGCAGAGAGTGAAAGTGATTTTAAACCCTGGAGAACTGAGGATGTAGAGAGTGAAAGTGATTGTAACCCCTGGAGTGAAAGTGATTGTAACCCCTGGAGTGAAAGTGATTGTAACCCCTGGAGTATTAAGGATACAGAGAGTGAAAGTGATCGCAACCCCTGGAGTGAAAGTGATTGTAACCCCTGAAGTATTGAGGATACAGAGAGTGAATGTGGTTGTAACCCCTGGAGTATTGAGGATGTAGAGAGTGAAAGTGATTGTAAACCCCGGAGTACTGAGGATGCAGAGAGTGAAAGTGATTGTAAACCCTGGAGTACTGAGGATGTAGAGAGTGAAAGTGATTGTAACCCCTGGAGTGAAAGTGATTGTAACCCCTGGAGTGAAAGTGATTGTAACCCCTGGAGCGAAAGTGATTGTAACCCCTGGAGTGAAAGTGATTGTAACCCCTGGAGTATTGAGGATGCATAGAGTGAAAGTGATTGTAACCCCTGGAGTATTGAGGATGCAGAGAGTGAAAGTGATTGTAACCCCTGGAGTGAAAGTGATTGTAACCCCTGGAGTGAAAGTGATTGTAACCCCTGGAGTATTGAGGATGTAGAGAGTGAAAGTGATTGTAACCCCTGGAGTATTAAGGATGCAGAGAGTGAAAGTGATTGTAACCTCTGGAGTATTGAGGATGCAGAGAGTGAAAGTGATTGTAACCCCTGGAGTATTGAGGATGCAGAGAGTGAAAGTGATTGTAACCCCTGGAGTATTGAGGATGCAGAGAGTGAAAGTGATTGTAACCCCTGGAGTATTGAGGATGCAGAGAGTGAAAGTGATTGTAACCCCTGGAGTATTGAGGATGCAGAGAGTGAAAGTGATTGTAACCCCTGGAGTGAAAGTGATTGTAACCCCTGGAGTATTGAGGATACAGAGAGTGAAAGTGATCATAACACCTGGAGTATTGAGGATACAGAGAGTGAAAGTGATTGTAACCCCTGGAGAGAAAGTGATTGTAACCCCTGGAGTATTGAGGATACAGAGAGTGAAAGTGATTGTAAACCCTGGAGTATTGAGGATACAGAGAGCGAAAGTGATTGTAAACCCTGGAGTATTGAGGATACAGAGAGTGAAAGTGATTGTAACCCCTGGAGTGAAAGTGGTTGTAACCCCTGGAGTATTGAGGATACAGAGAGTGAAAGTGATTGTAACCCCTGGAGTACTGAGGATACCGAGAGTGAATGTGATTGTAACCACTGGGGTATTGAGGATACCGAGAGTGAATGTGATTGTAACCCCTGGAGTATTGTGGATACAGAGAGTGAATATGGTTGTAACCCCTGGAGTATTGAGGATGTAGAGAGTGAAAGTGATTGTAACCCCTGGAGTGAAAGTGATTGTAATCCCTGGAGTGAAAGTGATTGTAACCCCTGGAGTGAAAGTGATTGTAACCCCTGGAGTGAAAGTGATCGTAACCCCTGGAGTGAAAGTGATTGTAACCCCTGGAGTGAAAGTGATTGTAACCCCTTCAGGATGTTGATATACAGTGATTGATGATATGTTTCCTAGCTATTAATGAAGAGACAAAAATCAACGCGGTTTAAATGATTTAGAACACCCTCGCAATATCAAAATGTTTATTTAAATTTCCCTTCGCTGAATTAAGATAAATAACTATATTCTGCCCTTTTTCATTAAAATACAAAAAAAAAAAAAAAAAATTAGTTCATTCCATCTTTCTTTTGCCAAATTCAAGAAGCGTTTATTTCACTCTTCCGTCAAAACATCCAAAAATATTTTATCCAAGTCTTCATTGGAAAGATTCAAAAATGGGTTTCTTTCCCATCCTTCCTTCGTATAATAAAAATAGCGTGATACATTCGTCCATCACATACCTGAAAAACATGTATTAATTATTGTTCTTAAGATTCCGAACACATTTATTCCATACTTTCTTCCCAGAATTAAGAAATATTCAAAAATCCTTCCATGGCAGAATATAGAAATGTATATTCCATCCTTCCATGGCAGTATATAGAAATGTATATTCCATCCTTCCATGACAGAATATAGAAATGTATATTCCATCCTTCCATGACAGAATATAGAAATGTATATTCCATCCTTCCATGACAGAATATAGAAATGTATATTCCATCCTTCCATGGTAGAATATAGAAATGTATATTCCATCCTTCCATGACAGAAATGTATATTCCATCCTTCCATGACAGAATATAGAAATGTATATTCAATCCTTCCATGGCAGATTATAGAAATGTATATTCCATCCTTCCATGACAGAATATAGAAATGTATATTCCATCCTTCCATGACAGAATATAGAAATGTATATTCCATCCTTCCATGACAGAAATGTATATTCCATCCTCCATGACAGAATATAGAAATGTATATTCAATCCTTCCATGGCAGATTATAGAAATGTATATTCCATCCTTCCATGGTAGAATATAGAAATGTATATTCCATCCTTCCATGACAGAATATAGAAATGTATATTCCATCCTTCCATGACAGAATATAGAAATGTATATTTTATCCTTCCATGACAGAATACAAAAACGTTAATTTCATCCTACCAAGGTAGAATTTAGAAACGCTTATTTTGGAGCAAAAGTATGACTTATTATATATCATTTTTTTTCGACTTGATGTATGGATAGTTTGTGATATAACTACATTAATGTAGAAAAAAATCTTTTAAAGAATATGACAATTTCTGTCATTGGTAAGAATACATGTAGTCACGTGTTTAATTAAGGTAAGGGTCATACAAGGGTCTAAAATGGATATGACAAGACCTGAACTGTAATGTCCTCGTGGAATGCTTTCTTACATACTAGATGATTGTTTCTCTGCAATCTGATCTCCCGTGTGTCTAAGCAAACATTCTTACAATATGGAAACATTAACAGTATGGAAAAGTCTAAATTCTTTAATCTAACAAAATGCACTATATAATTGATTCGGAATCCTCAATACCAGCTGGTTGTTACGTCACAATCCGAATAAGCAGGATCAATTACAAAATGTATACAAGATAAACACATAAATATATATAATACTTGCGTATTATATATAACGATGCTTGGTATATAATTGTACCATTTTTTGGTCTAATATTATTTACATGAAATGTTAAAAACAACTAGAAAATACCAACATGTAAATTTGATTATAATCCTGCCCAAATTTGATTAAACTAGAGCAAACTATAAACGAAAGAAATATTCCTGAAAAATGTACAAGGATAATAATACCAGGTGTTCATCAACACTTGCCATTAAAATTCTTTATCAATTCAAGTCAGTAAAACAATGGACTTCAGTGTCACCCACGTGGCCGAATTGTGCAGTTCCATATTGAAATTGTCGCATTGTCTTGTTGTTTAAGTGGGTATCTTTCTTTTCTTTAAATTTCTCACAAAATCAAGCATTTGAACACTGTATTTATCAATGAAAAATACATCTGGTATGCATTGTTCATAAATCACCTGCCGAATAAAAAGTGAACACACTTTAAAACTTATCACAGGCATTTTATTAAATAAAATATTGCCATATATACAACATTAACAACCAAGTTACACTGATTAGACGTAACCGACTCATCGCTCTTTAGATCAATCACGTTTTCCCGATCCACATACAAACTCATACTAACAATTATGGCAAGCCAAGTTGTCCTTCATTCATGAAGCTATTTTGATCCGTTACTCCACCACATTGTATCAAATATCTTGTAGACTTTATTAGATATCTTGTTTATCCGATAAAGTATCTTACATAATATATACCTTATAGATTTTATTCAATATCTTGTTTATTTGATAAAATCACTTGTACAACATCTATTGATAGATTTTATTAAATATCTTTTTTATTTGATAAAGTCCCCTCTATAATATATACCTTGTAGCTTTTATTAGATGTCTTGTTTTTTGATAAAGTGGCTGATATAATATATATATTACATACTGATAAACTAATGTACTTGTCTTTATATGATATATACATAACATTAAATAATCTTTCTCATGAATAATTTATCTTATACATAAAATGAGATATATATCAGGATGTCTTTTATAATTTGGTTAAGTACTGGATCCACATTGTTCAACGAGTAAATGATAACTTGGCTTGCCATAGACGATCATACTTTTATCTCGGTCTAAATCCACCAAAATATCAGGTATATCGCCATATGTACCTCTCCATGTTCTATTTACAATACCTATATCAATTATTCATTCTAAATAATGTCACTCCCATACCGCTGACAAATTGTTTATTACCCTTCCCTAGTTAACGACTATAATGAACCAAAAATATAATTCCAAGGGTATATCTAAAATTATCGGGTCAAACTTCGGGCTGTGTAATTAAATGTTGGATAATACGTGATATTTATAGGGATGCTATCCTGTAGTGATTTCTTGTTGTTTTTGTTTCAGCTGAATTTCAAAATTGTGGCCATGTCATTGTTTCTTTTTTTCTATAAATACTCTCCTAAACTAATGAAATGCAAAATACTAAATCTGTATTTTGTCTATCCCAATGATAATTCAAATTGTCAATGGGTCTTCAAACAATACCAATAAGAAACCCAAGGCCTTATACATGTAGAATGAAACCTAGCACCAAAACAACAGGAATGCACTTAGAAATAAGCGTAGGTACGACGAAAGGGAAGGTAAATAAACTTAAGAGAGTCCGTACAGCAAAAGTTCCCTTTCATATGTAGCTAAAATGACTTCACACGTTGATAAGGGTTTAAATGTGTCAGACTCGCTTTGTAAAAACACTCTTAAAAAGATGTTAAAACTTTTTCAATCTTCCAAACTTTATGTAAATAATAAATCATAATCAGTGCAATGGTGGCGATGGCAGAGACTTTAACCAAACAAATTATCGGAATGACCCACACAGTACAGAATTCACACTAGTTACACATACACATGATCACACTGGTATGCTTTAACATGAAGATGTTCAATTGGAATGCCTTTCTTTCCCTTAATATCACATAACGATCAGTGTTTAACGATTAACACTCCGTATAAAAACCACACAAAGAATGTTCATCAACAGGATTACTCTCCAGTATAATTGAGAGAACATTAATCACATGTACTATACAAAGCAATTCATTGAAAGTTTCCCATGTGATTTTATCTATCGCAATAAACACTGACACAATTTTTATCCGCCACAATAAACATCGACCCAAACCTTCTTCATCCACCACAATAAACATCGACCCAAACCTTCTTCATCCTCAACAATAAACATCGACCCAAACCTTCTTCATCCACCACAATAAACATCGACCCAAACCTTCTCCGTCCACCACAATAAATATCGACCCAAACCTTCTTCATCCTCAACAATAAACATCGACCCAAACCTTCATCCACAACAATAAACATTGACCCAAACCTTCATCCACCACAATAAACATCGACCAAATCCTTCTTCATCCACCACAATAAACATCGACCCAAACCTTCATCCACCACAATAAACATCGACTCAAACCTTCTTCATCCACCACAATAAACATCGACCCAAACCTTCTTCATCCACCACAATAAACATCGACCCAAACCTTCTTCATCCACCACAATAAACATCGACCCAAACCTTCTTCATCCACCACAATAAACATCGACGCAAACCTTCTTCATACACCTCAATAAACATCGACCTAAACCTTCTTCATCCACCACAATAAACATCGACCTAAACCTTCTCCGTCCACCACAATAAATATCGACCCAAACCTTCTCCGTCCACCACAATAAATATCGACCCAAACCTTCTTCATCCTCAACAATAAACATCGACGCAAACCTTCTTCATCCACCACAATAAACATCGACCAAATCCTTCTTCATCCACCACAATTAACATCGACCCAAACCTTCTTCATCCACCACAATAAACATCGACCCAAACCTTCTTCATCCACCACAATAAACATCGACCCAAACCTTCTTCATCCACCACAATAAACATCGACCCAAACCTTCTTCATCCACCACAATAAACATCGACGCAAACCTTCATCCACCACAATAAACATCGACCCTAACCTTCTTCATCCACCACAATAAATATCGACGCAAACCTTCATCCACCACAATAAACATCAACCCAAACCTTCATCCACCACAATTAACATCGACCCAAACCTTCTTCATCCACCACAATAAACATCGACCCAAACCTTCTTCATCCACCACAATAAACATCGACCCAAACCTTCATCCACCACAATAAACATCGACGCAAACCTTCTCCATCCACCACAATAAACATCGACCTAAACCTTCTTCATCCACCACAATAAACATCGACCCAAACCTTCTTCATCCACCACAATAAACATCGACACAATCCTTTTTCATCCACCACAATAAACATCGACCCAAACCTTCATCCACCACAATTAACATCGACCCAAACCTTCTTCATCCACCACAATAAACATCGACCCAATCCTTTTTCATCCACCACAATAAACATCGACCTAAACCTTCTTCATCCACCACAATAAACATCGACCCAATCCTTTTTCATCCACCACAATAAACATCGACCCAAACCTTCATCCACCACAATTAACATCGACCCAAACCTTCTTCATCCACCACAATAAACATCGACCCAATCCTTTTTCATCCACCACAATAAACATCGACCTAAACCTTCTTCATCCACCACAATAAACATCGACCTAAACCTTCTTCATCCACCACAATAAACATCGACCCAATCCTTTTTCATCCACCACAATACACATCGACACAAGCCTTCTTCATCCACCACAATAAACATCGACCCAAACCTTCTCCATCCACCAGAATAAAAGTGACCCAAACCTAGGGTGAGTTGTATATCGCCATTAGTGTAGAATTGTCCCAATAACCCGATTCAGTTACACCCGCTGTATACTGTGACTGCTGTAATGATAATGGTATAAATCGAGTATGAGTAGGCTTCTATACAGAAGCTTGTGAATTAGAAAGGAATGAAAAACTGCCACACTGATTAGTTTCTCGTCGGTAAAACTATTTTATACGTCTGTCTGTGATGACAAACATCGAAAGGACGAGTACTGACCACGTAATACACGACTACAATGATTTTTTTCTGCTCTCCTTTGTTACCAATATATTTTATATCTTCAGACTGAAGGCGTGTTAGTGGTCACTAACTTCAAAACATGTGCAGCATAATCCTCCAAGGAATTCGAATGTCATGTGATGCTTATAAACGTGAAGATGACGCTTCTACTATAAATTGTATAAAAGATGTTGAAGCAAGGGTATTGAAAATATTGCGTTATGTTGAAGCATTCCTAAGACATTTTGCTAAAATGTACATCTTACAAGCCTTCAAGCATGTAAACTATTTGTCTGGTCAACACACAAGGTCAATCAACGTTTTATATTAAATAACCAAGAATAATTTAGAAGGGAATATTATGTGTAATATTCGATTCGATTTGAATGAGATCAGGTAGCAGTTTTTCATCCAAGAAAGTAGTAGTAACTTTAAGCTTGCATATATAAAGTTCGATAACTCCAACAACACTACAGCAAAGTTATCATACATTTGTTAAAGTTCGACAACTGCAACAACACCTATTGCACTTTGTTTATGCCAAATAACTCCAACAACACTACAGCAAAGTTATCGCACTTTGTTAAAGTTCGATAACTCCAACAACACTACAGCAAAGTTATCGCACTTTGTTAAAGTTCGATAACTCCAGTAACACTACAGCAAAGTTATCGCACTTTGTCCATGAACTGAGACTTCATTCATCGAAAACACTTCTTGATTGAAGATCATTGTCATTATGAATGGCACCTAATCCATAATTACGAGATTTAACAGAAATCCGTTTAAAAAGTCATTCCACTGATTAAGCTAGGCTGTTTGGTGTTAGCATCGTGATGGCCGGCGTCCGAGGGGAGTCATCTGACTGGAGTAAGACTCGGCCTGACGTTCAGCACAGTCCTCATGTACTTGCGGAGATGACTCATCTGATGTGAAGACATCTCCTGCCACATGGAGAAGAGCTTACCACTGGCAGCAATGTCGTGAAGCAGGTCGAAATGATGTACAAGGCGAAGATTTTCATTGTACATCGAATGTGCCACCATCTTCTTGGACCCCTCATCGTTCGCTACTATGACCACAACATTCACTGAAGAAAAAGGCAAGGAATTAAATTCTACTTTCTCACCATAAGAATACACAAAACAACTAAAAAGGCATCTTTTCAAAACCGCCTTTTGGGAAATGAATCCTTTGTTTCAACGTGACTTCAATATGAAGAAATTCTCATAAATTCACGATAAGTTTTCCCTATCAAAGACGGCCAAATCAATATCTATCACGATTCCATAGTTTATTCGAATAGTGGTACGGTTCGGAACATACACATGTACTTGATTTTCTGATATATGAAAATTACGAAATTAATTTGGACTTTTCTATCACTTTGGATTTTCCTAAGTCGCCTCCTAAGCTTCAAAATTTAGTTCCTTATCTTTACTAACGAGTCCTCGAAGGACAAAACAGCTGTATGACGCAGTTTAATTAATTGTTTGGCTGTACTGAATCGAACTCTAAATTACTTATAGGTGCTATTTGCATGTGTGTATTTTGTTCACTATCCACTTTAATACAATATTTAGGAAACCACTGTTAATAGACGGTGATTTTTAACGCAACCATATGTAAAAGCAATGAAATCGGGAAAGTTATCAATGTAGCTTAAACATCAGCAAAATTATTTTGGGAACCCGACACTTTTCCTTTCCAAGGTCAAAGGTAACATTTTATTTGATCTGGTGTAAATGACATGAACATTGCCTTGTCAAAATGTAAAGAAACCGTGCACCAACGGATCATTTCTAGCTGCTATGGCTGCAGATACTATACGGAAATAATAAGCTGAGCTATTTAATATACCTCAAGTTTGGCAGAAATATGTTCAACCAATCATCAAGTTTATCAGAAAAGTAATGTCGTGAAACCTTCACGTAGGTTCCTATATCTCAAACATAAGCTTCTTTTGTCATTTGAAAAACTGAGTTCGATCCCTTTTATCTATTATTATTATTATTTATTTTCAAACTGTGTTAATTAGTGTGGTCCAGATAAATTCATTGGGGTTTCTTTAAATACATCACCAAACTAGAAATATATACATAAAACCTAGTTATTTAGATGTTTCATGTTTAGTCTGTCTATCACACGATACCGGGTATTATATGTCAAATTCGACCGATCCAAACCATTTTACCAAGTCGACTTACCTGTGATCGTCCTGAGGACTTTAATCGCCGCTATGTGTAAATCCCAGCCGTTTGTTTTGCCAGATGAAACCTCACAGTCACAGATGACCACATACAATTTAACAGGAGGCACATTCTTGACGTCATTAATATTTTCTATGATGAAGAATGGGTTTGAGGCTAGTTTCACTTCGGTAAAGTTCTTCAGCATAGCTTCTATCAACGAAGTGAAAATATTGTTATTCTCTTTTCGGAATAGAAGCACACACATTTCGTTCCTAAGGAAGATGTGCTTTGGAGTCGAGCAGCCAGATGAACCCTGTCAACACAAAATAACACATATTACTGGTACCATATCGCAACACCCAACATATAGATAAGATAAGAGTTAACCAATGATAATCGACTGACAAAGTAACCCAGTCTTAATAAAACAGTTTGGAGAATACTTGTAAGATATAATTGTTAATCAACCATATCAATTTTCTCTTTGACTAGACATAGAATGTTTCCTCCGGTGATCGTATATTTACAACCATTTGGTTCATTATTGTTTTCTTTCCATTCAGAATCTTACTTGACCTCGGTATCGCTGAGAGTTAATGCGTGACGGATACCCATCCCCAACATTCATCAAATTGGTAACACACATCGTAATTCTTTGTTTAGAGTTTCGCATTTTCGAGAAAAAAACAAAAATTGAATTGCACATTTAAAGAAAATATTTTTCATTATATAAATAAAATGAACAATTCATTGTTGACCAGGTTTTGGGATGCTATTTCTGTTGCCGATTATATATACGTAACATGTATAACATCTGTCATTATTAAGAGAATGCGGGTTTAATCAATAGATAACAAGCTTACAGAACATTAAACAGCGTACTCTGATACAGTCAGTTTTAGACAATGACAGAAGTAAAATGTGTCATACGTTCTTAAATATCAATAGATCAGTTTTAGCTTATCAAATACAGTAGGTAATGCCGCTAAAACAACACAAAATTATCAAAACAAATGCAACTCATGCGTAAGTACCGAATCGCAGTAATTTTAGATATTTACAGTATTTAACATTGCCTGATGTTACATAGATTATTAAAGAAGATATGTTTTCCACATCAACCAAGTTGCCTTGGATCTATGTTCAGGTAAGGTACTCCAAGCTAGATAGACAAAAGAGGGTGAAATATAACGGAGAAAAGATTATTTCAAATTTCGCTTCAGTACTGGTTTGTCCGTATGAAATAAACTGGTACACGCATATGTATCAGATGAATTCGGTCAAACCATGTATTATTAGAGGGCTCAAATGTCGCGGTTTGAAAAACAAAACTTTCCATAGGCATTTGATTTCGTGGATACATAATTTAAAAGTCCACAAATACAAAATTCCATGTCATCTTAAACCATTCATCGATCCCTGGACATATGAATTCGATTACAAATCAATGCAATCAATATGCTGATGAAAATATTTGATTTTACAGTGTTGCTGAAGACCCAAACTTTTAACTTTGCTAGCTCGCATATCTAAACCCTTTCATTAAGCTTCTTTTCTTGTAATATAGTATCGCATTTAAACATAAAAATCCTATTATCTTACATTCATGCACGTGCTTATTCATGTACAAATATTCCTAGCACAATGTCATCCTAAAGATTATGTAACCAAGCAGAAGAAAACTACATTGAGATATCCTTAGAGCAGGTATTAATGAGTAACCACCGGGGTATAATTCTAGAGCATGTATCGATTACATAAGTCACTATGTCACGATATAAATGGCACTGGAGAGCCTTAATGTTAAACCTCAAGGCCGAGGCCCATTCTGTTGTGGGACCCGCATGATAATTCCGATATCACACCACCATAGAGTATTTATTTTTTGTAAAGAGGTTACATCAACATGTGTGGAGATTAATTACTACCTGGGATACCGGCTATAACGGGATAGATGTCTGCCTTAACGTATTGCTGCTGTGCGCTTATCTGTAGGGTTTACGGCTTGACTGTAGTATTTCTACAATCATAACTGGGTATGAAGATCCACTAACATGTTAATACACTTACCATTGTTGTATGTATCTAACGCGTCAGTTTTATCAGTACATTGCGTGCAATATAAAGTAGGATTATTTAAAGTTAAATATTATGTCTGGTGGTTGTATTGTTATATAATGTGTAACCGTTTACTATCTAAGATTTTGGCATTTTTTTAATTGACCAATATTCATATCACGGGTGTTCTCTATTTAGCTGAAGGCACTTTTCCTTCCGGGACACCTTTTTTCTTTTTGCTTGTACATCTTTTGTCATATGGCGACACGCCCCGGTATTCATTATCAACCTGTTTATCTCAGAACTCTGAAAACTGCCTTATGTTATCAATCCAAAGATTTTAAAAACTTTCCAAGTGAACAAGCACGCCCGAGAAAATGTTAACAGGAAATGATTTGTTGTTGTGAATTGTTATAACACTAGCTTGACTATCACGTTTCTGACTTGATCAAAAGGCGGCCAGTTATCATACAGCTGCTTCATCAGTGAAATTACGTTTTACTTAACAACGCAGGGTAGAATTATCAGCGAGAGGCGTAATCAGGATTTACCGTAACTAGATTAAACATTAACGCCAAGGTAATCGTCCCTTCCGATGCATTAAATAGATATTGATGTGGCCACATTCCATCATACAAGTAATAAAGCACCAAACATAGCTGAAGAATCCAAGTATCTGTCATTGATGAAATTAGCACACAATGGCAGTTAAATTCCAGGGGGAGGGACTGCAGAACAGTACCAAATTAAAGGTACTCTTGTGTATTTTCCCCTCTGATTTCTCTCATTGATAGATACAGATAAGGTCTACTACAAAAGGAGGCTGTCCAGTGATTAAGCATTCTCGTAGTGCCATCACCGTATTCATTCTGTAGGATTTCCACACGACGTGCAATTCTTTGACTAGATGATCGTAAAAGTACGAGTTTTTTTTTTAAACAATAATACGACTTGATTGGTGTGCTGTAATAGGTATTGCCTTGTGTACATTATTATACTATGTATATAAAGTATATATGTTTACTTCCATATTCGCTATTCTATCAATAAAGAATAATTATGTGGTTATCAAAATCAAAAGTTCCAAAGCGACGACTTTATACATATCAGAACAACTGATTACAAACAAAGCAATTGTTAAAGTAAGAGTGTGAAGTGCTGTTTATCGTTTTGAGTTAGTGATATTTTGATATAAAACATTCTTCACACATATAAAGTGCGCATTTTATGTACAAAATCATTTTCTTTCTTAGTGAGAAGATGATTTCTCTGCATGCGGTACATTAATACAAAAGAATACTAGCTGCCATGAGAGCACAGAAACACAGAAAGGTTGTCTTTCAAACGGAAAACATTGTTTGATAGTATTGATGTACAAAAGCAGACGAAGATTTGTAGATATTATCATACTGATAACGTACGCCTGAAAGACAAAGCAAATCACTATTAGAAGCTCAACCTGTTTGACAAGCATTCATCATTAGTAGAAGCTCGACCTGTTGGACAAGCATTCATCACTAGTAGAAGCTCGACCTGTTGGACAAGCATTCATCACTAGCAGAAACTCGACCTGTTGGACAAGCATTCATCACTAGTAGAAGCTCGACCTGTTGGACAAGCCTTCATCACTTGTAGAAGCTCGACCTGTTGGACAAGCCTTCATCACTAGTAGAAGCTCGACCCGTTGGACAAGCCTTCATCACTAGTAGAAGCTCGACCTGTGGGACAAGCCTTCACCACTAGTAGAAGCTCGACCTATTGGACAAGCCTTCATCACTAGTAGAAGCTCGACCTGTTGGACAAGCCTTCATCACTAGTAGAAGCTCGACCTATTCTACTAGCCTTCATCACTAGTAGAAGCTCGACCTATTGGACAAGCCTTCATCACTAGAAGAAACTCGACCTGTTGGACAAGCCTTCATCACTAGTAGAAGCTCGACCTGTTGGACAAGCCTTCATCACTAGTAGAAGCTCGACCTATTCTACTAGCCTTCATCACTAGTAGAAGCTCGACCTATTGGACAAGCCTTCATCACTAGTAGAAACTCGACCTGTTGGACAAGCCTTCATCACTAGTAGAAGCTCGACCTGTTGGACAAGCCTTCATCACTAGTAGAAGCTCGACCTATTTTACTAGCCTTCATCACTTGTAGAAGCTCGACCTGTTGGACACTTAGTGGGAGAGTTGTTGTATTCGCCCTGTCACATTGTATGACAAATCATCGCGGGGTGAATGTGCTTTGTACTCCTACTGGTGTAGCATTGTGTATATCATAGTGATCTAATATGTTATAAACATTATTATTTTCTGTGTATTTATTATTTATGGCCTTTAAATCATTCCATTGACATGATTAGATCGCCTATTACCGGAATGGTTAACACACTTCCATATATTGTGATATGATTGTCCAATATCGCGTGACAGCTGGTAGCTGCTCAATTGGTCACAGTAGTAGTAGTCATTACGGCAGCTACCCGCCATTTTCTCTTTTGCTACAGAAATCGATGGTGATTTGGAGGGTGGATATGATCCCTCGACAGCGATGGTATATATCTGTGTATATGATTTGGACGTTGTGGTTTATCTCTGGAATATCTCTTGACGATTTTTGCTATTACTAGCAGTGACGCTCAAAGTTAATCAGACATAATTAGAACCATTCGTGATGAGATGACGAAAAAGAATTGAAAAGAGTATGTCATTCCTCGAGCAAACGTATCTTAGAAGAGTCAGTGCAATTGTAAACACGAGTTGTACGAGCTGTGTTAGGAAAAAATGGACAGCGGAAAAAGATTTCATTTTAATGCCAAAAGGCGATATTGCATCTGGTTAGTGACTACGTCTCTACTGTTTAAAATGAAATGTAACCTTGATGCGTCTAAATTATACCTATATCTATATATCTATACGTAGATATTTCATCAGCAGTATACACTTACCAGACGAATACTATACTACAGATATAATTACATCCGATACATATACCTTGTAATAAGCTGAATATACTTCACAGAAATGAAACATTTTTACGCTAAAGATAAACAAAAGATATTCTTATACATAAAAAGAAAATTTGAAAATAGTAAGAAAATACGAACATGTTAAGAAAACGTTAATTTGAAGAAACATAGATGTTCATGTTCTGATATTGATATCAGGAATCTTAAACTGTGATAATGACGTGATTTTCAGTTGGGCCAATGTTGTAGGGATAAGACTTACAAAGACACACAGGTGAATATAAATCTAGAGTTAGATACATAGAGCCAAACAATGTAGGATTTAAACTGCATTATACAGCTGTTCCGTCATTCTAGAACTCATTATTGATGATATGATCTAAATTTCGAAGCCTAGGAGGCGACTGCGGACAAGCGCCATCATTTAGTAAAGTTTGTAATGTCTATATATCTGATAACTTTAGAACAATGTAAAAAATCTGAACCGGGCCAGTATACGAATAAAATAAAGATATTTCATGCAGGTTACAGGGCTACACTTCGCCGTGTTTTCCTTTGTTTCCTTCTGTGTCTCAGTTTAAAGTTCATTTTGTTAAAGAGATTGAAGTTTATATTTCAATAATCGCCTACCCTAGATCAAACCAAAAAGTATGCAACGGTGATTTCCTCTGCTGATCCTCAAAGATAATGTTTAAAGATATGTAGATTATTTATACTATTTTGTGCAAAAAAATCTTCTTTTCCATTAGGATTCATCCAGATAACATGATTTACTGTATCGTGGAGTTTGAATAACGTCGATAATTGGTGTTGAAATTGAAGATCTTTTCTTTAACATTAATAACATATATTTTACCTTTTTAACCGAAACCTCCTTTCCATTTGACCTACGTGGTGTTGAAACTGACGGTGGCGTCCGAATGATTCCACGCATTGCAAGCCAATGGCGGACAATCGGTTCTAGCTTTAGGATCAGCTCGGTCAGGACGAGTAGAAATAAAATAAAGCCCAAAATTTCTGTAAATGAAAATAAATGTATCAGCATTTCTTTTTCAAACAATCCCCACACATCCGAGTAGGTATTCATATCATTGATAGTTAAATGAAACCAGGGACAAACCTTCAAATTTTGAAAAGTTAAATATAAACTCATATTGTTACTGAGATTAAGTATTTTCTGCATTTAAAAAGAAAACAAAAGCCATTATTGTCAAGTTCAAAAAGATTTAAAGACATTGTGAGAGTCCAATAATTGTTCAATACATTACCTCTCTTGTAGAACTTTGGTAATATATCTCGGTGGGTCTTGCAATACAACTAATTCCATATATCACGCGATTCCAGTATTGCAAAATAAGTGGTATATATAAAAAATATTCAGATTTGTAATTCAATTTATTTCTTGACCCTATATAAGGTCAAATAACGTGTTATATTACATTTATAATACTAAAAATTACAATTTGAAAAACCAAACATGAATTCTGTTGCAATTAGTTTGAGGGCGAGGGGCAGCTTTGATTAAAATGATTGGATTACAAAATTGCCGTTCAGCTTGCTGGACTGACCACAAATCCGGAGCAATGTATATTACATAAGTAATTTAATATTTAACAGCAATTGCTTCAGGAATATATAATGATTTTGATAACAATTCAATATAAACCGTTGTTTTCCGAATTAAATAAATTTCTGGGTATTGAACTAGAATAGATATTACGTGATTTTATATACGTAGCAGTATTTCTGATGATAGCAGGTAATTTATAGACACATAAGAAGTACATACAGTATCTCTACAGATATACTCGATCTATCAAGGATTCCCTGCTGACGTCTGAACCAAAGTTCCTCTATATGACAAGTATTGACATGAAGTAGACATGTATACATGTATTATCCCCTGGCGTATTAACGCGAGGTGATGACTAGATCGCATTTGTCCGTAGAAAATTCGTACGAGAAAGATTTATTGGGTTGTAAGTACCCTGACGATCGTACAATCGATGACAGACAATGTGATTAAGACTGATACAGTGATAAGGGCCTTGTTATCTCGGACGTAAATTGTCTATGATGTACTGAGAATGAGTTGGGTAGAACTTTTTAACGGTTTTCGTTGTCTGCTTTTTTGCAGTTTAATGAACCGTTATAACTTCGTTAGAGACAGGAGGAATCGAGTACAACAATGTACTTTTGCTGTCAATTAACAGACTATTACTGACAAAAGAAACCGCCCAGCTGCGGCCATCATTGGATCTCCTGGGAAAACTAAGTGGTATTTTTGTTGACTGGCGTTCTCGAATTATATTTATCATAGATATATTTTATAAACTGGCATCTATGAACATAATAGATAAACCCTCGAGGAATAAGTAACGACCAAAAGATTTATAAAATAATTCAAATTCAGAAATTTTAATAATAAAATTCAGTAATGACAGATCATTCACTCGTCTAACTGGCAAAGTTGACTTTCTTGAAAATTGGATCTTCTCAAATCTTACTTTTGGATCTGTAGTGAAATTAGTGACAAGTATTTCCTTCATTTTTTCTGATGTTGCCAAATTCGACCACAAGCTAAAATCGAGTATTTTCAGTTTTGATTTGAGCATGCCCTATATATATCACTAACACTGCGTTATGTTTCAGGCAATATCAAAGTTTAATCAAAACAAATGATAGATTGAAAATGCTCACATAGGTATTCACTGAATTAATTACATTGACTACGGTACATCAATACGACTCACAATCTGTTACCTGAGGGCGTGATAATAAAGTAATCATAGGTATTCCTGCTATGTATCATGTATCGATTCTCAGTGAACAATGCTACATCACAAGAATATTAAAATGATATTGGGTACGTTTTGAATTATTGTAACATATTTCTCCTTTGTTACAGACTTGGAGTTGCTCAAATGTCTAAGAACCATAAGATCTTCACATGATTTTCAGAAAGTTTACAATGGCCCTTTACTTGGTACCAAAGACACTGTTTCGCACTTTAAGGCCAATTATGAAAATCGATATTAACAATAATGCGGATAAATCAGATTTAAGAACAAAATGAAGTTTAAATAAGTGAAATGTAACAATACAGTATGCGTAAAATATCAAACTATTCCAGACAAGCACTTGTTTGTTGTCAACTGCAGCAGCGGTCGCAGCTTGTAATGACAATCTGATTAAAATTCAGATCTTCACAACTTAATCAAATAATTGTTAGTAATAACACTATCGTCTCATCAAATTTACTCGCCAAAGATTGTAAATATTCAATTTTCAGTAACTATATATATATACTATACCTTTATAATACAATCTTACCGTCAGATCTGAGCTTTGAGGCTAACTGTGACACTCTAGTTTCCATAAGGTCATACTGCCTGCTGATATTTCCCAATTTTTCGTTGAACAAGGCTAGTTTGTCGTTTAGAAATGTATTCAAATCCGACTGATTGTTGACTTCTCGTTCGATTGTTTCTCGCGCCACTACTTGCTCCTTGAACGCCATTTCCATCAAATGAAGACGATTGGTTAGGTCTGAAAACACGTGTGACCATGGACAATTCTCGTGGTTGATGTCCGTACACTGGTCTGCTGACGTCAGCGATCCGTTTTCTAATAGAACATTGGAGGAGGCAGACGACAGCATCCACCTCATCGTCGTGATCACCCCAATTACGGAAAACATACACCTGGAAAAAGAAAAAATGGACAAGTGAGCTACGATGCTAATAGTTATATTTCGACGAAAGGACAAGTCACTTTTTCCTCTTTGTGAGATGTTGGTAAACACTTTGAACATTTTTATAAAAAGTTTTAACAAAGTACCGACTGTCACTACTTTCTCAGTATGACAGACCACTTGTTTTATAGCATATTCTAGTATTGCGCAAACTCCTGAAAGTGAAAAAACCGTTTCCGAGTTCTTCTGTTGTTTCGTTATTCTGTCAAATCGACAATAAATGACACGACCAGACATAAAACAATTCTATTGAATTCCACAAACAATCTTTACATTATTGTGCACAGTAGAATGTAGACGATGGTTAGGCTTCCAATGATATGGCCATCCACATTGAGAGCCAAAGGTAACTTGACAGAAACGTCGATATGTTGTAGATATCCTACATGCAGCAGGGGATTATAAACAACAATTGGTCGACTCTACATCCAATAACATAGATAAAATGGTGGCTTCTTGTGTCATGTCTTTGGGCCTTGTCATAAATGTCATAAAACACATGAGATTATTGTGATTGTCTCGGTACTGCACTAAGATAAATATGTCTTTAAGGGAAATTAATTTCAGATTTTTTTTCTTTGCTTTTGTTTTCAGAAATACGAGTCATAAGTAAGGAAAATTTTACACTCAGGTAGATAGAATCAATTAAACTCGGTAAATCATTTGATTGTCATTCATCTTCCTGGATTTCGGGTATTGCCGTATTTCCGTATGAGAATGTATGCTAAAACGATCAAGATCTTTTACTTTTTCGTTGACTGAATTAACGGTAATGTGATATTTTGTTGATTTACTTTCAGTTTGTACTGAAGCACTAGCCATTGATGTTAATGTATAGATAGGATGAAATTAGGAAGAACTGCAATAGTCACAAAAATGACAAAGGGCTAAAGACTATGGAACAAAATAACAAATATGATATTGCTTGCTTGTGGCAACAGAAGTCATACAAGTGAACTTCCAGTGATGTAGAGAAATGTCATGGTATTTCGGGCAGATCTTTGCCGATGATAGGTGCCTTCATTTTAAACAAGAGAAAGTGACGTGCGTTGTAGCAATATGAGCTAGTTGCTGATCCTCTCTTAAGAATTAGGTGTAATTTATCAAGGCATCGGATTGAGAATATCACATCAACGGGTAACAAATTACACAACAAATTCAGAATTTACCAGAGTGGTATCGTCACTATCCCACGACTCATATCACAGTGGTGTCCTTCTAGTCCTTCAATACACGAATTCCGCCATTTTTACAAGATGGTGTAGAAATGTTGGAGAAAGAGCGACATATGTCTAGGCTTGTTGTGAGTCAGACCATTAATGTTACATTGGTAGTCACAACAGGAAACTTTTCCGTAAATCTCTTTTCCTCGAATGACTTCTTTGTGTTTCATGATATATCGTGACTATATATATAAGAACATCTGGTGTGTTGGCGTTAATACGTATAGAAGAAAGTAACTCCCTATAAAATCAATACTGATGTAAGCTGTATACCAGGTATAGGCTAAAAGTCGGATTAATATCGATAATATTTTACCGTAGTCATCATTATCATTGAATAAAGCGTAAGCGTTCAAACTTTTTGTATCGACTGCTTTGTAATGCATATTATTTTTTGTTTTCATATGACTTCAATGTAATACTACATCAGAGATTGGATTCAAGTATATAACTACAATGTAATACTATAACAGAGATTTGGTTCAAGCACATAACTACAATGTAATACTACAACAGAGATTTGGTTCAAGCATATAACTACAATGTAATACTATAACAGAGATTTGGTTCAAGCACATAACTACAATGTAATACTATAACAGAGATTTGGTTCAAGTATATAACTACAATGATACTATAACAGAGATTTGGTTCAAGCACATAACTACAATGTAATACTATAACAGAGATTTGGTTCAAGCACATAACTACAATGTAATACTATAATAGAGATTTGGTTCAAGCACATAACTACAATGTAATACTATAACAGAGATTTGGTTCAAGCACATAACTACAATGTAATACTATAACAGAGATTTGGTTCAAGCACATAACTACAATGTAATACTATAACAGAGATTTGGTTCAAGCACATAACTACAATGTAATACTATAACAGAGATTTGGTTCAAGCACATAACTACAATGTAATACTATAACAGAGATTTGGTTCAAGCACATAACTACAATGTAATACTATAACAGAGATTTGGTTCAAGCACATAACTACAATGTAATAATATAACAGAGATTTGGTTCAAGCACATAACTACAATGTAATACTATAACAGAGATTTGGTTCAAGCACATAACTACAATGTAATACTATAACAGAGATTTGGTTCAAGCACATAACTACAATGTAATACTATAACAGAGATTTGGTTCAAGCACATAACTACAATGTAATACTATAACAGAGATTTGGTTCAAGCACATAACTACAATGTAATACTATAACAGAGATTTGGTTCAAGTATATAACTACAATGTAATACTATAACAGAGATTTGGTTCAAGCACATAACTACAATGTAATACTACAACAGAGATTTGGTTCAAGCATATAACTACAATGTAATACTATAACAGAGATTTGGTTCAAGCACATAACTACAATGTAATACTATAACAGAGATTTGGTTCAAGTATATAACTACAATGTAATACTATAACAGAGATTTGGTTCAAGCACATAACTACAATGTAATACTATAACAGAGATTTGGTTCAAGCACATAACTACAATGTAATACTATAACAGAGATTTGGTTCAAGCACATAACTACAATGTAATACTATAACAGAGATTTGGTTCAAGCACATAACTACAATGTAATACTATAACAGAGATTTGGTTCAAGCACATAACTACAATGTAATACTATAACAGAGATTTGGTTCAAGCACATAACTACAATGTAATACTATAACAGAGATTTGGTTCAAGCACATAACTACAATGTAATAATATAACAGAGATTTGGTTCAAGCATATAACTACAATGTAATAATATAACAGAGATTTGGTTCAAGCACATAACTACAATGTAATACTATAACAGAGATTTGGTTCAAGCATATAACTACAATGTAATACTGTAACAGAGATTGGATTCTAGCATAATTTCTCTCAAATGTATGAGAACAATACGTCATTAGTAACCACTGGCTTAACAGTTCATTTATGGCTGATCCGATAACATCCTCCCATAACTTAAACGGGCTTCTTAGAATCAGTCACTTTATGTGTGATCAAAGGTGTCGGTCGGGCGCCTTAACAGTATAGAGGTGGCACACAGCGGAATTATTTCAAATGCAAGTACACATTTGGGAGAAATATTGTCAGTAATTCCAACAGGAGCTGCTAGCGTTACGTTTGAGAAGAGCTCTCGGAACTTTGAGTCAACAACTTAAAATCCTACTAAGGGATCTGTGTGCATTATATAAACTAATGCAATCATTTTCTGAACATGTTTTCACATATCGTTACAAGTTCTCTGTTCGTCTTTATCGTTTTCGCGTGTCGTAGACAAACGGGACAAAGAAGATAATGATTTATATGGCTCCAAAGCCAACATTATCTGTGTCATGGTACCTACCGTCAGAATACAAATATTCCGATAATATGACAAATATTAGCAAACAATAAAATATCAATGCTGCGTAGTTATAAGAACTAGGCACAAATTCATAAAGCCCATTGGAGACAAATATTACCTAAAATATCACCAGAACTTTGCTCGGTATCGCAAATATGATCTTCATTTTGTAAAAAAAAAAATGAATAAACAAACAAACCTATCAATGATGAATTGCTTACAGCTTTTTTCAAATACATGTAATGGATTTCTGTCGAGGCAAACTCCGTTCCGTTATGCTGGTGTTGTGTTCCCGGCTTTGCTGGAAACAGCTTAGTTATATGATAAGAATGACTGCGATAAACCAATGAAAAAAGACAGTGAAGTAAAGAGGAGAGTAACGTGCAGCATGAGAATACGTTGTCAGATCTCTAATACGTAAGTTATCCTGGCAACCCTGCTAGACAGAACAAGCCATCATTGCTTGACCAATTTAATTCACAATGACAACCTAAACAATCGAATGCTATCAAAAGTGATTGAAGAGAAACACATTCCAAATCGAGACAAAGTGAGTGAGGTCATGTGTGGTTTTGAATCTATCTACATCCGGTTTAACCACGAATATTGAAATAATGTTAACGAAATGCAATCGAATCCAACAAAATGTTGACGGTCGCCATAATTTTATAAACCTTGATGTGTATGAAAGATTCGTAACTGTAAAATAGAAAAAAAATAATAACCATACAATTAAAAAAAGTAAAAATGCAACGAGTCCTGCGTCAGCGTGTATCCCGGCTTCGTCAGAAATACTTAACAGTAACTTAATCCATTCTTAAATAAGTAGCTTGATCTTAAGAGAAATAGTCCGACATTGCTCCAACTTAGCAAGAAGAAAAGAGACCACTGGCTATCACCACTATATAGATTATTGTTACAGTGAAGACCGATATCAGAGACAAGTATAGTTGTAACAGGAACCGTTACATCAGTCTCCCCAATAGCTGTTTCAGATAATGCTTATTGAAACAGGAAATAGATTTAATCCTTCACTAAGCCTATCATCACTAAAGCAGGGTTCCTGAACTCTGGAGGCATGCTTCACACAACAGAGGCAGTCATATGGTACGGGTAAGCTATAGCCAATCAGTAGACTCAACCAGACGACACCAGACAACTTACGAAATGATTATCAACATAAGCAAAGAGGGTTGGGAGAGCTTTGACACCTTTGACTATTTTAAAGTTTCAAGTTTAAACATTTGTGGCGGCCATACTTGTTGTTCAATAAAAAAAACGGTTGCACTATTGTGTTCCTTACATAAGATATCATCTATGTATTAATTTTCCTGAAAATAGACAATCTCTTAATTTGAGTGGGAGCTGCGACCATCGTGTATTTGAAAAAAAAAACCGTCTCAAACAGAGCTCAAACGAAGTTTCGTCGGAATCTAATCATCCATTTTGCAAAATGTGTCGGACAAAGCGAGGTGGAAGAAGAATATTTAATCAGCACAACTATTTGTAATATCTAGTAAGTAAGAGTACATCAGAGACTAATATCTAGAAAGTACGTATGATATTGGTACGGCCGAGTCAGCAGAGATACATCCGTGACATCTATATTATGAGCACTACTATGTATGATATTGTCACGGATGAGTGAGCACAGATACTCAGTGACCACTATATTATGAGCACTACTATGTATGATATTGGTACGGCCGAGTCAGCAGAGATACATCCGTGACCTCTATATTATGAGCACTACTATGTATGATATTGGTACGGCCGAGTCAGCAGAGATACATCCGTGACCTCTATATTATGAGCACTACTATGTATGATTTTGTCACGGACGATTTGGCAGAGATAGTCAGTGACCAATATATTGCGAGCACTACTATGTATAATTTTGTCACGGATGAGTGAGCAGAGATACATCAGTGACCACTGTATTATGAGCACTACTATGTATGATATTGGTACGGCCGAGTCAGCAGAGATACATCCGTGACCTATATATTATGAGCACTACTATGTATGATATTGGTACACTACTATGTATGATATTGTCACGGATGAGTGAGCAGAGATACATCAGTGACCACTGTATTATGAGCACTACTATGTATGATATTGGTACGGCCGAGTCAGCAGAGATACATCCGTGACCTATATATTATGAGCACTACTATGTATGATTTTGTCACGGACGATTTGGCAGAGATAGTCAGTGACCAATATATTGTTATGTATAATTTTGTCACGGATGAGTGAGCAGAGATACATCATACCTCTATATTGTGAGCACTACTGTGTATGATATTGTCACGGATGAGTGAGCAGAGATACATCAGTGACCACTATATTATGAGCACTACTATGTATGATATTGGTACGGCCGAGTCAGCAGAGATACATCCGTGACCTCTATATTATGAGCACTACTATGTATGATATTGTCACGGATGAGTGAGCACAGATACTCAGTGACCACTATATTGTGAGCACTACTGTGTATGATATTGTCACGGATGAGTGAGCAGAGATACATCAGTGGCCTATATATTGAGAGCACTACTATGTATGATTTTGACGGATGAGTGGGCAGAGAACTGCAGTGACCAATATTTACAATAGCACAGTAAAAGCTTTATTCAGCGCTATAGTCGTCCCCGTGAGATGATAAAGCAGTTCAGTCTACAGATCA
Organism: Ylistrum balloti; assembly: GCF_031769215.1. Taxonomy (NCBI): domain Eukaryota; kingdom Metazoa; phylum Mollusca; class Bivalvia; order Pectinida; family Pectinidae; genus Ylistrum; species Ylistrum balloti. The sequence goes on along the minus strand of NW_026782006.1, from coordinate 1,456,074 downwards.
ATACTAAAAAGGATACGTTATATTGAATGTTATAACTACAGAATCATAACCTATTTGTGTATGGAAGTGTGCTTGTTTATGTAGAAAATGGAAAAATGTTGCTCAGAGGAAAGATATAGCGATAATATATATAATATATAATATATATATATATATATATTTGTATATATTACAAACACAGGAAAAAAATTATAACATATATATATACTATATATATATATATATATATATATATATATATATGATATATATATTATTGTCTTATACATATATACTATAATCATGACGTATATACATATATATATATATATATATATATATATATATATATATGTTATATATATATATACATATATATATATACTATATACAGAGGGTTGTTCAAGTATATATATATATAATATATACACAGAGATATATATATATATACACTATATTTAAAGTGTGTGTTGCACTACAATGTAATGTAAAGAATTGGTTGTGCACATAACTGTGTGTGTGTGTGTGTGTGTGTGTGTGTGTGTGTGTGTGTAATGTGTGTGTGTGTGACGTGTGTGTGTGTGTGTGTATATTGTGTCAATACTACAGTGATAAGTGTGTGTGTACTTGTTACTATGAGTGTGTTCCTAACTACAATGATACTGTAACAGTTTTTAACACAATGTAATACTATATTATTTTTCATAAAATGATAACAGAGATTTGGTTCATTGAGATTTGGTGTCAAGTATGTGTGTACAATGTAATACTATAACAGAGATTTGGTTCAAGCACATAACAGTACATGTGTGTGTGTGTACTATAAACTGTGAGATGTTGGTTCAAGCACATAACTGTGTGCAATGTAATACATAACAGTGATGTATGTGTTGTGTAACTACAATGTAATGTATAGAGAGATTTGTGTTCAAGCACATAACTACAATGTAATACTATAACAGAGATTTGGTTCATAACTACAATGTAATACTATAACAAGATTTGGTTCAAGCACATGTAATACTATAACAGAGATTTGGTTCAAGCACATAACTACAATGTACCAAATAATATAACAGAGATTTGGTTCAAGCATATAACTACAATGTAATAATATAACAGAGATTTGGTTCAAGCACATAACTACAATGTAATACTATAACAGAGATTTGGTTCAAGCATATAACTACAATGTAATACTGTAACAGAGATTGGATTCTAGCATAATTTCTCTCAAATGTATGAGAACAATACGTCATTAGTAACCACTGGCTTAACAGTTCATTTATGGCTGATCCGATAACATCCTCCCATAACTTAAACGGGCTTCTTAGTGTCACTTTATGTGTGATGGTGTCGGTACTATGCCTTAACAGTATAGAGTGGCACACACGGAATTATTTCAAATGCAAGTACACATTTGGGAGAAATATTGTCAACAGGAGCTGCTAGCGTTACGTTTGAGAGTAACAACTTAAAATCCTAGTCTGTGTGCATTATATATTAATGAATCATTTTCTACATGTTTTCACATATCGTTACAAGTTCTCTGAACGTCTTTATCGTTTTCGCGTGTCGTAGTGTGGGACAAAGAAGATAATGATTTATATGGCTCCAAAGCCAACATTATCTGTGTCATGGTATGTCAGAATACAAATATTCCGATAATATGACAAATATGCAAACAATAAAATATCAATGCTGCGTAGTTATAAGAACTAGGCACAAATTCATAAAGCCCATTGGAGACAAATATTACCTAAAATATCACCAGAACTTTGCTCGGTATCGCAAATATGATCTTCATTTTGTAAAAAAGAAAATGAATAAACAAACAAACCTATCAATGATGAATTGCTTACAGCTTTTTTCAAATACATGTAATGGATTTCTGTCGAGGCAAACTCCGTTCCGTTACTGGTGTTGTGTTCCCGGCTTTGCTGGAAACAGCTTAGTTATATGATAAGAATGACTGCGATAAACCAATGAAAAAAGACAGTGAAGTAAAGAGGAGAGTAACGTGCAGCATGAGAATACGTTGTCAGATCTCTAATACGTAAGTTATCCTGGCAACCCTGCTAGACAGAACAAGCCATCATTGCTTGACCAATTTAATTCACAATGACAACCTAAACAATCGAATGCTATCAAAAGTGATTGAAGAGAAACACATTCCAAATCGAGACAAAGTGAGTGAGGTCATGTGTGGTTTTGAATCTATCTACATCCGGTTTAACCACGAATATTGAAATAATGTTAACGAAATGCAATCGAATCCAACAAAATGTTGACGGTCGCCATAATTTTATAAACCTTGATGTGTATGAAAGATTCGTAACTGTAAAATAGAAAAAAAATAATAACCATACAATTAAAAAAAGTAAAAATGCAACGAGTCCTGCGTCAGCGTGTATCCCGGCTTCGTCAGAAATACTTAACAGTAACTTAATCCATTCTTAAATAAGTAGCTTGATCTTAAGAGAAATAGTCCGACATTGCTCCAACTTAGCAAGAAGAAAAGAGACCACTGGCTATCACCACTATATAGGTTATTGTTACAGTGAAGACCGATATCAGAGACAAGTATAGTTGTAACAGGAACCGTTACATCAGTCTCCCCAATAGCTGTTTCAGATAATGCTTATTGAAACAGGAAATAGATTTAATCCTTCACTAAGCCTATCATCACTAAAGCAGGGTTCCTGAACTCTGGAGGCATGCTTCACACAACAGAGGCAGTCATATGGTACGGGTAAGCTATGGCCAATCAGTAGACTCAACCAGACGACACCAGACAACTTACGAAATGATTATCAACATAAGCAAAGAGGGTTGGGAGAGCTTTGACATACACCTTTGACTATTTTAAAGTTTCAAGTTTAAACATTTGTGGCGGCCATACTTGTTGTTCAATAAAAAAACGGTTGCACTATTGTGTTCCTTACATAAGATATCATCTATGTATTAATTTTCCTGAAAATAGACAATCTCTTAATTTGAGTGGGAGCTGCGACCATCGTGTATTTGAAAAAAAAAACCGTCTCAAACAGAGCTCAAACGAAGTTTCGTCGGAATCTAATAATCCATTTTGCAAAATGTGTCGGACAAAGCGAGGTGGAAGAAGAATATTTAATCAGCACAACTATTTGTAATATCTAGTAAGTAAGAGTACATCAGAGACTAATATCTAGAAAGTACGTATGATATTGGTACGGCCGAGTCAGCAGAGATACATCCGTGACATCTATATTATGAGCACTACTATGTATGATATTGTCACGGATGAGTGAGCACAGATACTCAGTGACCACTATATTATGAGCACTACTATGTATGATATTGGTACGGCCGAGTCAGCAGAGATACATCCGTGACCTCTATATTATGAGCACTACTATGTATGATATTGGTACGGCCGAGTCAGCAGAGATACATTCGTGACCTATATATTATGAGCACTACTATGTATGATTTTGTCACGGACGATTTGGCAGAGATAGTCAGTGACCAATATATTGCGAGCACTACTATGTATAATTTTGTCACGGATGAGTGAGCCATCAGTGACCACTGTATTATGAGCACTACTATGTATGATATTGGTACGGCCGAGTCAGCAGAGATACATCCGTGACCTATATATTATGAGCACTACTATGTATGATATTGGTACGGCAGAGTCAGCAGAGATACATCCGTGACTTATATATTATGAGCACTACTATGTATGATATTGTCACGGATGAGTGAGCAGAGATACATCAGTGACCACTGTATTATGAGCACTACTATGTATGATATTGGTACGGCCGAGTCAGCAGAGATACATCCGTGACCTATATATTATGAGCACTACTATGTATGATTTTGTCACGGACGATTTTGCAGAGATAGTCAGTGACCAATATATTGCGAGCACTACTATGTATAATTTTGTCACGGATGAGTGAGCAGAGATACATCAGTTACCTATATATTGTGAGCACTACTGTGTATGATATTGTCACGGATGAGTGAGCAGAGATACATCAGTGACCACTATATTATGAGCACTACTATGTATGATATTGGTACGGCCGAGTCAGCAGAGATACATCCGTGACCTCTATATTATGAGCACTACTATGTATGATATTGTCACGGATGAGTGAGCACAGATACTCAGTGACCACTATATTGTGAGCACTACTGTGTATGATATTGTCACGGATGAGTGAGCAGAGATACATCAGTGGCCTATATATTGAGAGCACTACTATGTATGATTTTGTCACGGATGAGTGGGCAGAGAACTGCAGTGACCAATATTTACAATAGCACAGTAAAAGCTTTATTCAGCGCTATAGTCGTCCCCGTGAGATGATAAAGCAGTACAGGATCAGTCTACAGATCAATACTAAAAAGGATACGTTATATTGAAGTCGGTACTTTATCGATCTGTTATAACTACAGAATCATAACCTATTTGTGTATGGAGAAGTGCGCTTGTTTATGTAGAAAATGTAATGTAAAAATGTTGCTCAGAGGAAAGATATAATCCTTTCGGCTTATTTTCACAAAATCAACCAGAATACACCAATATTGAACAGATTCGTGTTCAGATATCATTTTTTCAGCTTATTATTACACAACACAGGAAAAAAATTACAACATTAAACAGGGTCATAATCCGGGCTCAAGTTCAATTAAACTTGGGCATAACACGAACAAAGCTTCCGGTTTATGAAATACCTGTTCATTATTGTCTTAAAACAGAATGTTACTGCGAATCATGACGCAGTAGCGATATGAACCCTCAACAACTATAGATCATTGGTTCAAACACAGGACATCGGTGTCGCACAATACTAACTTGTCACGTTTAATACTAAGCCATACTTGTTATGTGCTGATGTATTGATGTGTTTGTAATCACCTATGACTTTTTTACAGGCCTATGTAATGTTTTTACAGGGTCCAGTAACACTGTGAATGGTATGTTTTAACAGCGCCCAGTAACACTGTATATGGTATGTTTTACAGCTTCCAGTAACACTGTGAATGGAGTGTTTTACAGTGTCCAGTAACACTGTGAATGGTATGTTTTACAGACACAGTAACACTGTGAATGATGTTTTACAGCGTCCAGTAATGGTATGTTTACAGCGTCCAGTAACACTGTGAATGGTATGTTTACAGCGTCCAGTAACACTGTGTATGGTATGTTTTACAGCTTCCAGTAACACTGTGAATGATATGTTTACAGCGTCCAGTAACACTGTGAATTGTATGTTTAACAGCGTCCAGTAACACTGTGAATGGTATGTTCACGGCGCCCAGTAACACTGTGAATGGTATGTTTACGGCGTCCAGTAACACTGTGTATGGTATGGTACACTGTGTGAATGGTATGTTTTTACAGCGTCCAGTAACACTGTGAATGGTATGTTTTTACAGCGTCCAGTAACACTGTGAATGGTATGTTTACAGCGTCCAGTAACACTGTGAATGGTATGTTTTACAGCGTCCAGTAACACTGTGAATGGTGTGTTTTAACAGCGTCCAGTAACACTGTGAATGGTATGTTAACAGCGTCCAGTAACACTGTGAATGGTATGTTTTTACAACGTCCAGTAACACTGTGAATGGTATGTTTTTACAGCGCCCAGTAACACTGTGAATGGTGTGTTTTTACAGCTTCCAGTAACACTGTGAATGGTATGTTTACAGCTTCCAGTAACACTGTGAATGGTATGTTTAACAACGTCCAGTAACACTGTGAATGGTATGTTTACGGCGTCCAGTAACACTGTGAATGGTATGTTTTAACAGCGCCCAGTAACACTGTGAATGGTATGTTTACAGCGCCCAGTAACACTGTGAATGGTATGTTTTTACAGCATCCAGTAACACTGTGAATGGTATGTTTTAACAGCTTCCAGTAACACTGTGTATGGTATGTTTTACAGCTTCCAGTAACACTGTGAATGGTATGTTTTTACAGCGTCCAGTAACACTGTGAATGTTATGTTTAACAGCGCCCAGTAACACTGTGAATGGTATGTTTACAGCGTCCAGTAACACTGTGAATGGTATGTTTACAGCGTCCAGTAACACTGTGAATGGTATGTTTTTACAGCGTCCAGTAACACTGTGAATGGTATGTTTTTACAGCGTCCAGTAACACTGTGAATGGTATGTTTTTACAGCTTCCAGTAACACTGTGAATGGTATGTTTACAGCGCCCAGTAACACTGTGAATGGTATGTTTACAGCGTCCAGTAACACTGTGAATGGTATGTTTTAACAGCGTCCAGTAACACTGTGAATGGTATGTTTACAGCGCCCAGTAACACTGTGAATGGTGTGTTTTTACAGCGTCCAGTAACACTGTGAATGTTATGTTTACAGCGCCCAGTAACACTGTGGATGGTATGTTTTTACAGCGTCCAGTAACATTGTTAATGGTATGTTTTTTACAGCGCCCAGTAACACTGTGAATAGTATGTTTTATGTTTTACAGCGTCCAGTAACACTGTGAATGGTATGTTTTTACAGCGTCCAGTAACACTGTGAATGGTATGTTTTTACAGCGCCCAGTAACACTGTGAATGGTATGTTTTTACAGCATCCAGTAACACTGTGAATGGTATGTTTTAACAGCTTCCAGTAACACTGTGAATGGCATGTTTTAACAGCTTCCAGTAACACTGTGAATGGTATTTTACAGCGTCCAGTAACAATGTGAACGGTTTGTTTACAACGTCCAGTAACACTGTGAATGGTGTGTTTTACAGCTTCCAGTAGCACTGTGAATGGTATGTTTTTACAGCGTCCAGTAACACTGTGAATGGTATGTTTACAGCGTCCAGTAACACTGTGAATGGTATGTTTTTACAGCGTCCAGTAACACTGTGAATGGTATGTTTTTACAGCTTCCAGTAACACTGTGAATGGTATGTTTACAGCGCCCAGTAACACTGTGAATGTTATGTTTACAGCGTCCAGTTACACTGTGAATGGTATGTTTGTACAGCGTCCTGTAACACTGTATATGGTATGTTTTTACAGCGTCCAGTAACACTGTGAATGGCATGTTTTTACAGCGTCCAGTAACACTGTGAATGGTATGTTTTTACAGCGTCCAGTAACACTGTGAATGGTATGTTTTAACAGCGTCCAGTAACACTGTGTATGGTATGTTTTACAGCTTCCAGTAACACCGTGAATGGTATGTTTACAGCGTCCAGTAACACTGTGAATGGTATGTTTTTACAGCGTCCAGTAACACTGTGAATGGTATGTTTTTACAGCGTCCAGTAACACTGTGAATGGTATGTTTAACAACGTCCAGTAACACTGTGAATGGTATGTTTACGGCGTCCAGTAACACTGTGTATGGTATGTTTTACAGCTTCCAGTAACACTGTGAATGGTATGTTTTTACAGCGCCCAGTAACACCGTGAATGTTATATTTTTACAGCGTCCAGTAACACTGTGAATGGTATGTTTTTACAGCGTCCAGTAACACTGTGAATGGTATGTTTACAGCGTCCAGTAACACTGTGAATGGTATGTTTACAGCGTCCAGTAACACTGTGAATGGTATGTTTTTACATCGTCCAGTAACACTGTGAATGGTATGTTTACACAGCGCCCATGTTGGTATGTTTTACAGCGTCCAGTAACACTGTGAATGGTATGTTTTACAGCGTGTAATGTGAATGGTATGTTTTACAGCGTCCAGTAACACTGTGAATGGCATGTTTCTACAGCGTCTAGTAACACTGTGAATGGTATGTTTTTACAGCGTCCAGTAACACTGTGAATGGTATGTTTTTACAGCGTCCAGTAACACTGTGAATGGTATGTTTTTACAGCGTCCAGTAACACTGTGAATGGTATGTTTTTACAGCGTCCAGTAACACTGTGAATGGTATGTTTTTACAGCGCCCAGTAACACTGTGAATGGTATGTTTTAACAACGTCCAGTAACACTGGGTATGGTATGTTTTACAGCTTCCAGTAACACTGTGAATGGTATGTTTACAGCGTCCAGTAACACTGTGAATGGTATGTTTAACAACGTCCAGTAACACTGTGAATGGTATGTTTACGGCGTCCAGTAACACTGTGTTTTTAACAGCTTCCAGTAACACTGTGAATGGTATTTTACAGCGTCCAGTAACAATGTGAATGGTATGTTTACAGCGTCCAGTAACACTGTGAATGGTATGTTTACAGCGCCCAGTAACACTGTGAATGGTATGTTTACAGCGCCCAGTAACACTGTGAATGGTATGTTTACAGCGTCCAGTAACACTGTGAATGGTATATTTACAGCGTCCAGTAACACTGTGAATGGTGTGTTTTAACAGCGTCCAGTAACACTGTGAATGGTATGTTTTAACAGCGTCCAGTAACACTGTGAATGGTATGTTTTTACAGCGTCCAGTAACACTGTGAATGGTATGTTTTAACAGCGTCCAGTTACACTGTGAATGGTATGTTTACAGCGTCCAGTAACACTGTGAATGGCATGTTTTTACAGCGTCTAGTAACACTGTGAATGGTATGTTTTTACAGCGTACAGTAACACTGTGAATGTTATGTTTTTACAGCGCCCAGTAACACTGTGAATGGTATGTTTTAACAACGTCCAGTAACACTGTGTATGGTATGTTTTACAGCGCTCAGTAACACTGTGAATGGTATGTTTTACAGCACCCAGTAACACTGTGAATGGTATGTTAACAGCGTCCAGTAACACTGTGAATGGTATGTTTTTACAGCGCCCAGTAACACTGTGAGTGGTATGTCTTTACAGCGTCCAGTAACACTGTGAATGGTATGTATTTACAGCTTCCAGTAACACTGTGAATGGTATGTTTACAGCGCCCAGTAACACTGTGAATGTTATGTTTACAGCGTCCAGTAACACTGTGAATGGTATGTTTTAACAGCGTCCAGTAACACTGTGAATGGTATGTTTACAGCGTCCAGTAACACTGTGAATGGTATGTTTTAACAGCGTCCAGTAACACTGTGAATGGTATGTTTAACAGCGCCCAGTAACACTGTGAATGGTATGTTTACAGCGCCCAGTAACACTGTGAATGGTATGTTTTAACAGCGTCCAGTAACACTGTGAATGGTATGTTTTAACAGCGTCCAGTAACACTGTGAATGGTATGTTTTTACAGCGCCCAGTAACACTGTGAATGGTATGTTTTTACAGCGTCCAGTAACACTGTGAATGGTATGTTTTTTACAGCGCCCAGTAACACTGTGAATAGTATGTTTACAGCGCCCAGTAACACCGTGAATGGTATGTTTAACAGCGTCCAGTAACACTGTGAACGGTATGTTTTTACAGCACCCAGTAACACTGTGAATGGTGTGCTTTAAAAGTGTCCAGTAACACTGTGAATGGTATGTTTACAGCGTCCAGTAACACCGTGAATGGTATGTGTTTACAGCACCCAGTAACACCGTGAATGGTATGTTTTAACGGCGTCCAGTAACACTGTGAATGGTATGTGTTTACAGCACCCAGTAACACCGTGAATGGTATGTTTTAACGGCGTCCAGTAACACTGTGAATGGAATGTTTTTACAGCTTCTAGTTTATACTCTCTATGGTATGTTTTTACGCTGTGATTGAAAGGCAACTTCTGGTAATGCTTAAAATCGATGTCGAAATGGATGCCTTGAAATACACTTATTAAGAATTATTTGCACGATTACAATAAATTTGATGACAGTCAAATGATTGATGAGATAGTATCAAGGTAGAGGGCAGTCAGAGACCTACAATAACGTGTCAGACTTGAAACTGAAAATGATCGGATAAGTTTATCTCTTACACGTAACATCTTAATCATCACGCCAGCTTAATGTTAAAACGGTTAACTCGCAAAAACAATACATTAACGCTAATTGACAGTAATACGGCATCATAGTCCAGAAATGTCTTTCTCTCAGTCTAATATTTGACTTTTACCAGGAATGGTACTTTTCCCATGATGTATTTGCGCCAAAGCAGACTTTTCCGTGGAACGTTGCCAGGGACATTTTATCGTTATCTAGAATGGCACGCCAGCTCTATATCAACAGTACCAGTCCCCTTGCAGTCCGTTTCCCTTCGATAACACATCAATAAATGCATGTCTGCACTGAGATTCATTTTCCACCAGGCACACCGGATATGTCAAGGATACATGGCCATATTTACTTAATTATACACAACCTTCATTAATCTATCTCAAAAGAGGGCGCCACACTCTTAAACTGTAAGACCTATCATTTGAAATATCCCTCCTCAGCGGTAAAACGGGTTCCACAGAGGAAGCCTGTATCCCACATGGACCAGCCTGTTAGACGTGTGTACCTCTCTAATGTTTGTTTTTGTTTACTGTTCATGTGATAATGAAGCCTCTCTGACAATTCGGTGTGATAACAGCAATACCTACTGTATCGACAATAAACCACAACCAAAATTCTAAAGGGTAGCAACACAAACTGCACTAACGTTATAGAAATATCTTAAAACCAAACATATTGATTTCCTACATAACTGTGTCGTTAATCCGTAACCAAACCGAAAGTGACATTTTAAATGCCTTGTTAAAAGTAAATCTGGTTTACTGATGTTAAATCTTTGATATGCTTCTTAACTTCATTCTATAATCTCAATCACAGTTACAACCTGGACATCTCTCTCGTTGTCATAGCTACCACCTTTTCTCTAACTGTGACAACATGGACATCTCTCTCATTGTCACAGCTAGAACCTTTTCTCTAACTGTGACAACATGGACATCTCCCTCATTGTCACAGCTAGAACCTTTTCTCTAACTGTGACAACATGGACATCTCTCTCATTGTCACAGCTAGAACCTTTTCTCTAACTGTGGCAACATGGACATCTCTCTCATTGTCACAGCTAGAACCTTTTCTCTAACTGTGACAACATGGACATCTCTCTCATTGTCACAGCTAGAACCTTTTCTCTAACTGTGACAACATGGACATCACTCTCATTGTCACAGCTAGAACCTTTTCTCTAACTGTGACAACTTGGGTCTCTTCTCTCAACGTGACAACTACAACCTTTTCTCTAACTGTGACAACTTGGGTCTCTTCCCTCAATGTAACAACTAGAACCGGTAGGATATTGGTGGCGTCGACTGTTTCGGTTTTGTAGGTGGTGAGAGAAGTTCTGATGTTGTAGATAGTGAGAGATGTGGATGGGATAGAGATGGAGTCGACTGTTCTGGTGTTACATAATGAGAGAAGGGGATGGGATAGTGGTGGAGTCGACTGTTCCGGTGTTACATAGTGAGAGAAAGGGATGGGATAGAGATGGAGTCGACTGTTCTGGTGTTGTAGCTAGTGAGAGAAGGGGATGGGATAGAGATGGAGTCGACTGTTCTGGTGTTACATAATGAGAGAAGGCGTTGGGATAGTGGTGGAGTCGACTGTTCCGGTGTTACATAGTGAGAGGAGACGGTGGGATTGTGGTGGAGTCGACTGTTCCGGTGTTTTAGATAGCGAGAGAAGGCGTTGGGATAATGATGGAGTCGACTGTTCCGGTGTTACAGATAGTGAGAGGAGGCATTGGGATAGTGGTGGAGTCGACTGTTCCGGTGTTACATAGTGAGAGGAGGCGTTGGGATAGTGGTGGAGTCGACTGTTCCGGTGTTACATAGTGAGAGGAGGCGTTGGGATAGTGGTGGAATCGACTGTTCCGGTGTTACATAGTGAGAGGAGGCGTTGGGATAGTGGTGGAGTCGACTGTTCCGGTGTTACATAGTGAGAGGAGGCGTTGGGATAGTGGTGGAGTCGACTGTTCCGGTGTTACATAGTGAGAGGAGGCGTTGGGATAGTGGTGGAGTCGACTGTTCCAGTGTTACATAGTGAGAGAAGACGGTGGGATTGTGGTGGAATCGAGTCTAACACATTCGATTGACCAGACTACCTGTATAAAACTGAAATATATTTCAATCCGTTACTTACATGTAGATGTATTCAGGTACAGGACATTTGAAGTTCTAGTTAGATAATTAGTGTAAGTTTCCTTTGTTAACCGCAAGATATTACACAGCGTGATGTGTTTAATGTTTAACACGCGCGTGCCAAACATGTAAACAACATACGTTTTATATCATCTGCAGATGCTGAACATTTCAATGTAAAGAAAAAACTTTTTAATGTGAAGAATCTATCTGTTAGGTGATTTCTACAGCTAAGCAGCTTTTAAAAATACCGGCACTCTAAACAGCAATTAGCCTTATTTAAGTATTGTTCGTTTCGTTAATTTGCCAGTGTGTCATGAATACCATTACTGCAACTCTGGCACTTTTCGCGTTTATCAAATCTGCCTGAAAATTTAACATATTAGCATTCAACCAGGTACATCAACGCGAACAATTCCTTTGAAGAGTCAAGTAGTTGATATTTGCAGATACGATATTGACAAGCACACGTATTAACATAAAACTTGTATCGTTGAATAGTAGTAATAAAATGATGTTATAGAATTTGTATCATTTTTTTGTTTGGCAGTCTAGAGGCCTCACTGGAACCAAATTTAGTATATTGAACATGCATTACGTTCGGACAAAATTTAACAGGGCCATTAGGTGTGTATGTTGAAAGACAAATTAGGCAGTGTGTGACTTAGGCTGGGAGTGATCGCCTGTATAGGGGACGTTTTACTTCATTCCACTGAAGTGATATCACTAAAACGATTAGGTGATATCAACAATCCATTGTAGAGATGCCACCTGTCTGATTCGGCGAGATCAATTTAGTATGGTGATATCTCTAACAAGATTGGGTGATATTGCCGTGATGAATAGGTGAAATCACCAGTAGAATTGGTGATATCTCTAACAGGATTGGGTGATATCGCCGTGATGAATAGGTGAAATCACCATTAGAATTGGTGATATCTCTAACAAGATTGGGTGATATCGCCGTGATGAATAGGTGAAATCATCATTAGAATTGGTGATATCTCTAACAAGATTAGGTGATATCGCCGTGATGAATAGGTGAAATCACCATTAGAATTGGTGATATCTCTAACAAGATTGGGTGATATTGCCGTGATGAATAGGTGAAATCACCATTAGAATTGGTGATATCTCTAACAAGATTGGGTGATATTGCCGTGATGAATAGGTGAAATCACCAGTAGAATTGGTGATATCTCTAACAAGATTGGGTGATATTGCCGTGATGAATAGGTGAAATCACCAGTAGAATTGGTGATATCTCTAACAAGATTGGGTGATATCGCCGTGATGAATAGGTGAAATCACCATTAGAATTGGTGATATCTCTAACAAGATTGGGTGATATCGCCGTGATGAATAGGTGAAATCACCATTAGAATTGGTGATATCTCTAACAAGATTGGGTGATATCGCCGTGATGAATAGGTGAAATCACCATTAGAATTGGTGATATCTCTAACAAGATTGGGTGATATCGCCGTGATGAATAGGTGAAATCACCATTAGAATTGGTGATATCTCTAACAAGATTGGGTGATATCGCCGTGATGAATAGGTGAAATCACCATTAGAATTGGTGATATCTCTAACAAGATTGGGTGATATCGCCGTGATGAATAGGTGAAATCAGTGGAATAAAAAGTAAAACGGTACTCCAAATATGTGACACCACCTTGTAACGATTTCTCCAAACAATCGGTGATATCGCTAGAATGAATAGGTGATATCACAAATTCAAAATGGATAGATCATGTCGTTATAAATAGGTTTCATGACCTTATTGTGTTAGTGTTATCACACAGTGGGATAAAAAGTAAAACGGCATCCCATACACGTGACGACATATAGATCATCATTAGGTATCCTGATAGATGCATGAGTAGTAATATAGACCTCCAAATCTGTTCGCTTTGAACACGGTACGGTAAGGTAACATAAATCTTAACCCGAAGAAAAACTCGTTCTCACGTAAAGCATACCACATGATTTGGCACTTGCATCTAATTTAGTTCATTCAGTTACACCAGCACGTGCGCCAAGTTGTCGTCTGTTCAGCGTAGTTCATGTATATTTAATGCTTTTAAATCTAGAACATTTAAATCTCATGGAAAATGCCAAGGATCGTATCAAGTCTTATAAACCAAGAGAATACCGACCAGTAAACAATATACACAAGGACCGTATCAAGTCTAACACCAAGAGAATACCGACCATTAAACAATATACACAAGGACCGTATCAAGTCTAACACCAAGAGAATACCGACCAGTAAACAATATATACAAGGACCGTATCAAGTCTAACACCAAGAGAATACCGACCAGTAAACAATATACACAAGGACCGTATCAAGTCTTATAATCCAAGAGAATACCGACCAGTAAACAAAACAATATATACAAGGACCGTATCAAGTCTTACACCAAGAGAATACCGACCGGTAAACAATATTCACAAGGACCGTATCAAGTCTTATAATCAAAGATAATACCGACCAGTAAACAATATAGACAAGGATCGTATCAAGTCTAACACCAAGAGAATACCGACCAGTAAACAATATACACAAGGACCGTACCAATTCTTATAATCAAAGATAATACCGACCAGTAAACAATATACACAAGGACCGCATCAAGTCTTATAAACCAAGAGAATACCGACCAGTAAACAATATATACAAGGACCGTATCAAGTCTAACACCAAGAGAATACCGACCAGTAAACAATATATACAAGGACCGTATCAAGTCTAACACCAAGAGAATACCGACCAGTAAACAATATACACAAGGACCGTATCAAGTCTAACACCAAGAGAATACCGACCAGTAAACAATATACACAAGGACCGCATCAAGTCTTAAAAACCAAGAGAATACCGACCAGTAAACAATATATACAAGGACCGTATCAAGTCTAACACCAAGATAATACCGACCAGTAAACAATATACACAAGGACCGTATCAAGTCTAACACCAAGATAATACCGACCAGTAAACAATATATACAAGGACCGTATCAAGTCTAACACCAAGAGAATACCGACCAGTAAACAATATACACAAGGACCGTATCAAGTCTAACACCAAGAGAATACCGACCAGTAAACAATATAGACAAGGACCGTATCAAGTCTTATAATCCAAGAGAATACCGACCAGTAAACAAAACAATATATACAAGGACCGTATCAAGTCTTACACCAAGAGAATACCGACCAGTAAACAATATACACAAGGACCGTATCAAGTCTTATAATCCAAGAGAATACCGACCAGCAAACAATATATACAAGGACCGTATCAAGTCTTATAAACCAAGAGAGTACCGACCAATAAACAAAATACACCAAGACCGTATCAAGTCTAACACCAAGAGAATACCGACCGGTAAACAATATTCACAAGGACCGTATCAAGTCTAACACCAAGAGAATACCGACCGGTAAACAATATTCACAAGGACCGTATCAAGTCTTATAATCAAAGATAATAGCGACCAGTAAACAATATAGACAAGGATCGTATCAAGTCTAACACCAAGAGAATACCGACCAGTAAACAATATACACAAGGACCGTATCAAGTCTTATAATCCAAGAGAATACCGACCAGTAAACAATATAGACAAGGACCGTATCAAGTCTAACACCAAGAGAATACCGACCAGTAAACAATATACACAAGGACCGTACCAAGTCTTATAATCAAAGATAATACCGACCAGTAAACAATATAGACAAGGACCGTATCAAGTCTAACACCAAGAGAATACCGACCAGTAAACAATATAGACAAGGACCGTACCAAGTCTTATAATCAAAGATAATACCGACCAGTAAACAATATAGACAAGGACCGTATCAAGTCTAACACCAAGAGAATACCGACCAGTAAACAATATAGACAAGGACCGTATCAAGTCTAACACCAAGAGAATACCGACCAGTAAACAATATACACAAGGACCGTATCAAGTCTAACACCAAGAGAATACCGACCAGTAAACAATATACACAAGGACCGTGTCAAGTCTAACACCAAGAGAGTACCGACCAGTAAACAATATATACATGGACCGTATCAAGTCTTATACCAAGAGCATTCCGACCAGTAAACAATATATACAAGGACCGTATCAAGTATAACACCAAGAGAATACCGACCAGTAAACAATATACACAAGGACCGTATCAAGTCTAACACCAAGAGAATACCGACCAGTAAACAAAACAATATATACAAGAAGATCTCTTAAAAAGTAGAAGGAGAAGAAAACCAGGTGTTCCCTCTTAGACCTAGTCGATATATATTAGTTGATAGTATCAAAAATGCAAGTGTGTATAATGCATTTGGGTGAAACAGTTCATAGACATGCATTAGAAAACTAGCGCTAAGTGTAGTGATGGTAGGATAAAGCTGACTGCGGGTTACCGAGGTACGAGGTGTATGTGATCAAACGTCTACATAAAAAGCAAAGTAAATAAACACATAGATAAAATGTTGAAAGTCTCAGACATTATCCGAAAATAAAACATCAAATTAACAAACATACCATTAATTAGCTGTAATGTGCGAGGGAGAAGGATGGATATTGGTATCGGTATTAGTAAATACTGTAACAGATAAAATATTTGTGTCGTGGTTTTCCTGGTTACTAGGGAACCATGAAAATGAGATAGTGATATAAACTGATCTATAAAATCGACGAAAGCCGTCCCTTATAAAATACCAGACAAAAAAAACATCAGTATGGAGATAACAAAACACGTAACTCACCCAATAGTTTTGACAACATCAATAAGAAAAGTGTTGCCTCTCTCCTCGGGTATAGGGGGTCCTATCTTGTCCAGAATCCACCGTCTGTATCCAGTCTTCACAGTGTTTAGCCATCCGTGTTCACCCGTACCGTTTGACATCTTCGCTTGTCCATTGAACGGTTTCATCATTCACGTGTGTGTTTACATTAACTATAAACTCCGTGCTATGTTACTGGGGTGCATGTGGCCTTGTATAAATAGATTGTGAATGAATTCTCCGTGGCTTTTCAATTACAACTTGGATAACAGTGCACTTGTAACATCAATACACTTAGCCGTGCTGGTTCTTAGGTTAAGGTCGACCTGTCTCCATGAGAACCTTCTCCGTCCATATTAGCAAGGACAGTCGATTGATAATAGTGATGCCATGGTACAGAATCGGGAATTCCCAACTGCTTAGAATGGAGTCACTCTTTCATCCACGCACAATCGACATTCGTTATTGATTTTTGCCACTGCGCATGACGAAAAGTGAAGCTGTATTGTAAAAGATGCAAACCTCGTGTGTTCCTTGAAATAACACCAACATACCAGCAGGTTGTATCTGTGTCTGACGTTTGCAAAGTCTACGATATTAATTTATATGGCTAACAGTTAAGATCTTGAAGGAAGAAAATGTAATTACTTTGGTCTACCTAGTATTATGAAGCTGCATCTTTGAAGTTCCTACCGACTTCTGGACCTGTTTACCTATATATATATAATTGTATACAGATGGAGTGAAATGAACATGTACATAATACATCAGGTGTTGCCAGGTAAAAGCTTGGTAGAATTGGGTAGAGGATAAAACAGCGGCTGTGTTCGGCCTGTAGTGAATGTAGTGAGTATACGAACGTATTATGAAGGAATCCATCCAACTATTAGCATATATAACTCCAAGTTCAATCATGGCTTATATTTAATTCAATTCAAATTCAAATATTTTTTTTATAATTTTTATAATTAAAATTACATAATTTGATGGCAATACATATACAAACGTACATATTTATGGAGACAGAACACGAGGACAAACTTAAACCTCAGTCAACATGTAAACACTACAACGAAGGCAGACATCAAAGAAAATGATAGACATAACTCGCCTAGCACACAAGAGACGTGACACTGAAACCAAATGGAAGATGATGTGAATAAATAAATTTAAATGTGTTTTTATTGAAGCGAACACTAGAATACTATCGTTGTTTGAATCATTGATTGAATGGTAACAAAGATAGAAAATACCATGCTTGTAATGATTAGTAAACGTGTTGTATCAGTGTACTCTGGGAGTATGGAGATTAACATGATCAGGACCCCAGTCCTCCAATATCACTAATTCCTGGCATTGTTCTACAGACTTGTTCATTTTGCTCCGTAGCCTTGTCCGAGTATCACGGAGAGTAAGTCATTTAACCGACATGCACAATCAACACGCAATATCACGTGATCTCCAACATTTGTCTGCCATCATCAAGGATTTATGTGTTACTAAGATTTTTTGCGTGTAAACATCGGTACTTACAGCTATTTACCTAAGTTAGAGTTTACTGTAGTGATCTGCAGGTAATAGTGGGTCCTGATTTATAGTACTTTGGAGATGTTTAGAACCGTGAGTAACTCGGAAGATTAGGTAAGGCGTATATAAAACTTCTGTACAAACGTAAACCTACCCAAGTCTGGGACGACACCATGAAAACAGTGTCACACGAGTAGCTGGGCAATCCTTTACAACGGGATGAGAAACATTTATACTCTGTAGTATAGACGTGGAATCATTCATTAAGTGTTGTTAGCTATGTTGTCTGACTGTATTTTAAATATAAAATGATTGAGTGTTAAACAATATACATGTATTAACAAAGCATTGCTTTACATCATATTAAGAACAGGGACGCCAGAAAAGATAGATATTCTCATATTTTTCTATTATCTTTACAAAATTTCCACAATTATACATTTCTGTCGATCCTTAGAAATATTTTTTTCTGTTGAAGTTCAAATTATAAAAAAGTAAAAGTACAAATATTTTATTCAACTCGTCATGAATAATATAAATTATGTAATATATCTTAGATTGAAAATTTACCCGATGTCATACTGAACAGAGTATTATGAGCCAATAAACGTATCTAATCTATCGGTTCACAAAATCTGCAGCGTGTACTATCGATTAAAATACATATAAAATACTATATGCGATTTATCTGAATGCACTTCGAAAATACCAGCCAAAGACAAGAAACGCGCAGCAAGTCTCATGCAGTCTGCTTAAGACGAGTAAAGATTTTTGTCACTATTTTAAGAATATTTCTTTTTTTTATCTCTGATTTATTTATTGACTGTGTGTTTGATTTTTTTATATAGATCATCCGGCAAGGACAAAACATTCTTCTAAACCAACAGCCCACCTTGATCTTTTCCTACATCTAACAACGATACCAACACAAGAACAACTTTTCTTCGTATTAGTATAATGAAAAAAAAAGAAAAAAATTAATAATAAAGAGAAATTTATGTGATCTGCCAGGCCACGTACATCGATTGGCTCGTTCTGGGCAGCCAGATACATGTATACAGGACTGAGGTACACGAGTGGTATTCAGCGGAGTTTCTTAAGATATCTTATTCTTTATTTTAACTATTTATAAGGCCTGATATGACGTGCACTACAATTAGATATATATCCATGTGTATCACGAACCTAACGGCACACATACATACACAAAAACTAGACCGAGGATAGGATTAGTTTAGCTTAGGCTGCATGCAGGCATGGCTGTATCTATATTCAGAACAAATTCCATATATAAATCCTTATACATACTAATGCTTATGTTACGTTACTCAAGTGTTGTCGCGAATCTCCTTTCATTGCTCCGGAATCCCCGAAAATTCATCAGGGAAGTTTTTAAACCGTTTTAATTACTTGGTGTTGGAGTCACATTCTCGCGAAAAAAAATAACAAAAGACAATAAAAGTGTGAAATGTCACAACGTGAGGTATATCGTTGATAGACATAATCTAAATGTGTAATTGTTGGAAAAATAAAGAGTTGAAAAAATGTGGATAAAAAATAATGATGTCCTTGCAATCTTCCGTGTAAGGAATTACAATTCTGGGTAGAGATGAACAGCGGTTCTGCAGGAGTACACTCCCTTGGATTTACTCTTCATGGAGTTTGAGAGGAGCGCGGGAACGGTAAGTGTTGATACTTGGTTGGTACTGGTCTAGGGAGAGTTTCTCTTTAGCTCAATCTCATTCGGAACAACACAACACAGCAAAAATATCGAAAACATCCACTTTACCAAAAGAGAAAGTTAACACTATGTAGATTAATTATTCAGCAGACAGCGGACATTCTTGAAGTGATGCTGGAAACCGTGAACACCGATGAAAACCAAACGACTGGTAAAAGTTGTGGTAACATTTACACTTTAAAGGCAATAATGTACACGATTTTTTCTTTCTCTTTCTTTTAGAAAACTATTCTAGAGATGTTTGAATAACAGCACCTTTAAATCTTGGTGGTGTAAGCCGATGTCAGCATGTTGCATTGCAAGCACCAACAACCATGGATATAGAACAGCCGGCCAAGAGGCTCCGAGTTGATCCACACAACTGTCTCGATAGCTGTGGATTGCTGGGGGTAGAGACTGAAGAAAGTGTGAAATGCACATTACCCGGTGATGTAAATGTAGCCAGTGATTACCTGGCCAATGGAAACATGTCTGTACTAAACGTTACCGCCATCACTGCATCATGTACATCTTCAACTGAACAAAAAAATAGTGAATCTCAAGTATCAAACCATAATGACACAGAACATTATCACATGATAACTGATGAAAGAAAGACAAAAGATTGCATAATAACACAAGCAAATGTTTTTAAGGACAATGGAACAGATTTTGGTTCCAGCTCTGTAGTGGATGGTAGGGTCAGTTCTTCTTACATTACAGAACAGAAGACTGTACATCAAGGTGACAATGTTACTGCTGAACCTGTAACAGTGGAACATCATGATATATGCAAGAGTGTTTATGACCTAGAAGAAGAGGAAGATTCAAGCGTACAAATTCCCTCATTACAAAGTCTACGGATGTCCAAACAGGACAACAAAGAAAACATTACTATAGACACTAAAGAGTTTTCATCTGCACCTCTGAATTCAGAGAAACTGAAAGTAGATGATATTGGTGATAAATCTTCAAATATTTTAGAAAAGGGAGAAGTGGAACAGACTGATGTATGTGGATCTTCTGAGTCCATAAATGTTGATTTATCTAAACATGCAAGCAAGAAAACAGCCAAACTCCAACGGAGGGTGTCCTACATCTACAGTAAAGAGCTGATTCAACAGTGTAACCTCATGCAAAAAATTCCAAATCGTGTAAGTACTATTTGTGAAACTGAAGGATTTTTATACCCTAGACAAATTCACTAATCAAGTCATCTTCTTACGTGATAAAGAAAGAGAACTTGAATTGTGTCAGTAGTTATATATTTAGTACTTACTGTCCCAGGTGAATATAACTCTCGCCTGTGTCTGATTTCTTGCTGAAAAGTACATTCAGAAAGTAGTAATAAGTAGGTTTGTCCATATATTTTCAATGCAGTTCAGTAAGTAAAAGCTGTACCACAGTAACATCACACCTGAGATGCACAACAGTGACAAAAAATATCACACCTGACTGTGTAACAGTGACATAAGTATGTTGTACCTGACTGTGTAACAGTGACATAAGTATGTTGTACCCGACTGTGTAACAGTGATATAAGTATGTTGTACATGACTGTGTTACAGTGACGTAAGTCTATATGAAGTTAGTTCTGGAATGTTTGCAAGGACAGATTTTAAAATGAGTTATGCAATGATATTGATTGTGCAAGGATTTGTTTTGGGTTCTTGCAAAAGAAAAGGTTATGAGGAGGTATGTATCCATTACAGTGTATATAAATTTTCAATAACATCCTTGTATTTTATCAAAATTAAAATGGGTGTGTTCCAAATGTAAATTATGTAGTCATATTATACTGGTATAATGTACAAAAACATGGGCATAAACAAAGACAATTTTTATCCTGAAATGGATTTTCTGATAAGAGATATTCCTTCTTGAATCATTGTGCAGGCAATCATGGTACACAGTCTGATTGAAGCTTATGGCATACTCAAGTATATGAGGTAGGTTTGTATTCATTTATAAAGAAATATACAATGCAATGATTTGGTGATAATTTTATCCTGGTGTTCATAGTTACGGGTCAAGTAGAAGCCCTGATAGTGATGCTTAGAGTGCTCATGTACTTAAAACATATTTACAGAAATGTAATGATTGCTCACAGTATATTGAATAAGGCTTCTTTCCCCTGACACCAATTCCCTCATTTTACACCTAATCCTCAGAAACCATTGTATTGTAGTGAGTTTATTCTTTGTATATGTTTTAGCTCAACTGAGTCAAATGCGTAAATGAATTTATAACTGCTATGGTGCTCCACCCAATGTCCATTGTATCTAAACTTTTTACTGCAGATTTTGATGAAATTTCCCCTGAATGATCAGCACAGAGTATGATAAATTTCTATCATGTTTTTAGTGAAAATAAAATTCAAGACGGCCACCATCACTACCATCTTTAGACTCTATTTTGAACTAAAAAACTGACATGCTTTTTAAATTATCATCAGTTAATTTTGTATGAATGGTGGTGATTTCATGTCTGTCAGAAATAAAATATAGCCACCAGAGCAAAATATAGATATGAATTGTAAAATATTTTACCAATTTGAGTATATTTGAACAAGATAACTTAGGACTGAAGAATCATTGGCAATTGGTTTCCTGGCAGTATGTACACCTTATTGAGGTTAAGAGATGGATACAATTTGGATCATTCAATGAATGGTTGAATTTTAACTGTTTTAATTGTAATTTTTGTCTCTCTGTTATGTATTGATCTTTAGCATAACTATCATTGTAAGAAGACACGTGTGCAAATGTAAAGTGTACAATATTGATTGATATGGATATTTATTTGACCTGTAACCTTTGGTGACCTATATTTCAACCTTTGGCATACATAGGTTTTTTAGTTTAGAATTAGTGCAACTAAAAATATTGAACACTGTGTTACGTGGATATTAACAATTATCATAAACAGACAGGAATGAAGGAATTTAGTAAAGTTTATTAAACAAATTTTCAAATACCTACATGCATTGTGTCTTGCTTCAGGTGAGCATTTAGGCCTCTTGTTACATTACAGAGTTATTGCCCCTTCCATAGCTACAGAAGAATCACTGTGCCTGTTTCATTCCCCAGAGTATATAGAATTTTTGAAGAAAATCAGTGATGAAGATGATGAAGAAATCTATGGTGCTGAAGCAGCAGAATTTGGCCTGAGTATGACTTTGTGATATACGGTTAACTGAATTGTTCAGAACTGTAATTAGATACATTTGGTATATGGCCATACATTTGTATTAATTCTGGAGATGGAATTTTGGATTCTTACAATCAGGACATTAGGACATTTCAATGAAGTCATTTTAACTAGTAATCATAATGTAGTCCTTGAATAAAATTTGTTTTGAAACCACTACAGCATTATGTACAGAGAAACTTTTGTATCAGCATATCAGACAGGAACTCATGAAGCATACTGAGAAATATATGTCTATTGGAATATGGCTATGATAACCACTTGCTATTCTAAGGTGTCTTCATTATAAGGTTGCTCAGCAGCTTTTAACAATCATTAGTACACACTACTCACATATGTTGCTTATTTCTTTTTTTATAAATTGGCCTTTAATTTTCATTGACATTATTTACATTATGTAGATCCCTTTATACACAGTGTGGAAATGTTTCTTACTCTCCACAGTATTTTCATATTGACAAAACTGTAATAACAGTTTTCTTCATCTTTTGAACTCTTGCAGCCTATGACTGCCCTGTCCACAAGGGGGTGTTTGACTATGCCCTGTCTGTAGGGGGAGCCACTGTCTCTGCAGCTGAGGAACTAGTCCAAGGGCGATGTGACATTGCCATCAATTGGTGTGGAGGATGGCATCATGCCCAAAAGTAGGTATATATATCTTGTACATGTGTACCAGTATATATTGAAAGCAAATTTTCCTGAGTACTCTTCACATTCAGCAATCCAGGGTTGTTGTAAGCATCATGTTTTATCTCTTGTTGACTGTTCATATGATTGTAACATCACTACAACCCGAAGCTGTCTGACTGATAAACTAAAAGGACTGATGAAAACATCACCACGGCAAATATTCAGTAAATTTACTTTTTAAATAGAAACACAACTGGAAAAAAACAGTGAATTAGTTAGAAGAACATGTGTAAATTTTCTGAATTATCTGACGATTCAGGATTTATGTTTATGATATGTTTACATATTACGTTAATTTCTTTTCGTTGTTACAGGGACAGTGCATCAGGATTCTGTTATGTTAACGACATCGTTCTCGGAATACTGAAGCTTCGAGAGAAATTCTCCAGGGTCCTGTATGTAGATTTGGACTTGCACCATGGAGATGGTGTACAGAATGCTTTTTATGCTACATCAGCTGTAATGACAGTCTCCATTCACAAATATGCTTCCGGATTCTTCCCAGGTAAAAAACACAATAAGGATACAAGTATATTATAATGTGTGGCAGATAACAGTATTCAAGACTTGTTAACATTGTTGGAATTTGAAATTAGTCTGGGTCCTCCTAGCCTATAACTATAACAGCAAGTCTGATGTCTGTGTTTTAGATCAAGTTTAACTTGATATATGCTGATAATTACTGTTTATCACAGGTTCAGGACAGGTGGAAGAAAAATAATATATATATATATATGTATGCTGATAATTGCTGTTTATGACAGGTTCAGGACAGCTAGAAGAAATAGGAATTATATATATATATATATATATGCTGATAATTGCTGTTTATGACAGGTTCAGGACAGCTAGAAGAAATAGGAATTATATATATATATATATATATGCTGATAATTGCTGTTTATGACAGGTTCAGGACAGCTAGAAGAAATAGGAATTATATATATGCTGATAATTGCTGTATATCACAGGTTCAGGACAGCTAGAAGAAATAGGAGTAGGCAAAGGCAAGAAATATTGTATCAATATCCCACTACATGATGGTGCTAGGGACCAGGAGTTTGTAGCCTTGTTTTGCAGGTAGAACTTCAAATTACATTCTTTTGAAGTGAACTGTGTATTCTGTAAATTAAATTTGGTTTGAAATAAGAGGCCCATTGGGCCTGCATCACTCTATCCATATTCAGTGCATTTTGCATCACATTTACATTTCAATTTATTGACCTTGAAACTGGGTCTAAAGCGAAGTGATTAAACTTACTTGTAAAGGTTATTATAAGGAAGAGCACATAGTTGCCGCTTTGTCCGTTTGTCTATCATAATTTTGTGCAGAGCATAGCACCAAAACTATAAGAGGTATCAACATGAAACTTCATAGATAGATGGATTTCAATAAAGAGAAGTGCAGTGTACAAGAACCATCTCTCTCTTTTGCATTATTATCTTTTGGAAATAACGTTTATTTGGGGAGCATAAATCGGTTCTACCGATTCTCTTCTATCATGAGACATCATGTACTGTCCTCTTCCAGAGTGATACAGAAGGTACGCTCCATGTTCAAACCTGAGGCTGTTGTTTGTCAGTGTGGGGCAGATGGTTTGGCTGGTGATCCTATGGACTCTTTCAATCTAACCCCACGGTCTTTAGGTCGCTGTGTCTACTTTATATTGGACTGGTCACTCCCCACGCTTCTGCTGGGAGGAGGTAAGTTAGTCGCAGGGAGTCACTGTGTCTACTTTATATTGGACTGGTCACTCCCCACGCTTCTGCTGGGAGGAGGTAAGTTAGTCTCAGCGAGTCGCTGTGTCTACTTTATATTGGACTGGTCACTCCCCACACTTCTGCTGGGAGGAGGTAAGTTAGTCTCAGCGAGTCGCTGTGTCTACTTTATATTGGACTGGTCACTCCCCACACTTCTGCTGGGAGGAGGTAAGTTAGTCGCAGGGAGTCACTGTGTCTACTTTATATTGGACTGGTCAGTCCCCACGCTTCTGCTGGGAGGAGGTAAGTTAGTCTCAGCGAGTCACTGTGTCTACTTTATATTGGACTGGTCACTCCCCACACTTCTGCTGGGAGGAGGTAAGTTAGTCGCAGGGAGTCACTGTGTCTACTTTATATTGGACTGGTCACTCCCCACACTTCTGCTGGGAGGAGGTAAGTTAGTCTCAGCGAGTCACTGTGTCTACTTTATATTGGACTGGTCACTCCCCACACTTCTGCTGGGAGGAGGTAAGTTAGTTGCAGGGAGTCACTGTGTCTACTTTATATTGGACTGGTCACTCCCCACACTTCTGCTGGGAGGAGGTAAGTTAGTCTCAGCGAGTCACTGTGTCTACTTTATATTGGACTGGTCACTCCCCACACTTCTGCTGGGAGGAGGTAAGTTAGTTGCAGGGAGTCACTGTGTCTACTTTATATTGGACTGGTCACTCCCCACACTTCTGCTGGGAGGAGGTAAGTTAGTCTCAGCGAGTCACTGTGTCTACTTTATATTGGACTGGTCACTCCCCACACTTCTGCTGGGAGGAGGTAAGTTAGTCTCAGCGAGTCACTGTGTCTACTTTATATTGGACTGGTCACTCCCCACACTTCTGCTGGGAGGAGGTAAGTTAGTCGCAGGGAGTCGCTGTGAGATTACATTGACATTTGAAATTCCTTATAATTTATATGAGTTATCTACCGTATAACACAAAATGTTCGTTGTGTAGAAACTGTGCTGCTTCATGGTCAAAAACTAACCACGAAAATAAACAAATGAATAAGATTTTAGATGAAAGGACCATGTGTCTACCTATGTGATATCTACAAAAGTTCTTACCCTCAAAAGCATGCTTTAGACTTAAACCATGAAAGACGGTACCATTAACCATTTTGGGATGAATTAAAACTTGTAGGCTCTTAGTACAGAATCAATTTGATTTATTCATAAAAAGATTACACCTATTTCACTTCAAACAGACTGCACAATATTCAACATCTTTAAATTCCACAATAATGTTTCCATATAACTTTATATCAGGTCATATAGTATACCAGGTACTTTTCCTCTACAAGTACTAATCCTGTGTCAAAACCAATTAATCCCACTGTTATATCATCATTCAAAGAAAATCTTCCAAATTCCCTGTAAACCATGTAAGATGCTGTGCTTTTCCTCACTTGTTTATGAAATCGCACATGTATTCTTTCAGTCACACTTACATTTTGAAAGCCCCAACCTCACATGAGTATAATAATATTGGTAGTACCAAACAACTTAAACTGCAGGTCAGTGGAGAGACTTATGCTTATATAACTAATATAAAGCTTTTTTTAGTGTGTTCACAAAGTTTGTTCTGAGCAATAAAAACATTTTGGTTAAAGACAATTTTTATCACTATTTCTTGAGATGTACTGGATGGATCTTTCGCAAATTTCATATGTTCGTTCCCCTAGGTCCCTAGTTGTGCCTGTTAACTTGTGGGACTGATCAGAAAAACAAAATGGCTTACAGGCAGCCATTTTGGATTTTCACCCTTGAAAGTTTGTTATCGCTGTTTCTTGAGAAGTACTGTATAGAACTTTCTCAAATTTCATGTGTAGGTTTCCCATGATCCCTAGTTGTGCCTGTATGATTTTGGGACTGATCAGAAAGAGAAAATGGCTGACAGGTGGCCATCATGGATTTTGACCATAAAAGTTTGTTATTGCCATTTCTTGAGAAACATCGAAGAGAAAAGAAGGGAACAGATCCAACTTTCAAATAACAAATAAAGATGAAATGATGGTAGGTGCCTAGATCCCTCTTGGATCTCTTGTTTATCTTTTGTTTTTGTCTAATTTTTTTTTAAATACCATACTTTTCGCACAACTTCATTAATCTCAGGAGGATTCAAAACTATTTAATGCAGTTTGTAGCCCTTCAAGTGATTCCAACAGAATTAGTGTTATAGAATAATGAGTAACTTTACAACAATGTACCCTTGCCGCAAATCAACCACATGCGATCAACATTTGTTATCAATTTTCTCCAGAACTGCTTCTAAGTCATTCATGTACAGTAAAAATAAAAAGCGCTACAAATTTGACCCAGCTGTTTGTTTCCTAAAGGTGGCTACCATCACACAAACACAGCAAGGTGCTGGACCTTTCTCACTGGAGTAGCTGTTGGTAAAAAGTTACCTACAGACATACCTGATCACCAGGTAAGATAAGAGCTGATCACTAGGTAAGGTAATACCAGGTGAGATAGTATCTACACCAGGTAAGATAATACCTATCCACTACTTAAGATAATACCTTTCAACAGTTAAGATAATTCTTATAATCAGGTAGATAATGCCCATCACTAGTTAAGATAATACCTTTCAACAGTTAAGATAATTCTTATAATCAGGTAGATAATGCCCATCACTAGTTAAGATAATACCTTTCAACAGTTAAGATAATTCTTATAATCAGGTAGATAATGCCTATCACTAGTTAAGATAATACCTTTCAACAGTTAAGATAATTCTTATAATCAGGTAGATAATGCCCATCACTAGTTAAGATAATACCTTTCAACAGTTAAGATAATTCTTATAATCAGGTAGATAATGCCTATCACTAGTTAAGATAATGCCTTTCAACAGTTAAGATAATTCTTATAATCAGGTAGATAATGCCCATCACTAGTTAAGATAATACCTTTCAACAGTTAAGATAATTCTTATAATCAGGTAGATAATGCCCATCACTAGTTAAGATAATACCTTTCAACAGTTAAGATAATTCTTATAATCAGGTAGATAATGCCTATCACTAGTTAAGATAATACCTTTCAACAGTTAAGATAATTCTTATAATCAGGTAGATAATGCCTATCACTAGTTAAGATAATACCTTTCAACAGTTAAGATAATTCTTATAATCAGGTAGATAATGCCCATCACTAGTTAAGATAATGCCTTTCAACAGTTAAGATAATTCTTATAATCAGGTAGATAATGCCTATTATCATGTTCAATAAATAATACCAATCACTATGAAAGATAATGATAGATATACTCAATTACTAGAAAATGTTTTAATGAATATAATTTGGAGCTCTTGACAAGACTTGATTGATAACATCGCTGAGCATTGTAACAACTGTGACTTGTAAAACTATGTAAATTTAGATCGTTAAAAATGTCCTTGTTTTGGTATTTTAAAAGTTTTTTGTGGAGTATGGACCAGACTATGGAATTGAGGTTTCACCTGGAAACAGGAAGGACCAGAACTCTCAGGAATATTTGAGGAAAGTTCATCGCTCCATCATGGGTAAGTCCATGCTCCTTAGATCCTACACATAGTATCACAATAAGGGAAACTTGTTTCTCTGAAATATGCTTAGATGTGGAAAAAAGTATCTTAAAAAAAAAAGTGAAGATGAGTTTCAAATGTACTATTCTAAACAGTAACTCTGAAAGACATACTGATCTGATGTTCTCAGGTAAGATGTGAAAAGTCTTTATAAAAAGTTTTGAATAGTAGAATGATAGTTGAAGGGTTGTGATAGACATCATTGGAGTAGGTTGTTACTGTGATAATTGTGATGTAAGATGACCAAGTAAGAGTGTTGGCCTTTATAACATCATTTGAAGATGTGAGGTAAATGGTTGGACTTAACTGTAGCAGTTTGGTTTCCTTAGGAAACTTTGAAACTAATGGTCTCTGCTGACATGGCTGTGCTCTTGGCCATGATATTTGGACCTCCCTGATGTTGTTCATGTAGTAAGCCTCCAACTACCTCAAGAATACCCCACCTTAAAATGACCTTGACTATTCATAGGGTAATGAACCTAGCGAACAAACAAACATGTATGGTCGATGAAATGTCAAGAATTAGAAGGTTACATTGTATATGATATGTTTTATGCAATCCGTTAAAAGAAATGTTAATTTTATGTTACAGATATTTTATCACAATGAGGCAGTGAGACAGTGGTATGAGGAAAGGAACAGCATTAGATGATGAAATCTTAGGAACATGTTTTTATTGTGAACACTGGAATGTAATAAACTTTTGAGTTCTGTTACACAGGCTAAAATTACAACCAAGTGAAATATGGAGAACAAATACAGTCTTCCCTTGTCACTGATTGTGGACCTAAGAGTACGGATATACAGTATTGAAGAATCTGTACAAAGATTCCTGTTATTAAACTACTGTTGATAAATATTGTATACATCAAATCAACAATTATGTGTATCTTCTACTGGTTGTGTTAGAACCTCTATTCTGTTGACATTACCAACCTGATGAAAATGTTCCCAAAAAAAAAAAAGATACATGTAGACAAGTTAGAATCCTAAAATTTCCTCGTAAACAGTGATAGGGTATACAGTTTTGGTATCGCACAATGTAACATGATGTGCGAGGTTTGCACGATAGGAAAATTGGAAGAAATTATCACACATCTGTGCAAATGTCCTGCAGTTTTGTAACACAGATGTGCGATTCTATCGTGTTTGATATAAATTTAGCAATGACATATAGATAAGGGTGGGATATGGTTTATTTTTAGATGTATAGTACAACTAAGTGTATTTCGTTATTAAGCCATAAATCCATACGTTGGACACATGTAGATTTATCAGATACAAATTGAGCACGGGAGACCTAGCCATTACAGGTCCAGACTTGTCATACATATATCCATATACAGGTAATTTCTGTTACAAAAGGCACAATGCTTGCCACTCTCAGTGGTATGAAACTATATGATAGAAAGATTAATAAATGTGGAGTCCAGTGTTATTTTGAAAACTCAGATTTAAAATTACTTTCATAATCACTGATCAATTTTAATTTGCCTGTGATCGCTATTTAGTCCTAACTTCACAAGTTTTCTGTTCAATCTGTAATATAAGTCAACTATTTTGACCAAAGCACACAAAATGTGCGATGCTATCTCATGGTCGTGCAGAAGGCAATTTATAGTGTGCGTGAGTGCAAGTGTGCTGATTTACACGCAATGTGTGGGTGACGTATGCACAATTTATGCACAAAGTTTTTGGTGTGTTGTGTTGTTGTGCATTACCAAAGCTGTATCTAATGTGTGAATTAACAATTGAGATGAAAATACCCCTGGCTATGAGTTGTTGTGGGGATATAAGGATCTGTCTAGATTTGATGTGCCATACTTAACTCCATTCTCTGTATTTATTTGCACCATTTTACATAAACATCGTATTTGAACATGTACTTTTGTTAATAATAATGAATTTTGTGCATTGATTCTGTTTACAATAATGAGTCATTAAATAAATTCAAAAGACAAAATGAAGTTTTCAGTTTTATTAAGTATGTCTTGATTTATAATTCATGCATTCATACCTGTTATGGTGTCAGAAGTGGATATCCCTAGTCTTCCACAAACTCTAGCTAATTATGTCAATCTTATAACAATCTTGTCTAATGTAATCAACTCAGGTTTAGAAGAAAAGAGATTTAATTCTAAGAAATCTCCAGTTTTTGGTAAACATTTTGCACAATGGAGGCTACAGTCCACTTAAGACTTATATGCACTTTAATCTTCAATCCTGCTTCAATGCTGTTTGCCAATGACTTACCTTTAATAATAATGATAATAATAGACTTTATTTAAAGAGGATAATACATGTTTAGCCAAAGGCTAATCTACCACATGGTCCTTAAGAAATTACCACCACATTGACATACTGTAGGGCTGTTCTACCGACTGACAGATACAGACTTGTGTTGTATGCTTTATTACAGTCTCAGTTTCATAAATGTTAAAGTGCTGCATTGTAACCTCAAGGTGACTCTGTAAAGTTTGTTATTGCCATGGTGACAAGATCCCTAACTCACAGATATAAAATACAAACCTTTATGTTGTTTATCACATATTTATTGGACGGAATGTTTTCCCGCATATATTCTTTATATTTACAAATTCAATTTACAAAATCTTATATAAATATTATATTTACAAAGAGTCACCTATTGTGTGACCACTGATATCACAGATAATGATAAAATGACATTTAAAAATGGATTTCCTGTAACAACGCCATATGCAATGGTCTGCCAATCAAAAACTGCAAAGGCACAGTGCAATGCTCCTGTTGGTTCAGCTATTAAAAATGAAATAGCAAGTTTTAAATAAAACTTCATAAAGCACTTGATAAATTATTAATGCTGAAATATTAAATCACATATATTATGAAACTAAGGCCAAATTGTAAAGAGTTTCAATTTCGGTAAATCCATTGTTTTTGCATCAAACTTTTCAGAGAATGTAAAGAACTGTTTTTTTTTGCAAATAAATGTCACAAATGCTAGTGAGTCTATGAATGTCTAATTGTCAAGAACAATAAATATTCCATTTGGTATGGATACATATGACATTCAATTCCAGAATTCTTCTGTCCACATTTACATTCATTGATACACATTCTTTTTCACAGAACTGTCACATGAATTCCTCACGCCACCCATGTTGCTGTCGGTTCAATTCCACGCAGAGCAAAGAATGTTTCTAATTTTGTATCAAAATCTCCAGGTCGTTCTGTGGGATCCCTATATCTCACTGTCATATTGTCTCCCAAGTACTTGATCAGCCTACAGGTGTCTTCAAACTGCTTCAATTTCTGTTTATACTTCTTCCTGATGTAGTCGGAACTTTTGGGGTTGAAAGCTGCAAAGACAAAGAGGTAAAGTAAGCAAGATTGAACAGTTTCACCTAAAAGTTTTGTTATCATTCTAAACTTTTTGGCAGGTGTCAAGTTAATCAATTTGGAATTAGAATTTCTATCACAATTCATATAGGATTTTTACCATCTATACAATCCTATTTAAGATCAACACCCTATTTATGAACCTTCTATCATGATTACATTCCATCTGAAGTTGACTTACCTATTAATACATTGTGAACAACAATTTAATCCTGGTGCTACTTTCACTTTCATTCTTTGTCTATATCATTTTTTAAAATGCCTGCGTAAAAACTACTGGTGAATGTGGAATTTACCTTTAAGATGATAAGCTACATAGATCAATGAAGATCTACTGGGACTCAAGAATGGATATTTAGGTTTGAAGTTTCCAACAGCTGTCATTGCCTTGATGAGAGAGGTTGCAACAGTCTGCTCCATGTAGCCAAGCATGGGTAGATTAGTGACAGTCAGGGTCTCCTTCGCAGGTGGAAGTTTGTGTGGCAGTTGAAGATCCCAGTATTTCTCTGGTAATCTGGAGAGAAACAGTAATATTTCCTATTGTATTGTGTATAATCATAAATTTCACAAGTGTGTTGTAGCATTTAAAGGGTTAATTCTAGTGGTGTATGTATCATATGTTAATAAGTTACAAACAATATGAATCCATCCTCATCTTATTACAAAGTATACCACAATCCAGTAATCACTTGTTAGTTTACTCAATGATTACGTTGGCCAGATGGTTAGGAAACAAATACTTTTACTTACTTCATAAACTTAAGGAGTTTTACTTCGTTTTCCATATAATAAAATTTTTCTCTGTATTCCACAATAAGGTCAGAATTGCCTGGAATTATTGCCTCGTATCTAGAAAGAGAAAACATGGGTGAACTAGACATCTTTACATGAAATATAATAACGGTAACATCAACTCTACTCCCCACTGGTATAAGTGACAGCAAGTCACTTCCCCTTGGTATGAGTAACATCAACTCTACTCCCCATTGGTATGAGTGACAGCAAGTCACTTCCCGTTGATATGAGTAACATCAACTCTACTCCCCATTGGTATGAGTGACATCAAGTCACTTCCCATTGGTATGAGTGACATCAAGTCACTTCCCGTTGGTATGAGTGACAGCAAGTCACTTCCCGTTGGTATGAGTGACATCAACTCTACTCCCCATTGGTATGAGTGACATCAAGTCACTTCCCTTTGGTATGAGTGACAGCAAGTCACTTCCCGTTGGTATGAGTGACATCAAGTCACTTCCCGTTGGTATGAGTGACAGCAAGTCTTCTCCCATTGTTAAGAGAGGAGTCAGATTGAATCTTTATTCTGGATCTTTGTTAGCTTTATTTATGGTCCAAAACAATTATATTTTGTTTCTACTTGGAAATAAGATTAACCAAGAGTTGAATCTAGAACTTTCTGATGAATTTCTCTTAGAATGTAGAGTGTAGATACTTACCTGCACTTGCCATCTAAGAACGTGACTGGGCAGTATCCCTTGACCTCTATTTCCTGTGATGCTCGCACTTCATCAGGGAATCGCCGGATCGGGAGTAGGTCCTTAGCTGGGAGTTTCCTAGGAGCCAGGGGTGGAACATATTTCTCTGGTTCAGCCAGGAACATTCTAAGTTCCTCAGCACCAGCCAACTTGTAATAATGGCCTGACAAGGAGAAGGGAGAGACAATTTTTAACAGTGATAGAAATGAGGTTCCGCAGTAAAGTTTATATTTCAACATTAAGTGTTTTACTTAAACAAATTCAGTCTTGCTGAAATTCAAATGTTTTCAGGACGACTTGTGTATAATTAAATACATGTTTATATATTAAAAATATGTGTCTTCACAGAGAAGCAGAATCTTTTGAAAAAGGTCAATGATTTTTTTACCTCTGAACTCAGCAGCAAACTCCAATGTTGGCATCGTGGAACAGTCCACAAGTTCTCCTCGGAGGGCCAAACTGACAGGACAGTACTGGCCAAAGTCGCCCACCCTCTGGAGGAACTCATTGGGTGTAATGCACATGTCAGCAATGGATGCAGATTTACCTGGTGTAGAAAATCAACTTCTCAGATTTTTTCTAATAAACAAACATATTCTTTTAGGATCTATTGTCAGATTTCTTTCAGAGCTTTGGGGGATGAAGATATTATATAATCAAGGAATCCGAGAATTACTTCTCTAACAAGCAACTTGTACGTATTTTCTTTGCTTACCATCAGACACCCTCTGGAGGTAGGTCTGTATCTGTGTGACAGATTTACTAGCTATTTCTGAACCCTTATTCCACATCCACCACTTAGAGTTCTCGCCTGGAACATGGATATAGTTCATGTGTTGTGACTTGTACCACTCCCGTACAGCAGCAATCTCCTTATTGTAAGCTGCCATCTTCACTGCCAGGATCTGAGAACTGTCGTGTAGTGGCATTGTCCTGGAAATTCAAGAAAATCATGATATCATCTTTCTTAGTTATAAAGTCTGTGCATGTTTATTTGTATCAGACATGTATCCCTATGGAAGCAGGAAGAATACTGAAGTAAGATACCTTGGTAACATGAAGGCATTGCTGAACCAGTGCCTTACCTGGTGGGTGCCATGCGGTCTTTCATGCCACGCAACAAAACCTCTTTGCCATCAAGCTCCAGCTCCACTACACGTACAGGGATGATGCTGCGTTCTGTCATCAGGTCAACTTGCTTCTTAGTCTGGGGGAAGCCATCTAGAATGTACCTGTCACAGACATAAAAAAAGGTTAACTTTACCAGTATATCTGGGACGTTATGTCTAGGGCCAGCTGTCAGAGCACACAGACATCTATAACCATTTATGATAACCTAAACCAACTTCGTTTGATAATTATTACAATTAAATTCAAACAGATCTGTTCAGTAAAGCCATTCACCAGAAAACCTGAAAATCTTAGTCAGAAGAAATCATTGAGGACGAGAGCTTTGTCACTTCTACATACCCCCTTGTCTGACATTTCATTTCTAAGAGGCAGACATCTAAAGCTTGGACAGCCAGCTCCTCTGGTACAGTGTAGCCCTTGAGCAGGTATTTGATCATTTGTCTGGCCAGGTCTGTTTTAGATTGTTCTGCCAGTACCTTCCTCATCGCCTCTCCAATAGACAACCGCACCAAGCCATAGGATTCAGCAAACCGTGTGGCCACTGCAGAGTATATGGTATTTATTATATTGAGGTATAAGCCAAGAGTGAAAAATATGAAATGTTTCCAATGCTTTGGATCAACTGTATTACTTCATTATACAAATTTTGTTATCATTTGAAATTTAGGTCAAGTTCACATCACAAATAACAGTTAAGAAGAGATACACTTACATGTAGTTTTGCCTGACTTTGGTGGCCCAATGATAGCCATCTTGATTGGTACCACTGGTTTGGGTGTGGGCTGGGTGAGGTATGTCATAGGGTCCTGGATAAAGTCCTCGCGGGCAGACAATGAGGAGAGGAAGAAGATGTGGTTGCGGTACAAACAGGGATAGGTAGGGTAGCCTGGCCCTGACATAGGCTGGATACAGTCTCCTTCCTTGATCTGTGGTCAAAGAAAAACATCAGTCTTTTATGCCATAAATTCATATTATCAGCAAAACCAGTTGATAAACAGATCAATCGCAGAAGTTGGAAAAGGGATTAAAAAAAAAGAAGAAGAATTCCGTGAAAGGCGAATCATCAAAAAGTTTAATTCAATATAAGTTATGGTAAATAAAATACATGATTCTATCAATATTTCATTTTAAGAGAGTAGATAAGATAAGCTGTTAAATTATTTGGATGAAAAAGTGACATTGATGCCTACCTTGACCGGACACCATCGCCCAAATCTACTGGGCTGTTTGTATCCACTTTGTAACATCTTCTTGGCCAGTTTCTCTCCAATAGGATATACTCTTTCAAACATGCTGTGTCTATACTGCACATATGGTTTAAGCTTCTTTGTCATGAGATAGCGCACAATGTGTGGCTTACGTCCTCCATCTAAGTCTAGTCGTGGGACTAAGATTTCCTCTAGTGCTTCCTACAGCAATACAACAGTTTGATAATTAAAAGCGCATTCATCTTGTCTTATATCATATTCATGTTAAGCTGTCAAGAACTATCTGACTTGCTGTTGTAATGACAAGGTGGTACCTTGTCTAAAGTTTAGAAAAAGGAATTCCTCGGTATTATTATCATCATATATTCTTATAGACTAAAATTACAATGAATTTAAATGAAGCCGGGATGCGAAAAAGATTATTTATTTTGAGAGCAACCCTAATCTTATACCTCAGTACAGAAAATGGGATATGTTGCTGCCCCTACTTCTCCTCATTACAAAGTTTGGAATCAGTTCCCATCCCTGAGGTACTAGTTTATCAAATTAAGCCAATGTCAGGCAATGATGAACTATCAAAGAGTAAACAAATTATAGTAAAAAGTATATGATCCTACCTGTACACCAGCTAGTCTGTTGGTATCATTGTCAAAAACTTCATTTAGTTCATTCCTTATTCTGTCCTTCGCATCCTCCTCTAATTCTTCTTCTTCCTCTTCCTCCTCTTCTTCCTCCTAGTGAAATATGTTAACAACAATTACAGGACTTCAATATTACACTATGTTATGTGCTTCAGCTGTAACACCAAGCACTAAACAGTGTTAGGAACTCAGTTGATATAAACACAATTGTCATAACATGGTGATGTCACAAAAGGCTTGGAATTGATTGTAGAAAGATTTTAAACCGTTTTTGAAAATGCTGTTTCCCTAATAATAATTTGTAACAGACATTAGATATGCAATAAGAACACTGTTTATGAAACAAATCACAATTTTTATTTTAGCTTGTCTGAGGTTTTTGGAAATCAATAATATTAGACTGTAACCAGGGATGAAAGGGAAAATTCAATAGAGATTATACACAGATATATCAACAGAATTTACCTCAAATTCTTCTGCCAACATGGCTTCAATATCCATCTCTTCTTCTTCCTCCTCTTCTTCTTCCTCCTCCTCTTCTTCTTCTTCATCCCTATCCTCTCTTTCTGCTGCCCTCTGAGCTTGTCTTTCTTTTTTCTTTTCCTCTTGTTCCTTCAACAACTCATCTCTTCTTTTTTGGACAGCAGCATCCTGCAGATTTTAGAAAATACACAACTTAAACAATAAAAAATCCTTCAGAATTATTTTATTACTGAAACATTATCAGGAGATATACAGGTAATAATTCTATATATCTGAACTAAAGAACAACTTCTTACCCATCCCACAACTATCACTGTAAGTCACTTATGTTCTGTTACCTAATAGGGTACAATTTGTATTTATTAACATCTTTAGAAGCTCAAAAAAAGTTTACGTTAGTATCACAGCTGTGGGAAGTCACATACCTTCTTTTTCTTTGCTTTCTCCCTCTTTTTTTCCCTCTTGGCTATGCGTTTGTCGCGCTTTACACACCAACGCTCCAGCTTCGGTGGAAGTAGTCTACCGATGACATCACTATCTTCCACTGTGATGATAACGGCTGCGTCGGGGAACAGACCCATTTCTGCTAGGTATTTCGCCTCCTCTGATGTACGAGGGAATCCCTCCAAGACGAACCCTGTAGATCTGAAGAAACATCACATATCATAAATCTTTTGCTTCGTGCTAACTTATGATTTCTATTAATGCATGAAAATGTCACAATTTACAACAACTATCATAAACACGGAGAAACGTCTGTAACTGGTCTGTTAACTTACTTGAAGGGTTCCTTGTGCCACCAGTGAGGAACAATGTTATCCAGGACTTCGGCTGGCAAAGCTTCTTCAGACTCAAGGTTTGCCTTAATAGCTTCCTCCTCTTCAGTGAACTCTACCTCCTCCTCCTCCTGGATTCATAAACAAGAAATAAACATGGCAGTGTGTAACTGATATCATGGTTAGAAGTAAAGTTATTGTAACAGCTATGGTTCCTGTAACACAATACTTCTCCACAAAAAATTGTTTATTTTTCAGGAAAATGAAGAAAGAAGTTTCACTCACAGGTTTCTCCTCTTCCTCTTTCTTCTCCTCCTCTTTCTTGACAGGCACACCATCTGGATCAGTGATGCCCGCTTCCTCTTCATCATCTCTGTAACATTCAGTTTAGCAATCTATCAAATTATTGTCCAGCAATTCCCTCCCATCAGAGCGATCAAGACGTCTATATATTTTATAGCTGATGTTTTTACCTTGTAGTTATTAGGACAAAGAAACTGTATCTACAACTACTTACTCTTCCTCGTCTGGAGGTTCCTCTTCATTCTCCTC
Source organism: Ylistrum balloti (assembly GCF_031769215.1). Taxonomy (NCBI): domain Eukaryota; kingdom Metazoa; phylum Mollusca; class Bivalvia; order Pectinida; family Pectinidae; genus Ylistrum; species Ylistrum balloti. Next base: position 1,417,154 of record NW_026782006.1, on the reverse strand, counting down.
AGCATACTCAGGGCCGACCCGTTTCTTCGTTTTATGGATAATAAGTTCTTGGAGGCGGTCCTTGAAGGAGATATGGAAAAGGCCAAGTTTTTGGGCAAGGTATCTGCCATGCATGGACTTACCAGCTCCCCTGGGGCCCAGGAACAGCAACCTTACGGGAGGAGTCTGTACAAAGAGACAGTTTTCAATGATTAATTGGCATCAGGTGACACATACATATGTGTATAGGATGATAAAACAATATTTTATTTCATTCTCAGGTTATCGATAAACTGTAATAATAAATTCATACATATCTTGTAAAATCAATATAAGGAGGTCTCAGTTTGAAGTTGTGCTTGTGACTTACATCAAAAGGTTTGCCATGTGGGAGATATTCCTCTGGATTGGCTAAGAAACGCTCTCGTGCCTCAGCACTGGACACATAATAAACTTTCTCTCTGTACTTCACAGCAATCTCTGGGTTACCCGGAAATAAGACATTGTTTTCCTTGAGGGCAACAGGACAAAACTGGTTGGTGTCTCCGAGGGGTTTCTTCTTGTTTCTGTTGGGGTCCTCTTCCTACAAAACATATGTTAAATGTTGGTTGTTCATTTTTTTCAAAACCTTCTTGATCCTTGTAGAAATGTTGAATATCAGAAGAATGCCTGATAAGGATAATATTGACAGATACTTGTTTTAACTACAGTAGATTTATCCTTACCTCTTCTGCTGCCTCCTCCTCTTCCTCTTCTGCAGCAGCCTGTAGTGCAGCCTCAGCCTCTAAATCTTCCTCCTCCTCGTCTACATCCATACCAGAGTATTCCCAGCCATGGTACTGATAACTCTCTGTAACACAGGAATACAGCCTTACTTAACTCCAGTTTCATTTTTCTGTCTTTTTTACTTAAAATTATACTATTGTGAAATATTCCATTCAGGTACCTACAACATACTTTTAAATTGATGTTTTATCATATAGCCCATACAAAAATGGTATACATGTCTGACTGATAACTGACCAGCAAAACAAAACTTACCAAACAATGTGACCAGCAAAACAAAACTGACCAAACAATGTGACCAGCGAAACAAAACTGACCAAACAATGTGACCAGTGAAACATTACTCACCTAATGCCGTGTCTAGTGAACCTTTATCAGACATTGTGACTTACTTTCCATGCTGGTTGTTGTTTCTGACAACATTTCCTCGATAGGCCTGCTCTCCAGGTCCAGAGAGATGGGATCAATACTGCTGGAACCAGAAATGGTATTAAGGACATTTGGGAACTCCCGATCAAAGTCCTTCCTCTTCTCCTTATACTCCTCCATCTCTGGTCCATCTGGTACACGCTGCAATGACAATACATTTATCATTAATGGCTTCAAGAGTTCATAAACATAATGCCATTTGCATCATATTTTTTCTTTTTGTTGAGGTGAGACAAAAGATCATGCATAACAAAATTGAACAAAAATATTGATGTCAAGAAATTTAATAAAATGTTTCTTTACCCTATGAAAGATGAAAAATGATTAAAGTTATCTCCAGTTTGGGTGCTATTACATTTGAAGTTCCATATGGATGAGGGATATCATACAAGATTTTCATTGACAATGTTATCTGTAGGAATCTAGAAAAAAAATGTAGAAATATAAAAATGCTTTACCTCATCATCGCCTTCTATCCGCACACCAGCCTCCTTCACGCTGCTAGGCTCCTCTGGAACATAATTAACAGGGGTACATAGCATTCCATGTTAAAACTTTGACAAAATTTGAAATCTTATTTCATCAACCAAAAAATGTCTTCTCCAAACTAGGAGCCAGAATGCACCTGATTGATATTCTTACTATCAATTTATTACATGTCCTTCACTATTTTCTATGCATCTTCCTGATACTGTCAAGTTTTAATTTGTTTTTTTTTTTAAAGAGATCTGTTTTATAACCCTTCTTCAAGTTTTAACTAATGTTATAATTATAACAGAATCAGAAGCCTTGAGAATTATTGAAGCAATTGTTGAGATACTGTAGATCTATACCATCTTATCTTACCCTCAGACACTGACACACTGACAGTGAAGTCACTATTTCACTAAAACATATCACACAGAAATTACCTGATTCTGTCTTTGTTTCAGTTTCTGCTTTTTCATCTTCTTCTTCTGAAAATTTAATTTGAATAAGAATAATTTTAAATCATACACCATGATGTCAATGTATTGGGGTAACCTCCCTGAAATCAATACTATAGATTTAATGAATTATACACATTACTTCCTACGTTAATTTCTCACCTTATCTGTGACCAAGAAATACAACAAGAAGCAGATAGATAACAGGACGGCCAAATGACAAGATAACATCAGATCAACTACAGGTTTACTGTATAAAAGACACCAGTTACCATGTTGATAGGGTTAATGTGCAATAGAAGGTGTGATTTATTATCATTTTGATTCCTATTCGTATCCACAATTCCTTTCACATAATCAACCATTTTTTAATTAGTACATAGAATATAAACTTGTATTACTTAGAATATAGGCATGTACATGATAATGTTAAAAATATGGCAGGATACAAATTTGTTAAAATATGAATGTTTATAACATTTATACAAAGTTTATCTGGCAAATTAATGCTTAGTAAACCCTGCCCTGGATCATTTAGACGTCACCTTGAGACTGAAATCTGATTCAGAAAATGTTTTACTATAAAACAAATCCAAATATATAGATATCACTTATCCTCTATGATTTCATGTTATCAAAGAATGTGATCAGGGACAGATACAGATGTCACAACCAGAGGCTGTGATCAGGGACAGATACAGATGTCACAACCAGAGGCTGTGATCAGGGACAGATACAGATGTCACAACCCGAGGCTGTGATCAGGGACAGATACAGATGTCACAACCAGAGGCTGTGATCAGGGACAGGTATAGATGTCACAACCAGAGGCTGTGATTAGGGACAGATACAGATGTCACAACCAGAGGCTGTGATCAGGGACAGATACAGATGTCACAACCAGAGACTGTGATCCGGGACAGATACAGATGTCACAACCAGAGGCTCCGACCAGGGGCAGATACAACTCTATATCACATCAGAGGCTCCGACCAGGGACACATACAGATGTCACAACCAGAGGCTCCGACCAGGGGCAGATACAACTCTATATCACATCAGAGGCTCCGACCAGGGGTAGATACAACTCTATATCACATCAGAGGCTCCGACCAGGGACACATACAGATGTCACAACCAGAGGCTCCGACCAGGGGCAGATACAACTCTATATCACATCAGAGGCTCCGACCAGGGACACATACAGATGTCACAACCAGAGGCTCCGACCAGGGGCAGATACAACTCTATATCACATCAGAGGCTCCGACCAGGGACACATACAGATGTCACAACCAGAGGCTCCGACCAGGGGCAGATACAACTCTATATCACATCAGAGGATCCGACCAGGGGTAGATACAACTCTATATCACATCAGAGGCTCCGACCAGGGACACATACAGATGTCACAACCAGAGGCTCCGACCAGGGGCAGATACAACTCTATATCACATCAGAGGCTCCGACCAGGGACACATACAGATGTCACAACCAGAGGCTCCGACCAGGGGCAGATACAACTCTATATCACATCAGAGGCTCCGACCAGGGACACATACAGATGTCACAACCAGAGGCTCCGACCAGGGGCAGATACAACTCTATATCACATCAGAGGCTCCGACCAGGGACACATACAGATGTCACAACCAGAGGCTCCGACCAGGGGCAGATACAACTCTATATCACATCAGAGGCTGTGATCCGGGACAGATACAACTCTATATCACATCAGAGGCTCCGACCAGGGACAGATACAAATCCACATTAAATAAATAATATGATGAATATGTATAAAGCGTGCAGTACTTTACATAACAAAAGCACATTAACATAGAGTATAGATAAACACCAGGTATACTGAATGTAAGTCAGATTACAAATAAATAGGTAAATACAACAATATTACTCCTCAACCAAATAATCACAAATCTTTACTGTTAAAACAAACCTTCAGATGAATCATAGTACTTTTTTGTCTTTCCTATTACAAAATTAAAAAATAAATCTGAAATTTTTACAATTTGCTGGAGATCATTTCAACATTTATCAAAATATTGAAAACCAGTATACGGTTCTAAATGGATTCATTATGATCAAAATAAAAGTGGATTCTATAAATACTGAATTAAGTTAAATCAAGAGGCATGCTTATGCATGCCAAAAAGCAGTTTGACATAACTGTATAAGACCTGAGTAGACAGGCAAAGTATAACATCAGGAAATAAGGCTAGGCAACTAACCATGGAAATAAGGCTGGGTAAGTAACCAAGGAAATAAGGCTAGGCAACTAACCATGGAAATAAGACTGGGTAAGTAACCAAGGAAATAAGGCTAGGCAACTAACCATGGAAATACGGCTGGGTAAGTAACCAAGGAAATAAGGCTAGGTAACTAACCAGAGAAATAAGGCTGGGTCACTAACCAGGAAAATAAGGTTATGTAACAAACAATAGAAATAAAGCTAGGTAAATTGGTAACTAACCAGGAAAATAAGGCTGGGTCACTAACCAGGAAAATAAAGTTATGTAACAAACAATAGAAAAAGGATTAAGTAACTAACCAGGGAAATAAGGCTAGGTAACTAATTAGGGAAATCAAGTTAGGTATCTACCCAGGTAAATAAGGCTAGGTAACAACTCAGGTAAATAAGGCTAGGTAATGACTCCGGTAAATAAGGCTAGGTAATAAGCTAGGTAAGTAAGGCTAGGTAACGACACAGGTAAATAGGGCTAGGTAATGACCTAAGTAAGTAAGGCTAGGTAACAACACAGGTAAATAGGGCTTATGTAACGACACAGGTAAATAGGGCTAGGTAACAACCCAGGTAAATAAGGCTAGGTAACGACCCAGGTAAATAAGGCTAGGTAACCACCCAAGTAAAAATGGCTAGGCAACTAACCCAGGAAATAAGGCTAGGTAACTAACCCAGGTAGCAGTACACAGTTTCTCGGTGTGGCCATGGGTGATTTTTTTGCTCATTAGATTACCCCATTATAAAGGTTTTAATTAAAAATGAAAAAAAAAATCCTTGCTAAAATTGGTCCTGTCATGTTAAAGTGGACAATGTGGGGTTTCATTTTTTTCAGGATAATATTTTAGCTTTGTGTTGGAGATTACTATTTGGGCAGTCTCAAATCTGTGTCTACGCACCAAAAACTAGCTTTACAGGAAGTGAAATTTTCATAGTGTTTACATGTGGTCATGTTATGAAGAATTTCCGAGTTGGAATTTGCTGAAATGTAAGTACTTTGTTACCACGACAGTGTTGTTGATTGTAAGATAGGTGATTAGAATTAAATTTCTCCTAGAAAGTTGTAGTGTTGGATTGGAATTAGCAGTATTTTTGCATTTTTAGCATTTTTTCAGTAGGTAACCATGACAATCAAATGTCAGAAATCAGAGGAATTTTTTTTTTTACACAAATTTCATCTCTCTACTGTTAATGTAATTGTTATACAGTTTATAAATATATATACATGTAATGATGTATTTTTCATAACCAATCTGCTATACCTGTATATCTCAAACATGACAAATAATTTCAGGAAAAATGCAAATTAACTGTTTACTGCTACCTTATAGCACATTAAAAAAAATTAATCTATTTAAAATGTGCTTTACTATGTTTAATTAAGTTTAATCCTTTCCATAATTGCTATAAATACATAAAAAACACACTGAAACTTGTTCATAATGATTTTATTTTAATTTCATCAGGGGTGCATAAAGGGAGGTAATTTGGGTGCTCTTGTGGGTGAGAATTTCAGCTGTTTTCAAAAGGCTTGGTATCAGTTTGAAAACTGTTCTACAGTAGGTAACAGGTATGAAATAAGTCAGTAACAACCTTAGAATGTATTTAGACTGCATTATAGGGCAATTCCAATAGTTTAAGGTGTGGTATCCATGGTAACTAAGAAGGAAAGTATGAGTTTTTGAATTTTGGATAAATTCTCTGTTTTGATGATTTTTACTCAATAATGCGTGTGTATTTCTCATAGATTGGGCATACAATCATGTTAATATTGTCATAAAATTACATTTCCATAGTTACTGCTGTAAAAAAGACTATTTTTCGAACAATATTGCAATGTAATAGGGTTTCTAATATTACACTTGAAGAAGGGTGGGGGGCAGTAAGCATAGGTGTTTGTGATGTCATACACATGACATTTAAGAATATCTTATGTCATATCACTGTTAATTACTTTCGAGAAATGTGTCAGATGCTAATTTGAAGTTTTTGTTGGATTTCTAGCCTTCACTATGACATCACAGTGCATTGGTGAAGCCATCATTAGCAATTGATGACGTCATAGTACTGATGACATCAGCTGTTACCATGACGTCATAACATAAGACTTTATATATGTAGTATCAATCTGCTTTTCAGTTATCTAAATTCACAGAAGCACAAACTACTTGATTCAGTTTCAATTGCAACTTTATTCAAGTAAATTTAAGACTTATTGAGGTTTTAATTTTTCAAATTACCTCCCTTTCTTCCTAATTTGAGAGCAGAATTGGTCAAAACACACCATGCGGGAAAATCCATATTACTCGATAGCTATTCAAGATACACAGTAAAGCGATATATTGTTTTGTTCGTGTGATCATTTTCTAGACACTCAGAGGGATTTTAATGAAATTAAAAAAACTAATTGTGATGTGTAAGGTAGCAGTACACAGTTTCTCGGTGTGGCCATGGGTGATTTTTTTGCTCATTAGATTACCCCATTATAAAGGTTTTAATTAAAAATGAAAAAAAAAATCCTTGCTAAAATTGGTCCTGTCATGTTAAAGTGGACAATGTGGGGTTTCATTTTTTTCAGGATAATATTTTAGCTTTGTGTTGGAGATTACTATTTGGGCAGTCTCGAATCTGTGTCTACGCACCAAAAACTAGCTTTACAGGAAGTGAAATTTTCATAGTGTTTACATGTGGTCATGTTATGAAGAATTTCCGAGTTGGAATTTGCTGAAATGTAAGTACTTTGTTACCACGACAGTGTTGTTGATTGTAAGATAGGTGATTAGAATTAAATTTCTCCTAGAAAGTTGTAGTGTTGGATTGGAATTAGCAGTATTTTTGCATTTTTAGCATTTTTTCAGTAGGTAACCATGACAATCAAATGTCAGAAATCAGAGGAATTTTTTTTTTTACACAAATTTCATCTCTCTACTGTTAATGTAATTGTTATACAGTTTATAAATATATATACATGTAATGATGTATTTTTCATAACCAATCTGCTATACCTGTATATCTCAAACATGACAAATAATTTCAGGAAAAATGCAAATTAACTGTTTACTGCTACCTTATAGCACATTAAAAAAAATTAATCTATTTAAAATGTGCTTTACTATGTTTAATTAAGTTTAATCCTTTCCATAATTGCTATAAATACATAAAAAACACACTGAAACTTGTTCATAATGATTTTATTTTAATTTCATCAGGGGTGCATAAAGGGAGGTAATTTGGGTGCTCTTGTGGGTGAGAATTTCAGCTGTTTTCAAAAGGCTTGGTATCAGTTTGAAAACTGTTCTACAGTAGGTAACAGGTATGAAATAAGTCAGTAACAACCTTAGAATGTATTTAGACTGCATTATAGGGCAATTCCAATAGTTTAAGGTGTGGTATCCATGGTAACTAAGAAGGAAAGTATGAGTTTTTGAATTTTGGATAAATTCTCTGTTTTGATGATTTTTACTCAATAATGCGTGTGTATTTCTCATAGATTGGGCATACAATCATGTTAATATTGTCATAAAATTACATTTCCATAGTTACTGCTGTAAAAAAGACTATTTTTCGAACAATATTGCAATGTAATAGGGTTTCTAATATTACACTTGAAGAAGGGTGGGGGGCAGTAAGCATAGGTGTTTGTGATGTCATACACATGACATTTAAGAATATCTTATGTCATATCACTGTTAATTACTTTCGAGAAATGTGTCAGATGCTAATTTGAAGTTTTTGTTGGATTTCTAGCCTTCACTATGACATCACAGTGCATTGGTGAAGCCATCATTAGCAATTGATGACGTCATAGTACTGATGACATCAGCTGTTACCATGACGTCATAACATAAGACTTTATATATGTAGTATCAATCTGCTTTTCAGTTATCTAAATTCACAGAAGCACAAACTACTTGATTCAGTTTCAATTGCAACTTTATTCAAGTAAATTTAAGACTTATTGAGGTTTTAATTTTTCAAATTACCTCCCTTTCTTCCTAATTTGAGAGCAGAATTGGTCAAAACACACCATGCGGGAAAATCCATATTACTCGATAGCTATTCAAGATACACAGTAAAGCGATATATTGTTTTGTTCGTGTGATCATTTTCTAGACACTCAGAGGGATTTTAATGAAATTAAAAAAACTAATTGTGATGTGTAAGGTAGCAGTACACAGTTTCTCGGTGTGGCCATGGGTGATTTTTTTGCTCATTAGATTACCCCATTATAAAGGTTTTAATTAAAAATGAAAAAAAAAATCCTTGCTAAAATTGGTCCTGTCATGTTAAAGTGGACAATGTGGGGTTTCATTTTTTTCAGGATAATATTTTAGCTTTGTGTTGGAGATTACTATTTGGGCAGTCTCGAATCTGTGTCTACGCACCAAAAACTAGCTTTACAGGAAGTGAAATTTTCATAGTGTTTACATGTGGTCATGTTATGAAGAATTTCCGAGTTGGAATTTGCTGAAATGTAAGTACTTTGTTACCACGACAGTGTTGTTGATTGTAAGATAGGTGATTAGAATTAAATTTCTCCTAGAAAGTTGTAGTGTTGGATTGGAATTAGCAGTATTTTTGCATTTTTAGCATTTTTTCAGTAGGTAACCATGACAATCAAATGTCAGAAATCAGAGGAATTTTTTTTTTTACACAAATTTCATCTCTCTACTGTTAATGTAATTGTTATACAGTTTATAAATATATATACATGTAATGATGTATTTTTCATAACCAATCTGCTATACCTGTATATCTCAAACATGACAAATAATTTCAGGAAAAATGCAAATTAACTGTTTACTGCTACCCCAGGAAATAAGGCAAAGTAAGTAAGCAGGGAAATAAGGCTACATCACTAACCAGGAAAAGAAGACTAGATAACCAGAGATTATTACACCTGACAGTAACTGCTATAAATTGTATATAAATGATAAGTAAATATGAGGTGATGCAGCATACATACAAGGTGATACCAACATCAGAGTGATACACAAGCAGTGATACCTTTAGTCTCTGTGTCTCCATTGTCCTCTTTCTCACCTTCCTCAGCTGTCTCCTCTGTGTTTTCAGCTCCTTCTGTCTGTTCCTCAGGGGCAGTGCCTCCTTCAGCTGGTGGTCCTGGTGAAGTGTGAAACATGCATGCAGCAGTAAAAGAAGTGATGTCACAAGCAGTGACGTGACACATGTGAAGTGATATCACCCACTAGTGTGTATAACATTTCTAGCAAATATATGTAGATGAAATATATATATAAATATATGAACATTTCAGAGTAAAAACACTTAAAAATCTACCAAATCTCAAACACAGCACAGAGGTCCTGTATGCCATGCGTTTAAGTCAATAATCCCCTTGACAGGAGGTTTGTATCATAACATAGATACAACATTGTTTCTGAAGTTATTCAACTGACAGAATTAACTGGACCTCTGTAAAGTTTTGGAAATAAACACAATGACTCCTGAGTATCATGCAGACTAAGAAGTATAAGTGTTGTCTCAAGTATACAATGATTATTGTAAGCAACACAGACACTGGCAGAAATATTCCTTCCAAAATATACATAAAGCACAACAAGTGTGACCAATGAAAATGCAACATGCATAGTGAACAGCCAATGATATTGTGTGTTACATACCATCAGTACCTTCACCACTCTCTCCTGCAGCCTCCCCTTCAGCTCCCTCTCCTTCAGGAGCCCCTTCTTCACCTTCTCCTGCCTCTAGTTTTCTTAACCTCTCCTCCTCAGCAGCTTTTCTCTCTGCCTCCTCCTTTGCACGTTTCTCCTCCTCCAGTATTCGTCTGCAGAAGACAAAATGTCTAGCTACACTCGGAATAATTGTAACAAAGCTACACACTTTCCTGACATTTTTGACGTATCGTCCTGAGACAAACAAAGCTACACACTTTCCTGACATTTTTGACGTATCGTCCTGAGACAAACAAAGCTACACACTTTCCTGACATTTTTGACGTATCGTCCTGAGACAAACAAAGCTACACACTTTCCTGACATTTTTGACGTATCGTCCTGAGACAAACAAAGCTACACACTTTCCTGACATTTTTGACGTATCGTCCTGACATTTTTGACGTATCGTCCTGACATTTTTGACGTATCGTCCTGAGACAATCATGTATTGATATGACTTACTTTCTCTCCTCTTCAGCCTCTTTCTTTTTACGCTCCTCCTCTGCCTTCCTGTTTTTAATTTTTTGGTCAATGTCTTCCTTGTTGAGAGTATAATATCGCCTCAGCAGGAAGTCCCCTCCATCTGAATCCTTCAGTACAACGATGTCATCTGGCATCAAATTTTTCTCTATACAGATTGTCCACTGGTCTCGATTCTGTGGAAAGTTGTCGAGGATGTACCCACCATTCCTGTTCAAAAAGAAACAATATTAGTTGGAAAACTAAACTGCTGTTACTTTCAAAAAACATGTCACTGCACAGTAAAATGATAGTGCCCTTACATTGGTCCCTCAGATTTCATTTCCCTCATGTTTCTCTCGGACTCCTTGATGGCATTATCCATCACCTCTATGTACACCTCTGGAGGTAGGACAACAGGCTGTTTTTCTATATCCTTCACGGCAGCCTCCACAAGAGCAATAACATCAGGGTGGGTGGCATCCACTTCAGGCATGACTGGAGTTGGGGCCTTCTGAGGAAGTGGAGTAGGCTCAGTTGTCTCCCCTTCAGTGATGGGGATATCTGTAGAGGTCTCTCCAGTCACTTCTTCAGTTTCCTTGGCTTCACTCTCACCACCTACATAGCAAACACAAGATACCTTAATTTTAATCTTCTTTATTAATAAATAAAAATAAGGTTATCTTACTTAAATAAATACAATTACAAAATAGTGCTGACAAAGTTTAATGTATGATAATACCAAGTGATCACAACAATGAGTGAGTATCGTGAAGAATCCAGAACTGATTTTCTAACCACTATTGGGAATACTGTAAAAACTTGGTGATTTAAAGCTGGTGTATTTTATATAGATAACACTGGTCCACTGTTAGGATCTGTAATCTGTAAAACTTACTTTCCTAACACTATGGAACTTACTAATAGTAATTAATGTAACAATTGTCTGCTGTTACTCAGGATTCATCTTTGTCGACTCACCTTCTTCCTTCTTCTCTCCTTCCTGCTCTGCAGAACTTTCTTCTTCCTTTGCCTCCTCTCCCTCCTCTTTTTCTCCAGATTCTTCTTCACCTTCCGTTTTAGTGACTTCTCCATCAGTGGGAGTTTCTGAAACAGATAGAAACAATCTACAAGCTAGTGTTATATCACATTTTAGAGCCCAATACCATTGCAGCAACGGAAATTTTTATATCAGTAATTGTCTGATTACCAAACAAATTTTAACTCCTGTGATATTTTCTTAATTTTTAACATTTATAAAAAAAATCAGTGTAAAAGCTAGTAACTGAAAATACTGGTTCATTTCTCTTTAAAACTCAGATCATGAGAATCAGTTTCAAAAGTATGTCAAATTACTCTGAGAAAAAAAACTATTCTAAAACATTTACAAGACATCAATAACAATCTGCATTCATATCAATATGCTTTTTCTGCTGTAAAACAAGATACTGTACAGGTGTATTAGTATATGTGTTAAAACAGCTAAGTACAGATTTTACAACAAGACTGAGCCATAAGTGACCATCAACTGTTTGTATACTGGTACATAGCAGTGATAATATTTCAGCACATTACATAGGTAACCATTGTGTGTAAGCAGCAGTGAACGAAATACAGTGTCTTTACATTCATTTGATGTATTGTGGCTACACTAATTTGCCTTTGGCCTTTATCAGTTTTAATAAAAACAGGTGTTACACATAATATGAGTGTATCAAGATATAAATGTTTAAAACATTGATCATAAACTATATCAACATCAGCTGCTTCATTAAAATGTTATACATGTAACACGTAATGATCTATTTCAGAGCCTTCTCATAACAAAATACACAGGATTCAATAAGAAAGAGATAAATATGAGTTAGTACTGTCTGTAGAGCTACATACCTTAAAACTTATTGAAATTTGTTGTACACATTTCAAGAATATAAATATATATTTATATACATGTATATTTCTAATTTCATCACATGGTATTCTAATAGGTAGAGTGTCTTTGGTGATTCATTTTTTTTTTCATAAAAGGATTTTAATATCATCCATATATCAGTAGAGGATCAGATTTCATAAAATTTAATTTCAAAGTTAAAATTTAACATATATAATACACAATATGATAAAGTAGATGGTGCAAGATAAATGTGATACAGAGAATACATCTCTCTAAAACGATTCCCCTTAGGCTAATCTATTGCTTAGTTAGACGATAGTTTAACACCTAGTGGTGTATACTCTTTATTTGTGCTGGTCTCTGAAGCTTCAACCTCCAGGTTAATGTTCTATACTCAAATAGAATTACTCTAGGAAAGAATTTCAAAGTTTGAAACCAATAACCAGATGTTAATATCTAACAGTTTTAAATACCATTTTCTCTAGAAAGAAATCATAAGTTCGGAGCTTGAAACCCATAGCCCTGACCTGAATATTGATATCTGACAGTTTTTAAGAAATTCTGTCTATTTCTTTTGTTAATCTACATCCTGTATATATATATAAAGTAATAGATACAGTATATTTTGTGTTAATGAAGAGAAGATAAAATCCAGTTACTTAGAAGTGCTGCTAGCTACCTGGGATCTCAGGAGTTATCCCCTTACCTTTCTGACCCACACTTTCATCCTCATCGTCACTATCCTTACTCTCATCTTTTTCTGTGTCTAACAAAGTATTTATATTTATAACAAATGATATCGATCAAAGATTAGGTATTCATGCAACAATGTATCACATTATCTCATTTATATTGAAGTGAGAACATAGTTATACCAGCATCCAAATAATACACAAATTTATTGCAACAAAGGAAATGTGATGATGTGATATTCATTACTTGACATAAATGTTCCGTCTTTTGCTGAGTTATCTGCTCTTGTGACCAGATACTGTTTGTTTTGTTTGTGAGAGTATTGTCATCAGATAGCTGCATAATTTTCTCATGGAAACTAATGGTATACCAATCATTACCTGCTCATAAGGGAAGATAACTCTGTACAAGACAGTATTATCAAGGATGTTGTCCTTCATACAAGAACAAAACGTGATGTTTCAATACATATATTAGACTAATTGTGACAAACAATAGACTTTATGTATTAACACAAAAAACATCTGGTGGTAAATGTGACGAAATTTTATCACTGAAAATCAGTTATAAACAAATTCTTCTATCTTATTTATAGCTATAGTTAATTTTTAATTTTTCATCAATTTATATTCTCATCATTATTACCATACAATAATAATACAATGTATAGTATCAGTATAGTAAATGGCACCATACATGGTTTTATGACTGAGGTGCTAGATGTCAATACAGAACTGGTCCATACCCAGTACTCAAGTTAATCTTAAAAAAATGGTTAAAAATAATTTGTTTTTGTTCTTTTTATCATTATTGATTTCACAACATTTACCACATGATGTATTGGAGCATTCTGATTGGCTTAATGTGAGGTGTAGACACCATGTATACACACAATAATTATAATGAGGATCATAGTGTCTGTGTAACTGGTGTCTATAAAATCAGCAGCATTCTACAACATCGCTCTACCTTAATACAATGGTCCAGAACTTTGTAGAAAGGAAAATAAATCTATATTACAACTGAGTATACACACTTCACTAACTAGCATATTGCTGGGTATACACACTTCACTAACTAGCATATTGCTGAGTATACACACTTCACTAACTAGCATAGTACTGGGTATACACACTTAAGTAACTAGCATACTACACATGTTGATGACTAGCATACTGCTTGGTACATTGATAACTAGCAATAACAGATTATAATCTGTTTAGCAGAGTTCTGGTTTTATAAAAAGGTTCAAATGACAGCTGTTACATTTAAATTATTGTAAATCAGATTAATTACTCTTAATTACTGAAGCATTAGAGGTTTCAAAAAATAGGTAAACCCAAATTGATCACAATGATGTTACTATTGATAATATGGTATTAATTTGATCAAATCTGGGATATTCATAGAAGTCACCTATAAAAGCCTGGATATTAAAATACCCAGTATGTCCCTATAACACTATTACGGAGGTTATATGTAAGAGAGACTGTAAAACTTTAACGAAAAGAAAAAAAACTATTATATATCTTATATATCATTGATTATGGAATGGTTTGTTAGTAATTAAAATGGGTTTGAAAATATTGAACAATCTAAACAAAAATTAGAAAGGTCATGAGGAGAGAATGTCACACAATAAAATACTGTAAATATTTAAATTCAACTGAGTTTAACAAATATGAAATTGCAGGGAAAATTCTTGGAAATGAGAAAGCAATAAAACAAAAAGTAAATATAGCATCAGATTTGGTAAAGAAAAGAGAGAGCAGGTTTATTATTATAGCATATATGATCATAGCAGTAAATACATTGGTATAAAATATCAAGGTATCATTTCAGCAGGATCAAATCACACTCCAAAACTACTGAGGTGCTATTATACAATATGTGTGGAGTTAGCATGTAAAATTGGGTGTTTCAAATCGTAAAACTGTAACTGGCAGGAGTGTGATACCTTCTTGATCGTCCCCATCCTCTGCTTCCTCGGTTTCTTCTTCCAAACCTGTCTCTGATGTGTAGGATAGGAGGTGTTAGTTTTGTTTGATTACCAACATGTCCTGTACTTAACTATTGATACTTGTACATTTTATATAACAACTAACCTGAGTACTGACACGCACTGTACTTATTATTACAACAACTAACCCACACTGAAGGTTACTACTCTAAATCAGGCTAGCACTTTACCTGCAGCAGGTATAGGTGACAATTATGTCTGACATGATTATAGCCAGATCTTCAGATGAAAACATGATGACTTGATAAACAGATTAAGTTCCTTCTAAAATGATAAGTAAAAATCACACTAAAGATTTACAAACTATTATCAACCCACACACTGACTGTAAAATCACTACGTTAACAACGCTGTCACTTTTTCTACATATGTTGGTATCTCCCAGATAAAATTTTCTGTAAATGTAAACAGACTGGAGTCAGTCACACAGCCAGGTGTGATCTAAATAGTCTCTCTACCTCCATGTTTCTTGTGTCAGGTACAGAATGTAAGTTTAACAAATAATTTGCTAAAATAGTATGTTAAATTTTTGTAATTCTATCAAAACAAATTTGATATCTAGAATTGATTATCAAAACCATTGACAAGCTTCTTTTTGAAGTGTTAGAGGCATTTACAATAAATTTGATGTGATGATTCAATGTGTATGTTTACATGTAAAACAGACTTTATACCATCAGTAATTCACGTCTACTACACAAACACACAAACAGGTTAATTTCACCACCAGTCTAAAACAAAACTTACGTCGTGCTTCTGAACCAGACATCTGTTGTAGTTTGTAAGCTAGCAATGGAAGGGATTAAGAACAGTTGGAAATTAATCCAGGAAAGAGATAGAAGTACGATGATGACTGGATAGAGGGGAGGTAACTTCTGGTTAAGGCTATGGTAGTGGACATTGCAAGTGAATATACAGGACAGTACACTTTGGCTTCTGGTTACAATGTTGAACAGTAAGGAGTAAACCCAGGTTCTGGCTATGGTGTTGGTCAGTAAATATTAACCAGGTTAACCCAGGTTCTGGTTATGGTGTTGGATGGTAGAGATTAACCAGGTTAACCCCAGGTTCTGGTTATGGTGTTGGATGGTAGAGATTAACCAGGTTAACCCCAGGTTCTGGTTATGGTATTGGATAGTAGAGGTTAACCAGGTTAATCCCAAGTTCTGATTATGGTGTTGGACAAAACAAGTCTTTAACCAACAGTGCAATATTATTAAAAGCAGGAATATCATATAATTTGACCTACCAACTGCCTTTCTATTTAGTTTAGCCAATCTTTCTTCTTCTGTAGAGACAAATATATTCTTCCATCAAAAAGTTTAATTTTCACATGTAGAATTCCATATCTATAGGAGAATATTCTCAAAACTGTTCAAAGGATTTGAAGTTTTCTTGGAGACATGGATCTAGATAAAATATCTTACAATAGCATCACAATAAAGGAAAATAAGGGACAAAGTAGGAACAAGTAATTAGGGATCAAAAGTAAATATAACGTATAACACTGGGCTGATTATACAAGGAAAGGCAAGGAATATAATTGGATATATTATATATAAATACTTCCTACTCATGATACAGCATGCTTAATACAGCAGATTAACCAAATATCAACAAGCTTCAAAACAAAGAAAAGGGCAAACAGATCTACATAAACATACATAAGTAACAGAGAACATGATAGATCTACATGATTTAATAATAAAGTCACTTAATCCATTGACAAATTGCATGAACATAATTTCAAAAATATTCTAATTAGACAAACACAAGTGGTTTAACATATAACTGATATTGAAAATATAAAGTATTTTAGGGAAACCCACCTTCTGCCTCTCTGGCAGCCACTTCAGCTTCAAACTGTTCTTTGATCTTCTGTCTGACAGAGGTCAAGGCTGTTTCCGTAGTTTCATCCCTGGTCTGCTGGATTAACTTTTCCTTTTCCTCCTCCATTCTAGGTTTGATGAGTTCATCCATGTCCAGTACCTACACAGGAAACCAACAGGTTAACTTCCTCTACAGTATCTTTATCAGAATCAAAGACATTAGATCATACATATCATTACATCTACATATATTGTATGTCAAGAAACCTATCACAACACATGTAGGGTCAGTTCACCAACTGTGAGAACATTTCCTGTGATAATAAAACATTCTGTAATCATGTATACTACATTCACTCCACTATCAACCATCCACTGATACAAACCTTAGCATTGTACTTTTGAGCCAGAAGGTGAGACAGTGTTGTCTTTCCTGAAAGAGGAGGTCCTAAGATTGACAGTTTACAGGGAGGACGAGGTTGAGGAGGCATCAGGTAGGGTCGAGGATTCTTCAGGAACTTCTCTAGTGCTTCCGCGCTGGACAGGGTGTAAACTTTGTCCAGGAAACTAAGGTAAGAATTAAGAAAATATTAAGTAAAGACATTCAATACTAAAAACAATCACCAAATCTATACTAATGGTAATAAATACATAATAAAATGGACAAACCTACATGTATTTGTAAATCTTTAGACCTTAAGATAGACTGATCACACTTATAATGAAATGAAAAAAGCCCTGTGTTTTGTTTTTATTCTGTACCTGACAGCATATTCTGGTTTTCCTGGTAGGATGTTTCCCTCATACAGTGCAACTGGACAATTCCGAAGCCAGCGACTCCGTCTCCACCTGTAGCGTGGTGCCACCATCTGTTTTGATCCAAGTGTCCTCATCAGTTCATCAGTATCAATGTCCTCAGGAATTTCATCTTCTTCTGGGTCGTGGAGACGAAGAGGAACAGCTGCTTTCCTCAGTACAAAACAATCCAGTCGAGACAATAGTTGCTGAAAATCAGGATATATACACATATTATACGTTAATTGTTGTTAGCTTTTTCCCAAATGATTTGACTTTGAATTTCATCTTACTGAACTATCCTTTTGGACATTGAAACTTAAAAGTTGACAAGGATATATACGTCAACTGTCCGTTGCTTTTCATTTCTTTGTAAATACTGTATTCATCCTAGCTACAGACATTTATTAGTTAGATCTACATATGTAGTTAGCTATAATTAAGTCTTTGTCATAACATTAAGTAAATTTACAAGACTGTATGATGTTCAGGTTTGTTTTTTACCTTATTACATAACCCATCAGATTTTGTATGTCTGTATATTACTGATTGTCATACCTTGAATAAAACAGTAATTGACTGGTTTGAATCCATCTCTATGAGGTATTGTTGATCATGATCAGCCATGTAGTCCTGAAAGTTAAAACATTATTAATCAGACATATTTACAATGCAATGATCAACAATATTTACACAAAACGCAGAAACAAAATAATGTTATTAGAAAAATATCTATACTGCAATGAGTGAAGTAAGAACATTTTTACAGACATTCAGTCTTACTCATATTGTTGTTTTTCATTGTTTATATGAAGTTAAAAAGTTCTCAAAGTTTACCTCCAGAATCCTGAGCATGTTGTTCTTGTACTTGCGTATATTTTCTTCCACCTGAGACGGTAAGTCCTCTGGACGTTTGATAAGTCGCTCCAGTACATCTGTGGGCAGTTCTTGTATCACTTCACCATCCTGAAATAGAAAAGTTTCCTTAGAGGCTAGTTCAAAAACGATTATATATTTAAAGGAACCTTTGAATATTTGTTAGAAAACAAATGGATAAACTTTTTGAATACACTGCCTGTTTTATATATATACTCATTATCAATGAGCCATATGTACACCTGTATACATACTTCAGGTGTAGCTTCTTCCTCTGCTTCTTCCTCTTCCTCTTCTTCCTCATCACCTTCATCTTTCTCTGGCTGTAAATCAAACAGAAGACAGTTACTAGTTTATTCAGACTAAATTTAAACAAAATTTCTGTACACAGGACACCATAAATAAATAAACACAGCACTTCGACTTCATTATGTGTTATTTTACAGTAAAGGAAGATTAAGGTAAAACTTTACATTGTTAATTTCAGTTTTAAGTGACACCAACCTCCTTTGCTGGTTTGTCTGGGTTATAGACTTCTCTTGTGTAGATTTCCCCTGTCACTGGGTCAATACGCTGCCCAGTTCGACGTCGCTCTAAATCTCGGTCTGGAATCTGTGTAGAGTGATAAAATATTGATTAAAAATGTATGTGTAGACCTTGGTCAACTTATTAAAGAGGATACATTTTGAACTTAGTTTAAAGAGATTGTATTAAAGATTATTCAAATGTATATCTATCCTCATTGTCAAGCTCAACTTAAAGATTTGTGTCAGAGGTTCATTTACTCATATTTCTTCCAGTCAGCCAAGGGGGATAACTCAAATTCTGGCTTCATTGTCATGGGATAGTTACTGCAGGACAAAGATGGTCATTATACTGAATAATATTTAGATGTGGGAGGGCTTATGATCAGACTTGAGTTTATTGACAGGTAAATGGAGTGCTTTGACTTGAAACAATCAGACAACCTATTAGAGATTACTGTAGGATAAAGGATATATATGCTAAATAGAACTTTTAATATGAAGTCTGTTTGCTAAAGTGTGCATAATACTTTATTCTCACCTTTAAGTTAATGATAAAATCTGGCTTTAATTTCCAATTCTTTACCAACTCCAGCTGATCCTTCAAGCTCATAGACTCCTCTGACAAGCATGGAAAATCATCCAAAACATATCCTGTAGTGAAACACATAAAGATGTAAAGATTAAATCAATATAATAGTTTAAGAGATTAAATATCCATTGTCAAGGGACTCAGCAGTAACACAAAAAACTCCCAACACTTAAATACAAAATATCTAAATGCAAATCCAAGTTTCAAGTTGTCTCCCTTACATACCATGATGGGCAACCTCTGGGGAGTTAATCTTGTCCTCTATCATTTTGATGACAACACTTTCAGGAATGGCTTCCCCCTTCACTAGTAGTTCATGACACTTCACTCCCATTTCAGTTTGCAGTTCAACAGACTGGTGGATCAGATCAGTGGCTAAAGAAACAGACAAAATTTAAACGTATACAACAGGTTATATTGATGAAGAAATCAGTAGCTACAAAAAAATTAAACATTATTTTGATGAATGACTATGATCCAAAGGCCAAGTAGCTGTTTGAGGGCTGGTGAATGGTGTGATATCAAAAGTCATACCATGAATCAGAATTGTTTTATCATATATTCTGGAAACAAAATAAAAGCACGAAGTTTATCGCTTGTTCTTAGGCAATAAAAAAATCAGATGTTGTCAGTGACATTTACAGAAATGTCTAAACACAAAAAGTAATATCAGGATCCAAGAATTCAGATCGAGTGATATTGGCCCAGTCACTGATATGACAATGTAAACAACACTAGTATCACAATATATATTATCAGAGGCAATTGAATTCCAGTAATATTCACATTACATTTCAGATCCGACAAAGTAAGATGATGTAAATAAAATCCTAATGAAACCACCTTTCAAAACCAATTTTATTGTACAAAAACAGTCCCGCAGAGAAAACTAGAAACAAAAACAACTCACGATTAATTATTTCACATTTCCATTCTGCAGCCAATCTTCTTGCTAAGGTTGTTTTTCCAGATCCAGGTTTACCAATGACAACAAAACATGTTGGTTTGGAATGTAAGAATCTCAATTCAGTCTGAAATTCAAATAGGATATAAATGATAAATTGTGAAATCATTAAAGTATTTTTTCACACTTTCCTAAGTGTGAAAAAATCCTTAGCAAATACATTTCCCAAGCAGATACATTTTACAATGTATAAAAAATTATCCCTGTTACACTGGTGGCCAAGTAGAAACCTGGGAGGCACCGCAGGAAATACTTAGACTTGCTCCATAAGCATTGCTGCTATCCTTTGAAAAAATCCTGGAAGGGGATTATATTTTGGTAAACACTAGCCACAATATACTGCTTGGCTAGAGAGAAAACACTTCTAAAAATTATATTTGTGCAAGCCAAGCAAATGTTTCAAATTGCACAGTGAATTTAATTTCTGCATGTTATTATAAGAATATATAAATATTATATAATCTGAATTACAAGAACTTTTATAGAAAGCAGATTACTTCTAAAGAGGCAAAATAACATATAACCCACAGAAGAAGATGATGCCGTTTTAAACACATTGAAATGGATAATAATCTGTTGTAGTGCAGAGTGTCTGGTCTTAATAATCAAATGATAAATAAGTTTATATAATATGTGTGACAATTTCAGTTCAAAATTTTGAAAAGGCGGGCTAGGCACGCAAAATAGTGATTACTTCCTCCCCAACAGTAACAGATTAACAAAAAGAATCACTTAATTCCATTTTCATACCTCATCATTATCAAACGGATCAATATCACTGCTTTTTGTTTTTGATAGAAGTTCTTCAAATTGTTGAACTTCTGACGGAGGAAGTGATGGATCAGTGACACTGACAGCTTCCATTGTAATCACTTTTGGGGCTTCTGGAACAGATGATTCTGTTGTTGTACTTGGATCTGCTTGTGTCTGTTCAGGTGGCAGTTGGGTTCCCCCTGTATCTTCTTGTTTCTGTTGTGACTCTTCCATGGCGGGCACAGGCTGTAAGTGTTAGCATTTTTACTTTAAATTTTGAACATTGAAAAATGTATACGTTAATGTGGTGATAAAGTTCCATGTACAGAGCACTGCAGTAAAATTAGATATTTTTAAAGGACAGACGTACGGAATAATTATCTAAAAGGCATATAAAGTTTGCTTCCACTATTATGGTGCAAGTTCAGGTACACAATATACAAAATGTACATGTTGAATTGTGTATTACAATGTCAATCTAGACCTGTCTAGTATTTTCATAAGAACAACTTTAAGATGATGCTACATTATTTAAAATACGACGTTAAACTGTTCTTTTATCTTATATGTGTTCATTACACTACATGTACACCAAAATAAAATCCTGAAACGTGTCAATTTATCTCGTACTTCCAGCTTTTACAGTACTAATGTCAAATGCGTTCAATAAGATGACTGTTTTACAATATTTCAATGTTTAGTATGATATAGGCTACAATGCACGTTGAAAGCATCACACTGCGGGGTAATGACCGTTTATCGGTAAATACTTCTTGATTGTTTCAATGCAACATACGATTAAATCCATATAGAACAATAAAAATCAACAACTGAATAGCCATAACGAGAAATTGCACACATCATCGTAAAATGTAATCAAAACACTACTAAACAACGTTTACCTCCGTGTTGTCCGCCATAGTTGTTTGGTCTCCAAGGGAAGTTCGGTTGTCATCGGAAATCAACCGGAAGTCATAGATATTTCCGTAAAAAGTGTTTTCCCTGGCACATCCGAGACTTTTAGTATTTTAGCAAACAAAACTATTAATTATTTAGGGAAGACCAGCAAACACATAAATTAATCACATTTTTTGAAATTTTATGCAAATTGAACTAAATATCAAAACCGATGCGGTTGATATTTCCGGTTTGTGGTAATATGACTACACTTATTATGTTAACAGTCTTAATTTAATAGTTGTTGCTAAATATTTCAAAATCAAGAACTTTGTTTTTTTATACAATACAACAAGTGAAAGCATTACTGTGTATCTCGTTTATTAGAGAACATATCCGGAATGTTGAAAATCCGTACACGTTCTCTTTATTACACGTGTACTTTCTTTTTTGCTATTTATCTTCGAAGCTCCAAAGCGCCAATGTTTCATTTTTTACTCATGTAAAATCTCCTGTCTTAACTTATCGAACTTACGGTAAGAATCATGTACATATCTGTTGACGAGCTTTATGTGTTTTCAAAGAAGAATTTCACTACAGAGAAATCCGGCGTCCGATCGATATTTGATAGCAGAGCTGGGCTTACATCTTAAAATAATTCACACTGTTTTGTTTCCCTGTGATATTCGCGTTATAGACTGGATTGCGTTGGAGTATTTCAGGATGCAGCAAAAGTAAACATTCATAAGCCGGTTGCCGATCAACACGTAAACATCTCAAGCAAGAAAGATGAATGACCATGCCAATTAACATAATAACATTACACACTGAGCGTATCATTAATGTTACAGATGACCTTTACCAATCAGTGTTTGTTAATGTAGTTTATTGCCGTTGAAATCAAGATGGGTCGTAAAGCCACTAATTTACTGTTTGTGTCTTTTATTGTGCTTGACATTATGATAAATGTTACTCCAAAACCACAACTGTCAACAGACCTCCCTCTTCTTATTTTAATTTCTATGGATGGTTTCAGACATGACTACCTGAATCAAACAGCATTCAAAAAATCAGACATTTCCAATTTCCAGTATTTTATTGATCAGGGAGTGAGAGCAAGCCATGTTCGGAACGTATTTCCATCTGTCACTTTTTCGAATCACATGACAATTTTGACAGGTCAATATGCAGAGGAGCATGGTGTCGTCCACAATGCTTTCTTTGACCCTTACCTAAATGATACATTTGATATGCATAATTTCTATCAAAATTTTCAATCTAAATGGTTTGACAATGGAGCAGAACCTATATGGGTAACAAATCAAAAAGGAGGATGGGGACGAAACAGTGGATCAGTTCTTTGGCCTGGAGGAATAGCACCTGTTAGATGCATAGAACCAAGAATTATTCCTCGTGCTACACTTTACAACTCGTCTGATTCAATTTCATATGAAAAAAGAATTGATGTTTTAATAGACTGGTTCACTGATAAAAAGTTTAATGCAATAAATTTTGGAATGTTGTATTTTGATGAACCCGACCTTTCAGGACATAAATATGGACCAATGTCCAGAGAAGTTAGAGAGGAAATCAAACGTTTAGATAGCGCACTTGGATATCTGAGAAAAAAATTAAATGAGACTGGCTTGTCGGAGAATATGAACATAATCATCACTGCGGATCATGGGATGAACCAATTTGAGGATAAAGTTGTAAATCTAGATGAGATTCTTGATCGCAGGTGGTACACAACTCCTATTCATTTCAAACACCACCTTGTTCCAATGATAATTCCACATAAAGGTAAGTTAATGATTTTATTTGGGTACACTAAATCAAAAAATGTTTGTCTGATGGAAATCTAAAATGCTCAAAACTTTTCTCAGAATAATTGAATTATTGGTACAAACTGAAGTACACATATGTGTGTTGAAAAGTTAAGCATATCAGATTCCCTGACTGCAGGCCATGGATGAATGATCAAAAGTACACAGAAGTTATCAGTCAACTTTTCAATCCAATGAAAAAGCTCATTAAGAATAATAAAAAAAAAAATTGCAAATGAAGTCATGCTAATAATGAATATTAGTATATCAATTAGGTCCTTTAAATAAATGAAATCATATTGAAGATGAAGGAACATCATGGGACAGATTGCTTTATCTGTATACAGTGTTTGAATTATGTTTAATGAAGGATTAATTCTACATATGTCTGTTGACTATTTACAGTTAAAAGGATACACAGACTTGCTATGCAGAATTATAGTACTGGTACTGATCACTCCAGTGCAGAATACAGATTTCTTTATATGTTTATACAGGTCATGAAAGGCATGTTTCTGTTGCCTTATTTGGAGAAGATGGCAAGGGGAAAGACCATAAAGGGTTCTTTGCTTGGTGGAGAAACGGAACAGAAATGAAGAACCGTTACTTCAGCAAAAACCGACGCATAATGGAAATTATTTTGGAGGCAAAAAAGGGATGGATCATTGGAAATAACCAGACAAAAGGCCCTTATTCAAGTGAGAATAATCTGATTATATCTTATCTTAGGTTGGATATCACCATTTATGTTAATTATAACTGAACTGAATTGATTACCATTTGGTTATAGATGTGTAATTCATTGCTGCATATTTTCAACCAGTAAGATAAAAACGTTATTTCATCTCCGATCTTAAATCCTCCAAACCCTCTTTATTGTGAATTTATAATCTCCAGTATTGTAATCTATTTATTAATCTCCACTGTATTTTGGTTAAATAACCTCAAATCCACTGTATTGTGATCCAATAACCTCAAACCAACTGTATTGTGATCCAATAACCTCAAACCAACTGTATTGTGATCAAATAACCTCAAACCAACTGTATTGTGATCAAATAACCTCAAAACCTTGTATTGTGATCAAATAACCTCAAACCCTTGTATTGTGATCAAATAACCTCAAACCCTTGTATTGTGATCCAATAACCTCAAACCCTTGTATTGTGATCCAATAACCTCAAACCAACTGTATTGTGATCCAATAACCTCAAACCCTTGTATTGTGATCCAATAACCTCAAACCCTTGTATTGTGATCCAATAACCTCAAACACTTGTATTGTGATCAAATAACCTCAAACCCTTGTATTGTGATCAAATAACCTCAAACCCTTGTATTGTGATCCAATAACCTCAAACCAACTGTATTGTGATCCAATAACCTCAAACCCTTGTATTGTGATCCAATAACCTCAAACCCTTGTATTGTGATCCAATAACCTCAAACACTTGTATTGTGATCAAATAACCTCAAACCCTTGTATTGTGATCAAATAACCCCAAACCCTTGTATTGTGATCAAATAACCTCAAACCAACTGTATTGTGATCCAATAACCTCAAACCAACTGTATTGTGATCAAATAACCTCAAAACCTTGTATTGTGATCAAATAACCTCAAACCCTTGTATTGTGATCCAATAACCTCAAACCCTTGTATTGTGATCAAATAACCTCAAACCAACTGTATTGTGATCAAATAACCTCAAACCCTTGTATTGTGATCCAATAACCTCAAACACTTGTATTGTGATCCAATAACCTCAAACCCTTGTATTGTGATCAAATAACCTCAAACCCTTGTATTGTGATCAAATAACCTCAAACCAACTGTATTGTGATCAAATAACCTCAAACCCTTGTATTGTGATCAAATAACCTCAAACCCTTGTATTGTGATCAAATAACCTCAAACCCTTGTATTGTGATCAAATAACCTCAAACCCTTGTATTGTGATCAAATAACCTCAAACCAACTGTATTGTGATCAAATAACCTCAAACCCTTGTATTGTGATCAAATAACCTCAAACCCTTGTATTGTGATCAAATTATCCCTAATCCCCTGCATTGTGATCTAGTAATTCCCCAAACCCTTGTTGCGTCATCTAATAACATCCAAACCCCTTGTATTGTGATCTAATAATCCCCAACTTACTGTAGTGTGATCCAATAACCCTAAAATACCCTATGGTATGATCAAGTACCTGAAAATTTCCAGTATTGTGACCTAATGTCCACCCAAACCCCCTGTATTTGATCTAATACCTCTAAAGCCCTTGTATTTTAACTTTATACCCTTAAACCCAGCAATCTGATCTAATACTCCCACACCCCTTGGAGTGTGTGATCTAATAAATCCCAAACCATCTGTATTGTACCCCCCATTCTTATGATTAATGTCTGCCAATCTCCATATATCATGATCTTATAACCTTAAACCCATTGTATAATTTTCTGTCCTTTAAGGTCATAAGGGTCGAATATGGCAAAAATCTTTAAACAACTTCTCAATAACCAAAAGGTCCAGGATGCTGATATTGGGCCTGTAACATTAGGAGATGAAGGGCTACCAAGCAAAGGCCAAGGGTCTTGATATTGGGCCTATAACATGTTTTTTTAACAAGCAATTTGTCTAAAGTAATGCCATTTGTGTAGTGTATGTATAAAGAACATGATTTCAAGTTTGCAGAAAATGTTTTTATTAACCAACAGTGTCTTATATATAAGCTGTACAGTAGTTGAGCAATTTATTTTAGGCTTATCTGGCCTCTTTCAGAGATCAGATGTAAGACAGGTTTGTCCTGACTTCCATGTGTCCAGTTAACAATATGGTTTTGTAACATGACATTGTGAGGTCAGTAGAAATGTCAGCATGTTAACTGACTACTAACCAGTGTGATGTTTACCACACTATCATGTTTATTTTAATATATATTGTCTCCTTAACTCAATTCAATTTTATTTTGTAAAGAGTTCTGATGCTATAACAATTCTCTGTTTCAGAGGGAAATCATGGCTACAATCCACAGAATACACCAGACATGTGGCCATTTTTCATCGCCTCTGGACCAGCATTTCAGAAAGGGCTTTCAGTACCTGCTTTTGATATGGTGGATGTTTATCCTTTGATGTGCCATGTTCTTGGACTGACTCCAGCACAAAATAGGGGCAATCTTGATCATGTCAAAAGTCTTCTGAAAAATCCACCAGTGTGGTACAAGACACTTGAAACTACTGCTGTTACATGTAAGTAAATTGTGAAGTGTTCATGGTATCTGAAAAATAACAGAAAAGTAAAATATTAAACACTGAGAAGAACTGAATTAGGCATTGTAAGTTTTTGTATTAGATATGTAATATGAATATTTAGATAATGATATTGATATGTGTAACAATTTTATGTTAAACCCCACATTGTCCTCAGTCATAGTTTGAAGTCACAGCCTCAGGTATTCATGTCATATCTATATTCTTGGGCTGATAAGGGTTAGGATGAAAAAAGAATAGACATACCGAAACTTCTGTGTACAAAAACAAGATTTTTTTTCTGTTTCTGAAGAAGCCTGTATATATTGCCATTTTCTGTTGAACAGTCATTGTAGTGGTGATTCTAGCTGCATTAGTTGGAGGGGTATTTGGAATAGCTGCTGTACGCCAGAGCAGTATCTCAAGGAGAAAGCTGATGTTCCAGAATCGGAGAAGACTAGACCTGTCACCGATCCGATCACTACCAGAGACGGACTCCATGTTGAGATCAGATGACGATGAAGATGACTTTGATGGACTGTAGTTGATCTTTGTTGAATAATATTTGGTTTATTATTGTTTTGTCAAATAATGATGTAAATGTTCTGATGCTTTGGGATAAGTTTTCTAGTAAGTACAGAATGGTCATGAAAATATTTGACGTTGAAAATGTCATTAATGCTGTTCCTAGTCTGTAATTTTACAACACTTTACACAAAACCTACTGTTTTAATTAATACAGGCTGATTGATGTCAATTAATTCTTACCTTCTGGCCTACTGCACATATATCTACCCTGAAATCCATTGTCACTTGTATAGAAGGAACCTGTATAATCCTGAATTCTGGTTTAAACAAACCTTTAACTGTATACCACAAAGACCATTTCTAGCAAGTGTAATCTGTCAAACTGGTCTCACAGATAAGTTCTTCCAGATCTTAAGCTGACACCAACATTTATCAATAGTTTGGCCTAATGGCCTGTCAAATGGGTCTCGCAGAAAATTTGCAATTGGTAGGTTCTTTATTAATTGTTACAGTTGCATGGTAGAGGTTAATTACCCAAGTGTATACTGACTGTGATAGATGTGAGCTGTTACAAGTCTGACACTGTAGCAATACTGTTGACCAGTGAAGCTACATTCATTGTTCGAGCTAGGATATGAAAAGGGCAAGACACTGAAAAATACATTTGTTGGGGAAAAAGGTATTCAAAGGTACCTAGTTTGTATACTTGTCATGTTGGTGTATTTCATAAGAATATTTTTGACAGATTGCCACCATGATATATGTTTAAATACAACTAGATTTTAACTTAAAAAATTGTTGGTCCTAATGCACATAATGTTGCACCACAAAATTCTTTTTCTTTTTCATTAGAATGTTAGAGATTATTTATATTTTTAAAATTGATGTGATGATTTGTATTTTGATGGCAATTTACTTAGCAGCAGCTATATTTTATTAGTGATATCCATCTCAGTAGTATCATATTGGTTGTAGTATTTGTGTATGTCATTAGTATGTAACAGTTTGTAATGTAATCTAATCATTGTATAATATTGTATTACCGTGTGATAATGTACCACATATCAACATATACACTGATAAAACTGATAAAAGGATAGTTACTTAATCTCTCAGGTCAATGCTGATGAAGAAAACCTGATATCATCACCATCCCTGTAGGGGAAGTGTCTGCAAGATTTATTCTAATGATCTCTGTTTATAAACAATGAAAATAACTTTGTATTTTATACCTGGTAGGCATGATTTGATATTTTAGTGTCCATGGTAATACATACATATGTCATCATCATTCTGTGATCAGCTGTAGAAATAGATTAAAGTCAAGAAAACTTGCCTGATCCACATGGGGCAGAAAATCATAACTCCATACTTAATGTGATTGATATGGACGTTTTAGATACAAAATTAATGTCACCACAATAAGCCCACTAGTAAAGATTTTCTAACATAGTATGTTCTCTAACTACCACAATGTAAACACTGACATCCACACAATATCATCTCTAACTACCATAATGTAAACACTGACATCCACACAATATCTTCTCTAACTACCACAATGTAAACACTGACATCCTCACAATATCTTCTCTAACTACCACAATGTAAACACTGACATCCACACAATATCTTCTCTAACTACCACAATGTAAACACTGACATCCACACAATATCATCTCTAACTACCACAATGTAAACACTGACATCCACACAATATCTTCTCTAACTACCACAATGTAAACACTGACATCCACACAATATCATCTCTAACTACCACAATGTAAACACTGACATCCACACAATATCTTCTCTAACTACCACAATGTAAACACTGACATCCACACAATATCTTCTCTAACTACCACAATGTAAACACTGACATCCACACAATATCATCTCTAACTACCACAATGTAAACACTGACATCCACACAATATCTTCTCTAACTACCACAATGTAAACACTGACATCCACACAATATCATCTCTAACTACCACAATGTAAACACTGACATCCACACAATATCATCTCTAACTACCACAATGTAAACACTGACATCCACACAATATCTTCTCTAACTACCACAATGTAAACACTGACATCCACATAATATCATCTCTAACTACCACTATGTAAACACTGTTTATTTCATTTGAAGTTTTGACAATACTGAAGTATTGTGTAAATTTCTATTTGATGATTTTCTTTAACTTTGTTTACTTATTGTAGTATACAATACCATTAAAGATTTCCATCAATACCTGTTTAGGTTAGGAGTATTATATATAATACCATTAAAGATTTCCATCAATACCTGTTTAGGTTAGGAGTATTATATATAATACCATTAAAGATTTCCATCAATACCTGTTTAGGTTAGGAGTATTAAATATAATACCATTGAAGATTTCCATCAATACCTGTTTAGGTTAGGAGTATTATATATAATACCATTAAAGATTTCCATCAATACCTGTTTAGGTTAGGAGTATTATATATAATACCATTAAAGATTTCCATCAATACCTGTTTAGGTTAGGAGTATTAAATATAATACCATTGAAGATTTCCATCAATACCTGTTTAGGTTAGGAGTATTAAATATAATACCATTGAAGATTTCCATCAATACCTGTTTAGGTTAGGAGAATAATTTTTTATGATCTCTGTTGATATTTCATAGGTTTCAACAACATGCATTACTGATTATTACATTTTTTGTAGGAAATTATGTTGTTTATTTTGTCATATCTATATTTCAATTATACATTTTTTTATTTTTGTTCATCCATCCTAAATGTTTGCTATAAAAAGGGATTCACTGTGTTTACTGCATTCCTGATTGTCCAAACTAAACAAAATTTCAGACAATTACTTTCTTGTCTGGATGATTTTGCTAATTGACAAAGTTCAGAAATATGTATATCTGTATGTCTAACCAGTTACTATTTTTACTTAACATTCCACTTGAGCGACATGCTGTATGACAGATACATTCATATTATATTAAGGTTAGAAGTAGGTTGTGAAGCTGAAAAAAAAGGTCAAAAACGAGATCCAGGATCTTTATTTGATCTTTATTTGTTCTTTGAAAGTTGGATCTTTTCCCATCTTTTCACTTCTCTTCTATGCTTTGTTTTTCAATTTTAAACCTTTAAACTTTGCAGAAATAGCAATAGTAATTTTTAACTGCCAAATTCAAGATGGTCACCTGGAAGCCATTTTGTTTTTTTAGATCAGACCGAAAAACGAATGGGCACAACTAGGGACCAAGGGAAGCTACACATGAAATTTGAGAGAGATCCATTCAGTACTTCTGAAGAAATAGCGATAACAAACTTTACTAGGAAAAATCAAAAATGGCTGCCTGTTGGTCATTTTGTCTCACTTATCACAGCTAAAATAAAAAAGGAACAACAAGGGACCAAGGGAAACCTTCATATGAAATTTGAGAGAGTTCTATGAAGTACTTCACGAGAAATAACGATAAAAAAATTCGTTGAAATAATCCAAAATGGCAGTCTGTCGACCTTTTTGCTTTTCTGACCAGTCTTGAAATGAAAGAGGCAAAACTAGGGACCAAGGGGAACCTACATCAGACGTTTGTGAAAGATCCATCCAGTATTCCTCAAGAAATAGGGATAACAAAAATTGTTTTCGGACCGATTTGAATCAGGTGGTGGGCAAAAAAAGTCATTACTTCATCTCAGCAATTGTAATTTGGGAATATTGCAATATTTTGAAGTGAAACAGCCTTTTTGAATTTGTGTTTGTAACACCATGTATGTTGTAAATTTTCGTTTTCCAAAATAAATTTTTTTATGATAATTAAAGTTGTTTTTAAGTTTATTATATGTGTGTACAGAGTATATTGTGGGGTATGTTTAGTATCTGTTGTTTATTATATGTGTGTACAGAGTATATTGTGGGGTATGTTTAGTATCTGTTGTTTATTATATGTGTGTACAGAGTATATTGTGGGGTATGTTTAGTATCTGTTGTTTATTATATGTGTGTACAGAGTATATTGTGGGGTATGTTTAGTATCTGTTGTTTATTATATGTGTGTACAGAGTATATTGTGGGGTATGTTTAGTATCTGTTGTTTATTATATGTGTGTACAGAGTATATTGTGGGGTATGTTTAGTATCTGTTGTTTATTATATGTGTGTACAGAGTATATTGTGGGGTATGTTTAGTATCTGTTGTTTATTATATGTGTGTACAGAGTATATTGTGGGGTATGTTTAGTATCTGTTGTTTATTATATGTGTGTACAGAGTATATTGTGGGGTATGTTTAGTATCTGTTGTTTATTATATGTGTGTACAGAGTATATTGTGGGGTATGTTTAGTATCTTTTGTTTATTATATGTGTGTACAGAGTATATTGTGGGGTATGTTTAGTATCTGTTGTTTATTATATGTGTGTACAGAGTATATTGTGGGGTATGTTAACTTGCTAGATTTGGTGTCTGTTGTTTGTTTATTATATGTGAGTACAGAGTATAATGTTGAATTATATGTTATCATGACTCTGTATGTGCTTTGCTACAATTATTTTACCAAATACACCATGAAAAGTTCTGGTCGTTCTGTTTAGTGTTGTTAGATGATACCAGTTACCATTGCCATTATACCTTGTTATGATCACACTGATGGTTCTGATAAGTAAATGTTTACAACCTTGTTTGCTGCTCTGAATAAGTTTTTGATTTCAGGGTACTAATGGAAAACTTTGGATCTGACTTATTGAACTATAAATATTGGTTTATGTATCTAAGTTATAGCAGTAAAAAGGGGCGGACCATGTAGGATATATATATTCTCTACATATCAACAACACAAACTCGTAGCTAAACACGGAATAATCTGAGATTTATTGATAAATTACATAATACAGAGAACAATTATCCTTTCAAACAACTTTCACACAGTAACCAGTCTATAATGCCAATATGGCTAATTGGTTTACACATGTATAACCACTGTTATAACCCAGTATTTACATATGAAGATTATTCCTACACATGTATAACCACTGTTATAACCCAGTATTTACATATGAAGATTATTTCTACACATGTATACCCACTGTTATAACCCAGTATTTACATCTGAAGATTATTCCTCCATCCACATTTATCTCCACACTAAAACTGTACACAATGCACTCCCATATCACAGAAGAAAAGAATGTTCTTTTACATAGTGAAAAGTAATGCTAAGGGTTTAGCAAGGTCAACGACTTTTTCTCAACATTTAACTTCAGAATAAACAATTATTGAAACAGATAGCCAGGTGAGATCACATTATTCAGGTAACTTCAATGGCTAGGTAGATGGCTTCATAAAAAATCCCCAAAACTATACATGTATATATCTTGGAAATTTGAATTATTTTTTTTTCTGAAAAACCCACTACAAGCTTAAGACATACACTATGTCCTTCAATACCTGATCAAATCTAGTTGTCACCTGGCTCTCCGATCAGAATGTCTGTAACACTGGCACAATAATGATATTATACAGAGGATTGGTATTTATTTTCTCCACTTTATCAAAGTACATTAACATTCGACTAACCAAACCTTGTGACATGTGCTTTAAAATTTTACTTCAGAATGGACTACCCCCCTATACTACTATTTTGATAATCTGACAATCAGATGAATATCCTATTGAAGCGATGAAAACTGCAGCAGACATGGGAAAAGAATGTTATGATACAATCAGCTCTAAACATTGTCACAAAGTCTGTATGGCACATAAAGAGACAAATGCATTCCTCCTAACAATCTATTGGTTGGTAAATTGTTCTTAAAATAGAATATCACACACACACATATATTTACAATTATCAAATACAGTGAACTCGTTACAAATAACAGATATTTCTGCAAAGCTTTATCGTGGATATTGCATGATAATATAAGCAAACATCTATTTAAAGAAAATAATTGAAAATCTAGAAACTTCATAATCAAATCTGAAAACGCTTGGTGTTGTAATGTAGTTCACAACACCATGTAACTCCTGATGGAAACCTTGTACTGTTAATATGCTTGAATCTCCAACAATTCCACCATTTTACTCTTCACTCTATACAGTGTACCATCATAGCCGACTAAATCATAAACACACTCATCAATATAGTTATCACATATACAGGCTTTTAATTTCCTGAATTTTGTTAAGCAATCTGAAAATGAAGAATTTTTACTGTCAGTAAGCCAGTGGGCCAAGTGAAACGTACCATAATTAACTACTGATGAAGCAAGTCATTATTCATCAGATATGTATATATAATAAATATCTGCTGGTTAATCAAAAGACAAATCCTCAAACTACAGATAGATGAATGCAAGCTATAGATCATAAAGCACATGTTACATCAATCCATTCAAAAGGAATACCTCCAATATTAACAAAGTATGTCAGAGTTTTGACGTCACTAACGCACATACAGAGCTTAGAACTCATTTATGAGGGTAGTGTATATCCAGCCTCTTGCTCTCTCATACGAAAACACATTTTTGACACATAAAAATGAAGAAAATTGATTTTGCATCAAAACAAAGTAGTAAATACAAAAAAAAAAAAAAGAAAACATTCAAAATATTATAAAATTAATAACTGGCACCAAAGGGTGTAAAGATTTAAATGCTTTGGTCAGAAAAAATAAAATCTTGGTCGGGAGAAGATACTATATACTGGCATGTAACACTCAAAAGTTTGAAATTTTATATTTTATGATTGGAATTAAAAAGCTAACAATAAAAATAAACAAAACAGGCAATTAAATGTAGATGAATATTTTTCTACAGACTTTGAAATGCTTTGTTAAATCTCATCAATACAGTCACAGGTTAACACTCAAAAAATTCAATCTCAAACAGAGTCTTTTTATGGAAAACAAAACAGAGATAAATTGATAGATAAATACAAGTTTTTAAAAATGAGTCGGTGTAATTCTGAAATATGAAGAAAATCAAAGAATCTTGTAAATGCAATACAGAATCTCATATATTTTACAGACAATGGTTTCCATAAAAATATCCAATCTGGGCCAGTCCAACAGATAATATTCACATGTAGAGTACCCCATGTTTTCATAACTTCTCTTTATCATTCACTGAATATGTGTATGGTTTTATTTCTGACTCTATACATCTTCATATACTGGTTATAAGTAAAGTGAGCACCAGCAAAATTTAAAATCAACAGTTACTAAAGAAACTAAAAATCTCAACATCAACAGGATCCTTTCTTCCTTTTATCTCTCTCACTTTCTGATTTATCAAACTTCTGAAACCCGTATGTGATTTGGGAAGGTTATGCAGCTCTCTAATTTTGTGTCAAAATCAATTTTTCCAATTGAGATTATATCAATATCACAAAAAAGTGTCGTACTGTGCAATGGTACATCGATCTCACCTGTAAGACTTAG
Source organism: Ylistrum balloti (assembly GCF_031769215.1). NCBI lineage: Eukaryota > Metazoa > Mollusca > Bivalvia > Pectinida > Pectinidae > Ylistrum > Ylistrum balloti. The sequence continues at coordinate 1,381,728 of NW_026782006.1, read as the reverse complement.
CTGGCTCTTGCATAAGCAGTTGAAACGGTTAGACCACTTGAACCTGCACGAAAAACACCAGGTACAGATTGGGATGAAGGCTGGACTGAGGAATGTTTGCCACATGCAGATTAAGGGGTCCAGCCGTACCTATGTAAGTTTTCAGAATTTCAGCGTAAAATAGGGTTGGAGCAATCACATATTTTCAGAAAGGATTGTGTGATTATGGATGAGTGAAATATCAGGAAATTCCGAAAATGTGCATTTTGAATTTTACATAAATCAGGTCCAACATCCAGTACATGTGCATTCGTGTATAGTGGAATAATTCCAGATCACCTGAACCGTTTCAACCAAGGTACACAAATGTGACCTTATTTCTGTAAACTATATTATAATGTTCTTACTGCTGAGTTATCTCCCCTCTGCAATGATACATCAACCTCACCAGGTTAGAAATATTCCTGTAAACTTTATGATGTTCTGTCTAGACAGCAACCTCAGCCTTTCCTTTTGGTGAGTTTTCTGATGAAGATGATTTGCTACTTTGAGAGAATGAGCTCATTTGAAGGTTTTGTACAATAGAAGCAAGTTCCTCATCGTCTGAAAGGTTTCCCTCGCTGTACGATAGATGTGGTGACAGTCTGTAGCCTCTTGCAGCAAAATTGGAGAGTTTTCCACAGGACGCCAACAGGAGCCCTAGGTATGGGGGCGATGGCTTCAGTGGTCGGGATATGTACTCAGGATGGTATTGCACAGCCACAAAGTACTGGTGATCTTTAAAAAGTAAAAATAAAATTCTGTTAGATAGTAGAATCAGATAAATAAGATACTACAGTTAAAGACAAGAGATTTATTCTATATTACATGAATATCAATCAATTTTCCATACATAACTATAATTCATTATCAAAAATTTTTCGAAAGTGCCTGTATTATCAAATGTAAAATTCAATACAATATTGCTTATTATATGCATATAATCACAATTTCTTCTAACATTTCTCATAATATATTACAACAGTACTTCAATTCCTCTATAAATTTCCATCTTTATTATTACTGATTCCACTTTAGAATTTCTTTAAAAATCCTCATCATTATGAGCTGGATTGGAAAAAGAACAAAAACCTACTCTCAAGTTCTAAAATCTCCATCCTTTGTCCATCCTCACTTCGTCCTACAAATTTCATTCCTCGATCCTCAAAGTCTTTGATGTATTTTGGATTTACCTGTTGAAGAGATCAATATATATTTGATAAATCCATGAATAAAGTGCTTCAAAACTATGTTAATATCATGAAGACAGGATGTCACACAACTTTTCTGTGATATATGGCATACCTTCAAAGTAAAGGAACAGTGGCACACTTCTGTCTGAATGATTGTGTGGCATAGTTATCAAATCTCCAATAATTTAACAAAACAAATAAGGGATCCAAGAGGATTCTAGGAGTCCACCATTGGTCTTTATTTTTTTCTTTAAAACTTTAATCTGTCCATTATTTTTGCTCTTCATTGTATGACATTTAAAATACCTCTTAAAAATTTTAAAAGAAATAACAGCCATTTTGCTTTTTCTGATCAGTCTCAAAATCAGAAGGGTACAAAATCTGTGAAGCATCCAGCCAATGTTTCTCAAGAAATAGTGATAACAAACTTTATTAATAAAAAATGACCACCTGTATGGCATTTTGTTTTTTTGTCCAGTGAAAATTCTGACCAGCACAACTTGAGTCCAATTTTAGAAGAATCCATCTAGTATTCAACAAGAAACATTCAAAACAAACTTTCATTGTGAGAATCCAAGACAGCAGCTTGTCAGCCACTTTGTTTTTCACAGTGGTTCAAATAGAAAAGGGAAAAACTCCAGACAAATGCAAACCTAAATATGAAATCTGGGAAAAATACATATTTCTGAAGAAAAAGTGATAACAAATTTTCATGGTCCAACTAGACACTAATTTCAGAATGATCCCTCTAGTATTTCATAGACATACAATAACAAACTTTCATTGTGAGAATCAAAGATGGCTGCTTGTCAGTCATTTTATTTTCCTCATCTGTTCCAAAATTAAAAGGACACAACTAGGGACAAAAGTATACCTACATATGAAAGAGGTCCATCGAGTACTCTACAAGAAATAGTGATAACAACTTTCATTGTCAAGATCTAAGATGGCTATCTGTCCAGTAATTCCTTTTTCTGATCAGTTTGGAAATTACAATGGCACAATTTACCCAAGGACTCCTTCATGTTTGAGAAAGACCCATCCTGTACCATCAAGAAATAGTGATAAAATTATTTTCTATGGATAAATGGATGGACCACAGATGTAGGGGTATTTGAATAGCCCACCATCTGATGACCATGGGCTAAAATGATTACCGATGGATCAATCACTCGGAAATACCTCATATCGATGACGATGTCTTTCCTCCACAAAAGGTGCATTCCCATACAGTTTCTCTGAGGAACAAGAACAAAGATGTTAATTCTGGGCAATAAAAATTTTTGTGATATGCCAGTTAGTGCTACATTCCATTTACAGTTTAGTTTATTTGTTTTCATCTCTTTGACCGACTTGTTGTTATGGCCTGCTAAGACTTACTACAATTACTGAGGTCACATAGAGGACTAATATCAATTTCTGTTACAACTGACACCTGTTTACTTAAATAAGGAAATATAGATATCAGAAAAGCTGCGTCTTTTTGTTATAAAACAGTCAATGTACCATATATTCTTAATTATGAGCCCCATCTTTTCCCCTCGCGAGTCGAGTGTGCAGCTTAGAAGTGGACAAAGAAAAAATTGGCAGGATGGAAAAAACAAAAAATAAACCAAAAAACAACAGGAAGTGTACCAGTATAGCAATACAGCACATGCTCGTCACTTGTTAGTGACTGAAACAGATCGTCTAGAACTGTCATTTGCAATCATGTACAAGATCATTTGAAGATTGAAATAAAAATAACATTCTAACATTCAACACCAGTAGGGCTTATAACCTGGAAAATAAGGTACTATTTATTGCACAAAAATGTCTAATACTATTGAAACAAGTTGTTTATTACATTGATAATATATGTACATTTTACACAGTGTGTACTGTAAACAGTTAATATAGAGGGACAATGCATATCAGTGTTAGTTTGGCAGGTGACTAGGCATGGACTTATTGTCAGATAATTACAGTATATCTCACAACTGCTAATAGTCAAAGTTGATTATGATATACTATAACTTACTCATAACAGAATTTTCCGTTTTGAAGAGTGTTGTGCGTTTGCCTAGCCTCATTGTGGCACCCATGTGTCCTGTATTGTGCTCAGGCATATCAATTACCTGAAAACAGATTTAATTTTAAAATGTAATTTTTGTAAAGCCAACTTTCTGATATTCTATGTCATATTTCCTTCTTATTTTTATAAGTTCAAGCAACCTTAATACTATGGGACAAATAAACATTTAACAATTTGAGTCTGTTTGTTTTTTCACTTTTATAGTCAAACTTTAAATAATATTTTATCTGTAGTTGATATAAATACGACACTTTATTAAAACAGGTACTCCATACATGCCCCTCAATAGAATGGTTGGGGCACTGAGCTTTCAACAAAAGAAACTGAAAATGAAGACAAAATAATACCCTTCCTCCCACACTCCCTAAACTACACACACCTACCATATTCTGTAAGTTCAATTTTAACATTGACTTTGACCATGAATTGATATTGAAAATGTTGTTTACCACAGGGTGCTTAGTATGTGGGTCCACCTCTGTAGAGTGGGCATCACTCCAACCAAGTTCATTGCGGGCGAACTCTATGGCTGCACACTGTAAGCCCAGACATACTCCTAAAAAAAAGAGGTGAAGTAAGAAAACCTCAGAGTTCCTACCTAGCCTGACATAGCAAGGAATAAATGGAATCAGAAGGCAATATTTCTTCTGATATAGAATACTAGCATATTTTTTTATCAAAAGTCATTGATTCCAACTAAAACTGTCATTGTATGTTATTGCTGCAAATAAAATACCAGTTATTTTCACGGGGGTGATATCTTGGATAATTTGCAGTATACAAAAGTGATTGAGAATATTTATTCCATGAAATAATGAGACACTTGTGTATGTCTTTTCACATCAACAGCATGATATTTTAATTCGTTAAAATATAACTTGATCCTTTGAAAAGAAAATCACAAAACTTTTGACTCACGAAAATGACCAGCTACAACTCAATATGATGAAAAATGATTTCTGTAAAAAGTTAACCTGACCTTGATGTTTGACAGAAACATGGTTATAAATAGTCTTTCTAGAGCAATAACCATTTGTTACTTATATTCTGCTACATCCATGCACAAGTAAAATTTTTCAGAAATTGAGAATGTTGTAGATTATTCAGTACATTCTTTTGAATAAGGAATGGGCTTTTATGAAGAGCAATATCTCTTACCCTGCAGTTTGAAGATTAGGAATATTGAATTAGGACACAAAGAAAATGTAAGGACTGCTACAACATTACTATCAACAATGATATTCTGCTTCTTTTCCATTGTTTTCTAAATGGATGAATTAATATCAAATTGATAGTGTTGCTTGCAAAATCTATTTTATTTTCATTTTAAAACCTTGAATTGTGCAATAAAAACACATTTCAGTTATATGAAATTTTCATTATTAATTTCTTAAATTATATAGGACAGTTCCTATCAACTAGATGGAGTGTAGAGACCAGTTGACCAGTGGCTTTGTATTATACTTCTATAAGATAGCATGCAGACTTCTCCATACAAAATATCCACAATATATATATATTGGTAGAAGTTGTAAATTTCACTTACCTAGGAAAGGGACATTTTTTGTTCTGGCCCAATTTGTGGCCAGTATCTTTCCTTCTGTTCCTCGTACACCAAATCCACCAGGCACCAGGATACCACTAAATCAGAAAAAACAATGAAATCCACCAGGCATCAGGATACCACTAAATCAGAAAAAACAATGAAATCCACCAGGCACCAGGATACCACTAAATCAGAAAAAACAATCCACCAGGCATCAGGATACCACTAAATCAGAAAAAACAATGAAATCCACCAGGCACCAGGATACCACTAAATCAGAAAAAACAATGAAATCCACCAGGCATCAGGATACCACTAAATCAGAAAAAACAATCCACCAGGCATCAGGATACCACTAAATCAGAAAAAACAATGAAATCCACCAGGCATCAGGATACCACTAAATCAGAAAAAACAATGAAATCCACCAGGCATCAGGATACCACTAAATCAGAAAAAACAATCCACCAGGCATCAGGATACCACTAAATCAGAAAAAACAATGAAATCCACCAGGCATCAGGATACCACTAAATCAGAAAAAACAATGAAATCCACCAGGCACTAGGATACCACTAAATCAGAAAAAACAATCCACCAGGCATCAGGATACCACTAAATCAGAAAAAACAATGAAATCCACCAGGCATCAGGATACCACTAAATCAGAAAAAACAATGAAATCCACCAGGCATCAGGATACCACTAAATCAGAAAAAACAATCCACCAGGCATCAGGATACCATTAAATCAGAAAAAACAATGAAATCCACCAGGCACCAGGATACCACTAAATCAGAAAAAACAATGAAATCCACCAGGCATCAGGATACCACTAAATCAGAAAAAACAATCCACCAGGCATCAGGATACCACTAAATCAGAAAAAACAATCCACCAGGCATCAGGATACCACTAAATCAGAAAAAACAATCCACCAGGCATCAGGATACCACTAAATCAGAAAAAACATCAATACCACTAAATCAGAAAAAACAATGAAATCATCAGGATACCACTAAATCAGAAAAAACAATGAAATCCACCAGGCATCAGGATACCACTAAATCAGAAAAAACAATCCACCAGGCATCAGGATACCACTAAATCAGAAAAAACAATCCACCAGGCATCAGGATACCACTAAATCAGAAAAAACAATGAAATCCACCAGGCACCAGGATACCACTAAATCAGAAAAAACAATCCACCAGGCATCAGGATACCACTAAATCAGAAAAAACAATCCACCAGGCATCAGGATAGAAAAAACCAGGATTAAATCAGAAAAAACAATGAAATCCACCAGGCACCAGGATACCACTAAATCAGAAAAAACAATGAAATCCACCAGGCATCAGGATACCACTAAATCAGAAAAAAACAATGATGAAATCTACCACATCTCAAAGACATTGATCCAACATTGAGATCTGTGGAAAACTTTCAGACACTCAAAGAAAAAACAGGATTGTAAGGAATTCCTTCAATAATTGTGAAAGAAAAATTGCCACAAAACTACCATGGAACTGTTAATTTTCACAAGATTTATTTTCGTTGATTTTCTGGGTCATCTTTGTCCACAAATTTGTGTTAGAATTCGTACCTAGGTACAAGTAGATTTATTGTGCTACATTCAAATAAATTCAATTAAAACCACCAAAATTGAGCCCCACAAAATATATGATTTCACATATCATGTTAACACAAGCCAAGTGATGACGATAAAACAGGGGAAATGTCTAGACCAAAAGCAGTCTAAAATAATGAAATAGAAAAGTATATGCTTAACTTTACCTCTAGTGTAAAAAAAGATTTTCAACACCTTTTTTAAACGTTTTTATTCTTGAAGAAAAATTGCAGTTGGACCAAAATTTATATCATGTGGAAAGTTTTTGAAAGAAAACAAAATCAGAATTTACTGAATTGAGTAAGCATTCACAATCTAATCAAGAAATGCACTTAAAAGAATGAAAACAAACTGAAATATGAATTTGGCAAAATAACATGATTGGGAGGCAACTTATTTTCGAATGTAATAAGTGCTTGATTGTGTACATACTTAGAGCTAACAAGTTGATGCCAGGCCTCATGGTATTTAGATGGATTCTCCTTCAACATGTCTGTTTCCAGGTGTGTTGCCTCTATGTACTGTAAATAATAGCATTCATTACTTAATATCAGATCAAACAGAAGTGTGATTCTTTATGAATGTGTGAACAAAAGAGGGTACTTAGTGTCAGAGGGCTGTACATATGTTAAGTCTGTGACTGACAAAGGGGACCTAGTGTTACAGGGGTGTATACTCACTCTGAGGTTAAGTCTGTGACTGACAGAGAGGACCTGGTGATACAGGGGTGTATACTCACCCTGAGGTTAAGTCTGTGACTGACAGAGAGGACCTAGTGTTATAGGGGTGTATACTCACCCTGAGGTTAAGTCTGTGACTGACAGAGAGGACCTAATGTTACAGGGGTGTATACTCACTCTGAGGTTAAATCTGTGACTGACAGAGAGGACCTAGTGTTATAGGGGTGTATACTCACCCTGAGGTTAAGTCTGTGACTGACAGAGAGGACCTAGTGTTACAGGGGTGTATACTCACTCTGAGGTTAAGTCTGTGACTGACAGATAGGGAAGAGTGCTTTAGGGCCTTTATCACCGAGGCGTAGGCATCTTCTAGTCGTGTATACTTGCCAACAAGGGCAATGGTTACCTCCTTCAGCATGCGGTCATATCTGTAAACAAAAGAGAAACTTTTCATCTAAGTAGCCAGTATCAATCACAGAAAATGTTAAGAATACTAAAGGTACATGTAATGTTTTTGCCTCCAGCAGTACCTACCCTTGTTGAACTCCCTCTTGTGAATGTCAGACACCATAAATCTATTCACTAGTAATGAAAATGTTTGATTTAAAAGCTACAATTTTATGTTCTCTAAAGGACCGCTCCGAGAGTAGTTGTTAAAAACTTAATAATTTGTGCCCTATAAACAGGGGTTTAATATCTTTAAAATGAGTATTGTGTTTCAATTTTTTTTCCTTCTTACTTTCATTTCTTAAAAATGATTCAGTTTATTCATCGTACAAATAGTGTGGCATCTCAGAATGATACTTATGATGTATCATCCCCATTGATCCTTCGTTACTGTACATTACCATAGTTGTAAATCTAAATTTAGAACTCTTCACACTTAAATAAAATATGTATTTTTTTTCAATTTAAATACAACTTTGTTATTCATTCAGTACATATATTTTAGGTTTATAAATTCATCAATATGCCAAATGGGTAAACTTGGATAAGTGCTAGTTGATCAGCATTGTACAATCACAGTATTTAGGAGAAATGATTAAAAAGCTCAGGCCAGAAGTACAAAGCTCTGGGGAATATATTCACTTCTTTTTTTACTAAATCAGTTATAAACAGTGAAGTTAGTGATTTTTATTTTGGGTTAGAATTCAAGGTAAAGAGCAGACCTCTCCCATTACATGTAAAATACAATTTCAAGGCACATATTCCTTCAAATGTTTCTTAAGTCAGATCATTTGTATTAAGGAAAGAAACAATCCAATACTATTTCAGTTATAAAACACTAAAATTGTTATAATTAATGTTTATAATACTGGTCTCATCTGTCTAAAGGAACACAGATAAAGTTGTACCTGTCAGCCAGATCCCGCCATTTATACATGATGTTACCAATGTGGGGCTTGGACAGCTGTGCCATCTTTAGTCGTTCAATAAGATAGGACGACACGCCCTGCTCTTGTAAGAGTATGGGAACACGATAAATGGAGGACACATCGTGGATGGAAAACACCTGGAGATTAACAAATGAAACATTACCTCATGAAATTTTCCGATATGTTAATATCTTCAATTAAACACAATCTGGTAGAATTTACATTCAACACACACAAAAACCATTTACTACAACTTCAGCATTAACACTCGCACAATTTAACACAACTGGACAGAATTTACCATGAACATTTATGATTGAACACTTTTTGATAAAAATCTCCTCCTTACCTTATGTTTCAATACATACTCCCTTAATGTCATTCAGCAAACAGAAAATTGTTTCCAAAACCCAAATAATACTTAGTGTAATGCTAAATTTCCAGATCCCCTACACACTAACATATATATGAAATATCTGTATGACAACACTACCTGTTCAGGTTCTACGTGACAAAACAAGGAGATTTTTGATTTCACCGAGTCCTCCACTGGATTCTGAGAGCGACAAACAATCTGTAAAAAACAAATATACAAATTTATTAAATCATGATTATATCAACAATATTATCTATAAATTAACATTATATCAACACCATTACCTATAAATTAACATCACATCAACACTATTATCTATAAATTAACATCACATCAACACTATTATCTATAAATTAACGTCATATCAACACTATTACCTATAAATTAACATCACATCAACACTATTATCTATAAATTAACGTCACATCAACACTATTATCTATAAATCAACATCACATCAACACTATTACCTATAAATTAACATCACATCAACACTATTACCTATAAATTAACAACACATCAACACTATTATCTATAAATTAACATCACATCAACACTATTATCAATAAATTAACATCACATCAACACTATTACCTATAAATTAACAACACATCAACACTATTATCTATAAATCAACATCATATCAACACTATTACCTATAAATTAACAACACATCAACACTATTATCAATAATATACATCACATCAAAATTAACAACTATTATCTATAAATCAACATTATATCAACACTATTACCTATAAATTAACATCATATCAACACTATTACCTATAAATTAACAACACATCAACACTATTATCTATAAATTAACAACACATCAACACTATTAGGTATCTATAAATTAACGTCACATCAACACTATTATCTATAAATTAACAACACATCAACACTATTAGGTATCTATAAATTAACGTCACATCAACACTATTATCTATAAATTAACATCATATCAACACTATTACCTATAAATTAACAACACATCAACACTATTATCTATAAATTAACATCACATCAACACTATTATCAATAAATTAACATCACATCAACACTATTATCTATAAATTAACAATACATCAACACTATTATCTATAAATCAACATCAGATCAACACTATTACCTATAAATTAACAACACATCAACACTATTATCTATAAATTAACATCACATCAACACTATTATCAATAAATTAACATCACATCAACACTATTACCTATAAATTAACAACACATCAACACTATTATCTATAAATCAACATCATATCAACACTATTACCTATAAATTAACAACACATCAACACTATTATCAATAAATTAACATCACATCAACACTATTACCTATAAATTAACAACACATCAACACTATTATCTATAAATCAACATCATATCAACACTATTACCTATAAATTAACAACACATCAACACTATTATCTATAAATTAACATCACATCAACACTATTATCTATAAATTAACATCACATCAACACTATTATCTATAAATTAACGTCACATCAACACTATTATCAATAAATCAACATCACATCAACACTATTACCTATAAATTAACAACACATCAACACTATTATCTATAAATTAACAATACATCAACACTATTACCTATAAATTAACGTCACATCAACACTATTATCTATAAATTAACGTCACATCAACACTATTATCTATAAATCAACATCACATCAACACTATTACCTATAAATTAACATCACATCAACACTATTATCTATAAATTAACAACACATCAACACTATTATCTATAAATTAACAACACATCAACACTATTATCTATAAATTAACATCACATCAACACTATTATCTATAAATTAACATCATATCAACACTATTATCTATAAATTAACATCATATCAACACTATTATCTATAAATTAACATCACATCAACACTATTACCTATAAATTAACATTATATCAACACTATTACCTATAAATTAACAACACATCAACACTATTACCTATAAATTAACGTCACATCAACACTATTATCTATAAATTAACATTATATCAACACTATTATCTATAAATTAACATCATATCAACACTATTATCTATAAATTAACATCATATCAACACTATTACCTATAAATTAACATCACATCAACACTATTACATAAATTAACATCATCAACACTATTATCTATAAATTAACATCAACACTATTACCTATAAATTAACACATCATTATCTATAAATTAACATCATATCAACACTATTACCTATAAATTAACATCACATCAACACTATTACCTATAAATTAACATTATATCAACACTATTACCTATAAATTAACATCACATCAACACTATTATCTATAAATTAACATCATATCAATTAACATCATATCAAATTATAAATTAACATCACATCAACACTACCATATAAATTAACATCACATCAACACTATTACCTATAAATTAACATCATATCAACACTATTATCTATAAATTAACATCATATCAACACTATTATCTATAAATTAACGTCACATCAACACTATTATCTATAAATTAACATTATATCAACACTATTACCTATAAATTAACAACACATCAACACTATTACCTATAAATTAACAACATATCAACACTATTATCTATAAATTAATGTCACATCAACACTATTACCTATAAATTAACAACACATCAACACTATTATCTATAAATTAACATCATATCAACACTATTACCTATAAATTAACATCACATCAACACTATTATCTATAAATTAACAACACATCAACACTATTAGGTATCTATAAATTAACAACACATCAACACTATTAGGTATCTATAAATTAACATCACATCAACACTATTATCTATAAATTAACATCATATCAACACTATTATCTATAAATTAACAACACATCAACACTATTATCTATAAATTAACAACACATCAACACTATTATCTATAAATCAACATCACATCAACACTATTATCTATAAATTAACATCATATCAACACTATTATCTATAAATTAACATCACATCAACACTATTACCTATAAATTAACATCACATCAACACTATTATCTATAAATTAACATCATATCAACACTATTATCTATAAATTAACATCACATCAACACTATTATCTATAAATTAACATCATATCAACACTATTACCTATAAATTAACATCACATCAACACTATTATCTATAAATTAACATCACATCAACACTATTATCTATAAATCAACATCACATCAACACTATTATCTATAAATTAACATCATATCAACACTATTATCTATAAATTAACATCACATCAACACTATTATCTATAAATTAACATCACATCAACACTATTATCTATAAATTAACATCACATCAACACTATTATCTATAAATTAACATTATATCAACACTATTATCTATAAATTAACATCACATCAACACTATTACTATAAATTAACAACACATCAACACTATTATCTATAAATAAATCCTTTCTGTAATTAATTGATCATGTGACTATAAACAATCATATGGTCTGAATTACACAAATAAAATCAATGTAGACACAAATAACTTTATAATTCTAACTTGAATTGATGTTTAATACATATTAATGTTCAAGGATTTTTTATTCTAATTTATCTTCAATTAAGTACAAAGATAAACTTTTATTTCCATTAAAAAAACATTATTTCTTTCCTCATGAAACACCCTCATTCTAACTGAACATTCATACAATTTCAAGAATTATTTCACATTAAAATCAAGTTCAATTTTATCCACCTATAAAAAAGTATACATCATTAGAAATACATTTTAAACAAATGAATTTTGTCACTATTGACTGAGCTCTACTTTTAACCTTAGGTATAATTCATTTGTGTACTTTTGTTCTGTTGATAGCTAGCCTAACAAACCGAAATTTGTAAAATACAACTAAACCAAGGAATCCAGGCATTGATGCTCCAACTTGTTTATTTATTTCACTGTCAAATGTAGTTTACATTTAAATGTAACAATAAAGTTTCATTTTATAATGAGAAACTGAAAATGTTTATTACCATCTAGATCAACCATGTACTTCCACTTTGCTATCATAAATGGGTTTACCATATCATATTTCAAGGGTTTAACTAGATCATGTACTACTACTGTGCTATAATATGTTTACTTCAACCATTAATACTTTTAAGAAGAAATCTTACCAGATCAGGACTGAGGCCTAGACCACGCAGTTCTCTCACACTGGACTGTGTCGGCTTGGATTTCTGCTCACCTGTAGCTTGTGGCTGTAGATGTAACAAAATCATTATCTCCCTTGTATTTTCAGTGTTTGACTGTTATATTTGTTCTTAACTCTAATCTTATTGTTTGGACTTTATACCAGTAGATTAGTCTGTACAAGTTGCCAGACATTTTGCTAGTAGATATACCTGGTAGATGTGACACCCGATTATTAAATAGATAACAAGTTTGAGAAATACCGGGTATTTATGGAATAACAATTCAAATCATCCACTCTTACCAGGGACTTTTAACATTTTTTTTACTGAAGCAGTTCTAATTGATAATTTTAATAGTACAATGGTTCTATGATGATGGACATTACGACTATCAATCATCAGATAGACTTGTGATGTATTATACTGAACTTTTTACAGGTAAATATGAATCTGTCGAGAAAACTGTATTGAGAATTGACGTCTGATTTTTTTCACTTTACCTATCATTTGAACCAGTAATTTTTTATAAACCTTACCTGTGGAACAAGACTGACATGGACCAGGCAGTAGTCTTCCCTTTTCACACGGAACTGAAAGAACTGGCGAAAGCCTTCAATGAAAGGCATGCCTTCTATATCACCGATAGTGCCCCCAAGCTGTCAACAGAAGAGTAAATGCTTAAACCTTCTGGTTTGGTACAGTTTTATAAGAAACAGCTATTGCTTACAAGATTAAACAATTACTGAATACAACAGTATTCATATATCCACAGGTCTAAGACATTACCCATAATACCCTGCTTTTGAATTCAGGAAGTCAATTATCAAGCACTTAAATATATTAAAGCACTGACCTCTACTATACAGACTTCTGGCTGCATGTTGTCTCCGTCTACTGGTATCTTTGCCACTCTCTCCACCCATTCCTGTATAGCATCCGTAATGTGGGGCACAACTAAAAACAGACATTACAAAAGGTTCTGTAACATCTACACAATTTTGTGTTGCAGCGATCAATGTTCACTAATAACAATGTATATGCTACTTTGAGTAGAACAATTTATAGTACTGTATTCGAAGCCTAAAGATGATAAGTTAGAGATATGTAATGAAGGGCCTCCCTATAACTGCTACAAGCTATCACCTATATAGGTTTATTAATCCTGTTACATGGGTTAACAGTAATACTCCTACCAGTTTAAATTGGTTTCAAATCTGGATACAGATTATGGTTTTAGAATGATAACCTGTCTATAAAGACAATTGACTTTGCTCCTGATGTAAAAAATTTAAAGTAATTCAACCTTTCAATAATGGCCACTTGTGTTAGTTCCTGAATAAAATTAATGATAAATGGACCTTTACATCAAGGCCATTCATCTTCCTCAAAATCTAATTACTTTGGAAGCTGAGGTATAATCTATAGTAACTGAATCTCTCTATAAAGGCCAGCTGCTTACTGAGACTAATTGTTTTGATGTAGCACTAATCCTAAGGCCACCTGTCCATAAAGACCACTTTTATCTGACCATTATATACAGGTCAGCTTGACTTTGAGGCATAACCGACTTATATTTAAACCAATCAATAATCAATTATACTTATTTTTCTTCACTGCAGTGTTCTTATCCCCTAGCTGCAGTGTTAAGTCACTTCACAGGTTAAACTTCTTCAAAAATCACAGATATTGCACAAATGGTGAGACTCAGAATTGTTGTATTTATCCAGCAATAAGAACAAGTCTAGTATTAAGCTCAAGCCTATAATTATTTACAGTAAAATAATAAACATGTTAATTGATGTTCTATTAGAAGCCAAGCCTGATGTTGGGTAATCTGTTGGTTCCCTGGGTTTACGACAGGATAAATACAGTAAGCCCACTCTGTTTTAACTGACTGAAGACATGATGATTGTAAGTCCGGAAATTAAAAAGTCAATGTCAGGAATTTAATTACTCAATTTTCTATTTAAGCACCATGGTAATGACACAATGATTTTATCAGAGGAGTTTATAGTACAACAAGCTGCTCGTAAACTGAAGCAAAGAAATTCTCTAGTCAATATTGATATCATTTTTTCACACCTCATTTCACAAAACTTATTGTCAACAACATATATTAAGATTTTGTTACAGATTCATGTCAGAATTTGTTGCATAAAATTTTGAAATTATAGGTGAAAACTTGTAAAGCATATAAAATACAACGATTCATATGGTTGATACCTTTATACCTGGTGATCATAAGCTTATAAATCATCCAAGCCTTTTATGCTTCTGTGCACATGTACAAACATTATGTTCAACAACATGCTTATCTATGAAATCTTATGAGTCAGACTTTATTTTAAAAAAGTTCTTGTTAGGACCTTTGCATGCGGTTAAGAGCTTGCCAAAACTCGGCTTCATTGATTTGGACTTAATGTGTTGTTCACCACTGTACCTGGTCATGACAGAATTTTGATGATTTGTAATATTATTAATAATTTAGCTTTATAACTCATGACCTTTCACGTCTTGTCACCATTTTGGCTTCAACGGTAAAATCTGAAAACATGTTTCCATAACTCAATTATTTACTCAAAGCTGTATGACACACAGACAATAGAGTGACTCACCATTACAACCCCTTATTGAGCTAATAATTGCATTAGTTCTCACCTTGCACTGTTTTTCCAAGATAATCTCCCCTTCTTTCCCTGTTGATGACATGTTGGTATATTTTACCAGTGGTGATGTTATTGTCACGGTGCAGCTTGATATCCATGAAGCGTTCATAATTACCAAGATCTAAATCTACTTCTCCACCATCATCCAACACAAACACCTCACCTGTAACACAGTCATTTTCCTCGATTCCTTTGTACAGATACACAATGGTTATCAGATGTAATGACAGTAAACTATGTATCTATTTATAGATACATTAATTTTGTTCATATCAACTTATTGTCATTAATAAAAAACAATACAAGAATTAGCTAAATGTTTCCACATTTCATTGATTAATTCCTAATACATCAATATATATATAAAACAGCCATCAATAAAGGTCAAAGTAGATTTTGACTAAAGTCTCCTTTTTCACACCTAACTTATATTTTGTTATAGCAACCACAATCACCTACCTGAAAATACTTCACAGAATTCAAATAGATTTATTTCTTCTGACTGTATTTCATTTCAAAAATTGTTTTCCAGAACATTAGATAAAGCTGAAGTGTCATGCCCAAGGACAAACCATAACAGCATCAACCAGTTCATTTCTCACTTTCTGAGAAACAAGCTGCCAAAGGTAGGGAGCATTGCATCACACATCTCAGATTTTCACCTGAGGTTATCTTGACAAACACTCTAATCGATTAAGCTATTCAGACATGCCCACAACCACTCACCCCATCCACCACACTTTCCACCCTTGTCACACAAAAAATGAGAAGGAAACAACATGTCTAATAGGTATAAGAGGTTAACAAAGATGCATGAATTAAAATAGTTTATATATTTGCCAGGTATATATGTGTACTGAAGAAATGATGTTAAATACAGGTTATAATTTATTATCATTTATACTGATTAATCAAAATACAATTTAATGGGTACTGACAAGACTTAAATCTAGGACTTACCATGTTCATACGGAGAGAATGTGCCTGCATCAATGTTGATGTACGGGTCAATTTTGATGGAGGTGACTCTGATGCCACAGGATTTGAGAATGACCCCTAGACTGCTGGCGATGACACCTTTGCCAATACCACTAATTACCCCTCCTGTTACTAGTATATACTTCATACCTCCTCCCACCACTTTTCTTACAAGATTCGCCAGTGTGATTTCAGTGTGCCTAAAAAAATTAATCCTTACATAAATGTTCAATTACATTCATCCTGTATAGTTCAATCCAGAACAAAAATTTTCTTTGTTAATCTTTTGTGTTACGATGTCCAAATATATAGACATACAAGTCTATATATATATATTAGTTGTTTTTTCATAAGCTTCAGCACGTTAGATGGCCCTGTATTTATCATGCAATAACTGATTAAGCAGTGGGGCCAAACAAAGCAGAATGGGTTTATTACTGGACAACTGATCAGAATTTGTAAACTGTTCTACTAAAACTCAAATAATCATTCTTATTACTAAGTATAATGTATCAGCCTTTTTCATCACATTAGTCAAGGTAAATGCAGCTCTATTGTCAGGATAAGATTACGTACATCATGTCATGTAAAAACCCATAGACATAGTTTGAATTATTTTTCATTTCCAGAATAAGTCATTTTATTTCTTTATTTTTCCTGTCAATTAGAATGAACAAAACAGAGTATGAGTATTTGTTCTTACAAACATCCATATATAGGTTCAAGTCATATATCATGTCTATTTGCAGTTACTATTTTTAAATCCATAACGTACTTAAAAAACCCTCCATACAAAAACCAAAGGGGACAAGACCCTCTGTACAAAAACCAAAGGGGACGAAAATGACATAGTCAAGCGGGTGGGATTATTCGTAGGAAAATGAAATAGCGTATGCTTTTAATTCTGCAGAACAACAATATTTTTATTAAAAGATATGATCCTTCATTGTGTCATGTAGGTCGGAACGAAGGAGATCTGATATATACTTGTATAATGTGCTCTCAGCTGTAACATCGAACAGTTGAAATTAGCGACCGTCTAGCGACCGACTTGGTAATCTTACCGTAGAATTGTTTCACATATACATATCTTTTCTCGCTTAATCGAGATATAAAAAAAATGAACAAAATGTAAATCATGATCACATTGAACTTAACATATCTTTTTAACTCATAACTTCAACAGCTGATTGGCAGCGCACACAGATAAACACCACGTGTCTGTCCAATATTAACACGCGTTTTGAATGATAATAGCTATAATTTCCGTTTTTACTGATTAAGTAGAAAAACCAAACAAAATAAATATCGTTAACACATATTGTGATCAACAAGAAGAAACAAAAACGCTTTTTTTCCGTGTTTTTTCCCACGAGACATTACCTTGCCTTCTCGTCAGAATAGTTCGTCCGTTCGTACTGTTGGCGGGTATCTGTGGAACAGTCCGAGATAACCCGAATGTTGTGAAGAGTAATTGACGATCCGGACGATTGGTTCCGGAGGCGAACTTTTGCAAATGATATTTATCACTTTAACCAACATGATGTGTTTATATATATATATGTTGATAATATTGGAACAAACATTAGATTACCCATCAATGTTTTAGGAAGTACGTCCTGCTTTATGCAATATAATGAGAGAAAAGATATAACTAATTTAGAATTACACATACTGGCTTACAAAAATACTAACTTTTCCATTTGAGCAACATATAAGGTGGTCTCTTAGAACTTTGAAAGCAGACGCAGAGTAGACTTTTATAATGTAACATAATAGGAGTGGGGAAATGCATAGAAAGACCCGGCCAGGGTTCAAAGACGGATGCAGTAATATTCTCATACATGGTTATTGACGATAATAAAAAAAAAAAAAAAAAAATGATTTTATGAAACCTTTTGGTAGATATATAGTCAGCATTGCTGTGAATCCAGAATTGCAATTTATATATACTTGTATATAATGTACGTGAAAACAGAGACATTCATTTCGGATGTAGTGTATTAATTTGTGACTGGTCGTGTACTATCTGCAAAATCACATGCGGTTAGCAAGAACTTCTCTTAGCTAGGTATTAAGTGTCTGACTAGTAAACCAGAGGTCACAGATCTTCCCTTAGCAAGGTGTTTAGTGTCTGACTAGTAAACCAGAGGTCACAGAACTTCCCTTAGCTAGGTGTGTAGTGTCTGACTAGTAAACCAGAGGTCGCAGAACTTTCCTTAGCTAGGTGTTTAGTGTCTGACTAGTAAACCAGAGGTCACAGAACTTCCCTTAGCTAGGTGTTTAGTGTCTGACTAGTAAACCAGAGGTCACAGAACTTCTCTTAGCTAGGTGTTTAGTGTCTGACTAGTAAACCAGAGGTCACAGAACCTCTCTTAGCTAGGTGTTTAGTGTCTGACTAGTAAACCAGAGGACACAGAACCTCTCTTAGCTAGGTGTGTAGTGTCTGACTAGTAAACCAGAGGTCACAGAACTTCCCTTAGCTAGGTGTTTAGTGTCTGACTAGTAAACCAGAGGACACAGAACCTCTCTTAGCTAGGTGTGTAGTGTCTGACTAGTAAACCAGAGGTCACAGAACTTCCCTTAGCTAGGTGTTTAGTGTCTGACTAGTAAGCCAGAGGTCACAGAACTTCCCTTAGCTAGGTGTTTAGTGTCTGACTAGTAAACCAGAGGTCACAGAACTTCTCTTATCTAGGTGTTTAGTGTCTGACTAGTAAACCAGAGGTCACAGAACTTCTCTTAGCTAGGTGTGTAGTGTCTGACTAGTAAACCAGAGGTCACAGAACTTCCCTTAGCTAGGTGTTTAGTGTCTGACTAGTAAACCAGAGGTCACAGAACTTCCCTTAGCTAGGTGTGTAGTGTCTGACTAGTAAACCAGAGGTCACAGAACTTCCCTTAGCTAGGTGTTTAGTGTCTGACTAGTAAACCAGAGGTCACAGAACTTCCCTTAGCTAGGTGTGTAGTGTCTGACTAGTAAACCAGAGGTCACAGAACTTCCCTTAGCTAGGTGTTTAGTGTCTGACTAGTAAACCAGAGGTCACAGAACTTCCCTTAGCTAGGTGTTTAGTGTCTGACTAGTAAAGTGTCTGACTAGTAAACCAGAGGTCACAGAACTTCTCTTATCTAGGTGTTTAGTGTCTGACTAGTAAACCAGAGGTCACAGAACTTCCCTTAGCTAGGTGTTTAGTGTCTGACTAGTAAACCAGAGGTCACAGAACTTCCCTTAGCTAGGTGTTTAGTGTCTGACTAGTAAACCAGAGGTCACAGAACTTCCCTTAGCTAGGTGTGTAGTGTCTGACTAGTAAACCAGAGGTCACAGAACTTCCCTTAGCTAGGTGTTTAATGTCTGACTAGTAAGCCAGAGGTCACAGAACTTCCCTTAGCTAGGTGTTTAGTGTCTGACTAGTAAACCAGAGGACAGAACTTCTCTTATCTAGGTGTTTAGTGTCTGACTAGTAAACCAGAGGTCACAGAACTTCTCTTAGCTAGGTGTGTAGTGTCTGACTAGTAAACCAGAGGTCACAGAACTTCCCTTAGCTAGGTGTGTAGTGTCTGACTAGTAAACCAGAGGTCACAGAACTTCCCTTAGCTAGGTGTTTAGTGTCTGACTAGTAAACCAGAGGTCACAGTACTTCCCTTAGCTAGGTGTTTAGTGTCTGACTAGTAAACCAGAGGTCACAGAACTTCCCTTAGCTAGGTGTTTAGTGTCTGACTAGTAAACCAGAGGTCACAGAACTTCCCTTAGCTAGGTGTGTAGTGTCTGACTAGTAAACCAGAGGTCACAGAACTTCCCTTAGCTAGGTGTGTAGTGTCCGACTAGTAAACCAGAGGACACAGAACCTCTCTTAGCTAGGTGTTTAGTGTCTGACTAGTAAACCAGAGGTCACAGAACTTCCCTTAGCTAGGTGTGTAGTGTCTGAATAGTAAACCAGAGGACACAGAACCTCTCTTAGCTAGGTGTTTAGTGTCTGACTAGTAAACCAGAGGTCACAGAACTTCTTTTAGCTAGGTGTGTAGTGTCTGACTAGTAAACCAGAGGTCACAGAACGTCCCTTAGCTAGGTGTTTAGTGTCTGACTAGTAAACCAGAGGTCACAGAACTTCCCTTAGCTAGGTGTTTAGTGTCTGACTAGTAAACCAGAGGTCACAGAACTTCCCTTAGCTAGGTGTGTAGTGTCTGACTAGTAAACCAGAGGTCACAGAACTTCCCTTAGCTAGGTGTTTAGTGTCTGACTAGTAAACCAGAGGTCACAGAACTTCCCTTTGCTAGGTGTTTAGTGTCTGACTAGTAAACCAGAGGTCACAGAACTTCCCTTAGCTCGGTGTGTAGTGTCTGACTAGTAAACCAGAGGTCACAGAACTTCCCTTAGCTAGGTGTTTAGTGTCTGACTAGTAAACCAGAGGTCACAGAACTTCTCTTAGCTAGGTGTTAAGTGTCTGACTTGTAAACCAGAGGTCGCAGAACCTCTCTTAGCTAGGTGTTTAGTGTCTGACTAGTAAGCCAGAGGTCACGGAATTAAAAATGACCTCAGACATTATTGGGTAGTGACTAGTCCAATCATCCTAAAAGACCTGCATGCAGATCATCATCTTATATCTTGTGTTATACAAGCTGAATGAAGCTATGTATGTTTATATGGAGTTGATCCTTCTGTTATGTGAACTTTTTTGCACACAAGCTTTATATTGTACATGAGCTTTTCTTTTGAAGTAAGTTTTTTTTCTCATGCTCATATGAAATGCAAACAAGGCAACTGTTCTATTTCTTGTAATAATAGCTACCTGCTCTTACATATACAGATTTTGAGCATACTTTGTTATGAGAAACCTATCTCTAAGTACCTCTCAAGAAACATCAATAAAAAAAACTATTGTCAATATCCAAGATGGCTACCTGTCAATCATTTAGCTTTTCTCATCAGTGATCACTGCGCAATATACGAGACCAATGGGAATCTATATGAACTCCAGAACTATACTCCAGACATAACTAACCATCCCGTCCCAGATACTATACTCCAGACATAACTAACAACCCCGTCACCAGATACTATACTTTTTGTGTACTCCAGACATAACTAACAAAGATACTATACTCCAGACATAACTAACCACCCCCCAGATTATTATATTTCTTACATTCCTAACAACCCCCCATATACTCCAGACATAACTAACAACCCCACCTCCAGATACTATACTCCAGACATAACTAACAACCCCCCAGATACTATACTCCAGACATAACTAACAACCCCCCAGATACTATACTCCAGACATAACTAACAACCCCGACACCAGATACTATACTCCAGACATAACTAACAACCCCCCAGATACTATACTCCAGACATAACTAACAACCCCCAGATACTATACTCCAGACATAACTAACAACCCCCCAGATACTATACTCCAGACATAACTAACAACCCCCCAGATACTATACTCCAGACATAACTAACAACCCCGTCACCAGATACTATACTCCAGACATAACTAACAACCCCCCAGATACTATACTCCAGACATAACTAACAACCCCCCAGATACTATACTCCAGACATAACTAACAACCCCACCAGATACTATACTCCAGACATAACTAACAACCCCCCCAGATACTAAACTCCAGACATAACTAACAACCCCGTCCCCAGATACTATACTCCAGACATAACTAACAACCCCGTCACCAGATACTATACTCCAGACATAACTAACAACCCCCCAGATACTATACTCCAGACATAACTAACAACCCCGTCCCCAGATACTATACTCCAGACATAACTAACAACCCCGTCACCAGATACTATACTCCAGACATAACTAACAACCCCCCAGATACTATACTCCAGACATAACTAACATACTCCAGACATAACTAACAACCCCCCAGATACTATACTCCAGACATAACTAACAACCCCACCTCCAGATACTATACTCCAGACATAACCAACAACCCCATCCCCAGATACTATACTCCAGACATAACTAACAACCCCGTCACCAGATACTATACTCCAGACATAACTAACAACCCCCCAGATACTATACTCCAGACATAACTAACAACCCCCCAGATACTATACTCCAGACATAACTAACAACCCCCCAGATACTATACTCCAGACATAACTAACAACCCCCCAGATACTATACTCCAGACATAACTAACAACCCCGTCACCAGATACTATACTCCAGACATAACTAACAACCCCCCAGATACTATACTCCAGACATAACTAACAACCCCCCAGATACTATACTCCAGACATAACTAACAACCCCACCTCCAGATACTATACTCCAGACATAACTAACAACCCCACCCCCAGATACTATACTCCAGACATAACTAACAACCCCGTCACCAGATACTATACTCCAGACATAACTAACAACCCCCCACCCCCCAGATACTATACTCCAGACATAACTAACAACCCCCCAGATACTATACTCCAGACATAACTAACAACCCCCCAGATACTATACTCCAGACATAACTAACAACCCCCCAGATACTATACTCCAGACATAACTAACAACCCCCCCCCAGATACTATACTCCAGACATAACTAACAACCCCACCCCCAGATACTATACTCCAGACATAACTAACAACCCCCCACCAGATACTATACTCCAGACATAACTAACAACCCCGTCACCAGATACTATACTCCAGACATAACTAACAACCCCCCAGATACTATACTCCAGACATAACTAACAACCCCCCCAGATACTATACTCCAGACATAACTAACAACCCCCCAGATACTATACTCCAGACATAACTAACAACCCCCCAGATACTATACTCCAGACATAACTAACAACCCCGTCCCCAGATACTATACTCCAGACATAACTAACAACCCCCCAGATACTATACTCCAGACATAACTAACAACCCCCCAGATACTATACTCCAGACATAACTAACAACCCCGTCACCAGATACTATACTCCAGACATAACTAACAACCCCACCCCCAGATACTATACTCCAGACATAACTAACAACCCCCCAGATACTATACTCCAGACATAACTAACAACCCCGTCACCAGATACTATACTCCAGACATAACTAACAACCCCCCAGATACTATACTCCAGACATAACTAACAACCCCCCAGATACTATACTCCAGACATAACTAACAACCCCCCAGATACTATACTCCAGACATAACTAACAACCCCCCCAGATACTATACTCCAGACATAACTAACAACCCCCCAGATACTATACTCCAGACATAACTAACAACCCCCCAGATACTATACTCCAGATACTATACTCCAGACATAACTAACAACCCCACCCCCAGATACTATACTCCAGACATAACTAACAACCCCCCAGATACTATACTCCAGACATAACTAACAACCCCCCCCAGATACTATACTCCAGACATAACTAACAACCCCCCCAGATACTATACTCCAGATAACAACCCCAGACATAACTAACAACCCCCAGATACTACCCAGACATACTATACTCCAGACACTATAACAACCCCCCCAGATACTATACTCCAGACATAACTAACAACCCCGTCACCAGATACTATACTCCAGACATAACTAACAACCCCACCCCCAGATACTATACTCCAGACATAACTAACAACCCCACCCCCAGATACTATACTCCAGACATAACTAACAACCCCCCAGATACTATACTCGACATAACTAACAACCCCACCTGCAGATACTATACTCCAGACATAACTAACAACCCCCCCAGATACTATACTCGACATAACTAACAACCCCCCAGATACTATACTCCAGACATAACTAACAACCCCGTCAGACATAACTAACAACCACTATACTCCAGACATAACTAACAACCCCGTCACCAGATACTATACTCCAGACATAACTAACAACCCCCCAGATACTATACTCCAGACATAACTAACAACTCCCCCAGATAATATACTCCAGACATAACTAACAACCCCCCAGATACTATACTCCAGACATAACTAACAACCCCGTCACCAGATACTATACTCCAGACATAACTAACAACCCCGTCACCAGATACTATACTCCAGACATAACTAACAACCCCCCAGATACTATACTCCAGACATAATAAATTTTCCCAAAAATCAAGATAATTACATGGTTTTCTATAGCTAATAAACACAAACTAGTGTTCCATAGTACTCTGTTCTTAGAATGCCAATACTTGCCCAACACTGTTAACATTACAAAAAGCACCTGAAACGTATAATCAGATAAACAGAAATAAACGTCAGACAATTTAAATCAAACCTGATGAAACAACTTAATATAATTCTGAAAAATAATTGGGCTTGGCAAGAACACTTTGTGGTGAATACCATTTCCAACATCTTACACAACTTGACACAAAAGTAAGATCTTTAAAATCAATAGACATTTTCCTAAAAACAACTTTGGAATGAGAAAAATTTAATGCAAAATTATCAGGAATAAACAGGTTCAAATCAGGGCTAAAACATCACCATAAAAGATTTCAACAAATTCATATCAAGAATGTGATTAAAATGAATAAAACAGGTGTTGACCTATGATGTGGGAGGAACAATTAAATTCATCCTTAACAGACACAGTCAGTATGAAGGATTGTTTAAATAGAAACAAAATTGGTCATTAAATGTTTCAAAGAGATGCTTTCAAGGTCTGTTTCAGTATTTATACAACAGGCAATTAAAACGAAGATGCAATGTCATTCTGTATATAACCAAAATGTCAGAGTCCTACGATCTTGTAAAAGTCATATACCTACAGGTACAAGATTTCAATGGTCATTGTTTTAAATCAAGACAAAATAAAATTGTATCCATCACCTCGTAATACAAACATATTGGATGAAATACCGCACAAATCAGAAAGCGTTTATAAGATGTGAATTTCTACTCTGCTGATCGGACACCAAAAGGAAAGGTCATGTGTAATATTACATGATCCCATTCCTACCAATCTACATTTCAACAGAGTATTTGGTAAACCTATCATAAAGCACATCTTATTGAGTCCATCCTGGGACACAATGTATATAAGTACATTCTATAATACATAAAAAAAAACCACTAATATACAATGTCTGTGAATTATTATTACTTCAACAGGGCAAGAAGTTGAAAATGTTTTTTGGCAGTATGCTCCCCTGGGAGTTGAGAGAGTTTGGTTAGTAGCATTGATAATGATTTGTGAACCAATTAGAGAAAGCCATTTTGCTGTGATAAAGTGAAGAAACTGATATTAGTACTGGTATATTGTAGACACCAATTTTGTCTTGAACTTAATAAAAACAAACTTTCTGGTCAGGGAAATCACATTACAATGTACCAAATCTATCAACATTGGACCACAGACTGATACAAATAAACTAATAAAGGACGGAAAAATTAAATACCACCTCACTAGCATTTTGCGCCAACAGAACTAGAAAAAAAAAATTTCATTTAGGATAATGATTCCTCATCTTTTCTGTATTCAAACTGATGAATTTCTAAAGGAAGGAAAATAATTAAAAAAAAAACGAAGGGCAAATTACAATGTTTTTAATAAAATCCCTCTCACATCTACTGTGCAATGCTTCTAATCCCTATTTAGTCACAAGATCTGGTTGTCTCCCTTTAGCAAATGCTATATGCACATAACAGCTCCCATTTTGGCTTCTATTTGTCAAAGCAATACTACTTTGACAAAGTGCAAGCTGAAAAGTTTAGATTACAAGTACATAAAGAGCTTCCTACTGATTCTAAAACTCTCACAGGATCTTTACAAAGTCTTCACCAAAGAAAAAAGCTCATTTATGTCTTGTATGGTAAATTTTCTATATTACATACTTCAAAGAGGGAGACTTTTCAAGAAATAAAAACTATTTACAACTTTTCAATATAATTGATTTGATAATAATGTAAACTAGAGTATTTCATTCTAACAAAAGATGACTAGTCTTCAAATGATAAATAGGTAAGTAAAATGTATTATGTTAAAATTGATCGGTTTCAAATGAGATTCTGTCTAACATCATTAAGTAGACACTTCATTTCTTGAATATACTGCATCATATTTGAATATACTGCATCATATTTGAATATACTGCATCATATTTGAATATACTGTTATCGTATTTGAATATACTGTTATCATATTTGAAAATACTGTTATCATATTTGAATAAACCTGTATCATATTTGAAAATACTGGTATCATATATACACATTACAAAGCAATATCTTTCGACAACTTATATCAAACCAACAAACTTAGTCCCAGTAACGCCACCGGTATTAAAGATCTGACAACAAAGTCTTCCTCTGGGATGAGGCTATCAACACAACATATCTTTAACAATAGCAGGTTTATCTACATATCTACTGGTAAACTAAATCTGCCTGTAAATCAGAATCTGTAATTGAAGATTTTGATCATTTTTATATGTACCTTTTGAAAAATAAACATCAAAGAAAATTGCCAGATGTAACAAAATCTAAGTATTTATAACCTACCTAGAATAAACATTTTCTAGATTGTCAGTTAGCACTCATTATCTGCACCAAATCACCATCAGTTGAACATTAAATTATCACATCATTTTGAATTTCTGAAGGCACACATAGAGATCTGAACATACAAGGTGATGAGGTATACATCTGAATACAGTGTACACAGTATTTTACTTAAGGAAATACTCTTTCTGTACAACTTCCGTTAAGATTACTTAGACTAGCACTTACAGTGAAAACTGATTAGATATGTTCATTCCTTAGTCACTTTCTTCACACTCTAGTTAGCAAATGTGTCTCCCATTGGAATCCAGATGTTCTTACACTGTACCGATTGGTAAAGGAACTCTTCGCCTTCTCCTTGTTCGGAATCCTTCCAGTCACGATCTATCCCATAATTCACCCAGGTTCTCTTTACATTCTCTGCTGAAGTATACTCCACGAAGCCTGACCCTTCAGCACTGCCAAAGTACCACATGGACTGGACATCCTGATGCTCTGTTAAGTATTTACTCAGGTGGTCCCTGTCTCCAGTCAATATGTTTACCACACCGCCAGGCAGGTCTGAGGTGTCAAACACCTGAAAAAATCACACTATTACTGAGGGTTCAGATCAGATTTATCTGAAAGAGATTCTCAATTTCTGAGAAAGACGGTGAATGTGTCTGTAGATTTATATTTGAGACTTACCTGATAGAGATCAAGAGCAGAGATAGGATACTTCTGGCTGGGAACAATGACAATCGTGTTACCCCTAATAACAGCAGGGGCAAAGAGGGACACAAAACCAAGGAGGGGATAATCATCTGGACAGGCAATACCTATCACACCCACAGGCTCATGAATCTTTACTGTGGCACCATACAGAGTCGTCTCCTGCAAAATTAAACAGGACAGTAGAAAATTAATACATTTTATGTGAGAGTAACAAAATTGGTCATTAAATGTTTCAAAGAGATGCTTTCAAGGTCTGTTTCAGTATTTATACAACAGGCAATTAAAACGAAGATGCAATGTCAGTAGAAAATTAATACATTTTATGTGAGAGTAACAAAAAAAGCCATGGATGATATTTTGACACTTATTCATTAATAACACTGACCTTGACCTTTAACTATGAAATTTACAAAAACAAATGTCATCCTGGACCTTTCTATGAAATCTGATCTGATCAAAAACCTCCTAAAGAAATGTTTGATCAAAGACATGATAATTATTTTAATGGTTAACATCACTTTGGTGAAATATTAAATAAGTCAAGCTATTCTCACAAGTCTTGGTTTTAAATAATTTTTTATACAAAAATTCCTATGGAAATCAAGTAATTATGCAATGTCACTGAAATTCAACCTCTGAAACAGTCATTTGAGGTATTCAGATATTAACTATTACACATCATTATCCAAGTGATGACCATCCGAGTATAACCTTGCAGAGTGCTTTGGAAAGTAGAAAAAAAAACATGAGACTGATGTAGACAACAATGTAAGTCTGTCTTTACTTTAACATGGGCATAAAAAACAGGTGATAAGTGGATCTAATGGCTGGTTGACTGAAAAACACTACCGGTATACCATGATAAAAAATACCACTGACTAGAAAAGAAATATCTGATGTAATTGATTCCTTCCATTCTGTCAGTTTCTACACCCACAAATAGTCAGTACACAGGAAAGGAAGGCATGGGACAAACCTGTACAGTTCCACCATACTTGTCGCAGTAGGCACCCCAGTGGAACAAACGTTTCACTGACAAGTCTACTTCAGTGCGACAGTCATCCATGCTCTTCCCCGTCATCTGACCTATTCTGGTGGCCACTTCGTCTCGTCTCAGCTCCAAGTTCTCAGCCATATAGTAGGTGATCTGGGCCCTGTTGTGAGCTGCTCTCTTACCCCAACTGACAACAAAGTTATACAAGTTATGCATAACATTTGCTACACAGAATGTTCGGCATTGTAAAATTTTGATATCTTAATATATCAGTGGCTTTCAGAAATAGATGAATGGACCACAGCACTCTTTAATAATGAAATTTTACAACATAATATTTCATTTACCTGAGTCAATATCTCAGTTTTTTTAAACGTTACAATGTATTTGTTCAGGATTTAAATTATGTACACCTTACCTGACACTTCGTAACTCTGTTATAAATGTGTGATTAACTATACCTACCCAGGAAATGCTGCACGAGCTGCCTCTACTGCATTCCTCACATCTTTTCTGTTTCCCTCTCCAACATGACCTACAACCTTTCCATTAGTACCAATCACTGGCCTTGCATAAGGAGCATCAGGTCGTTTCTGTGCACCACCATAATACATCTTGTATGTCCGGTCTATTCTGTAATCATAATGTCCAACATTTTCAATTATCAATTAACTTTAATATACTTCAAGCATTAGAGACCAGTTTGACTTACTAAGCAGATGTAATGGTGTTGGACCAGTTTGACACACTATGCATTTGTAATCCCATCACATACTCTGGTATGTTGACCCCATCACTTACTCTGGTATGTTGACCCCATCACTTACTCTGGTATGTTGACCCCATCACTTACTCTGGTATGTTGACCCCATCACTTACTCTGGTAGGTTGACCCCATCACTTACTCTGGTATGTTGACCCCATCACTTACTCTGGTAGGTTGACCCCATCACTTACTCTGGTATGTTGACCCCATTACTTACTCTGGTATGTTGACCCCATCCATAGTGATACTGGACTGCTGACCGTCTCCTATGGTTGGTCGCTGTGCCAAAGTTGCACCAAACTTTTTTATATCCAGGCTGATTTTTGGTGGCCTGGGTCGATCTTCCCAGGAGGGACGAGCATATTCATACAAGCCCTGCAGAAAGTGATAAAGTTTTGCTGTTGTTACTTAAATGTTTGTTATCTGTCTTCATCTCATGGATAGAAAGCATGAAACACGAACGAGGTGTAAAACAGGCATTGATGTCATATATTGTAGAACATTGAAATGAATGAAATTTATTTGGAATATTCCCATTTATATACTATAGCAAATGTTGTTATTACCTTTGGCCTACCAAAGACTACAACTGGGGCATGGTTTATTTATCTTCATAAAATGTTTATTATAATTTTTCAGAAGAAATTGTTTAAATATCCTTAAATGAACCAAATGGATCTAGCTACATACAGGTGGGTAAAGGGTAGGATATTTGTTCTATAGTGTTTTATAAACTATTTCAACCCAAATCTCCCTAAAATTAAATAATTTCCATTAAAACATCAGTGACAAAAATATTCAAGATACAACTATTCCTTACTCAATTTTGAAGCAATCTTACTTTCCATTTCTGGATAGCAACAACCCTTCATCCCTCCCCAATGGTGTTTACATAATACAATTGATTTGATATGAACAGGCTTGTTCCCAATGTCACAATATCATGCATTGTGTCGGCAACTAACAGACAAACTCATAGAACAGGGTTTTGTAAGATGCAGATTTAATAAAGATGTTGGAGAAAACGATATAATTTTGAAATGTTTTTTTTCCTTTTGTGATATGATGTTGGGTGTGTTTGATAATCATTAGTATGCCTGGTAGTTGTGTTGTTGTTTACTTTGTTCTGACTTATTAGGGAATATGACATTACTTACTTTAATTGACCATGATTAACATAGTGGGTCGTCAATGAATCAAAAGACACATACACTTGGAATACTCTGTCTTATTCTCCTTATGCTTTTCCATGAGTCTCTGTATAAATCTTTCTTTTGATCAAATTTTGCTCTAGTTTTAACAAATTTGAGTTTGAATTAAGAATATGTTGACATGTGGGTATTTTCTTTGTTAATGACATACTGCAGTTTAAAAATCCTGATCAAAATACCATTACAGTACCAGTCACCTAACAAAAACTATGCACAAACAAGCATCAACTGACCTCTTTACCACCATCTCGTCCATAGCCACTCTGTCTGTATCCACCAAACCCTGCGGCAGCATCAAATAAATTGTGGCTGTTGATCCAGATAGTGCCAGCCTTGATACAGAGTGCCACCTCCATGGCCAGTGACACATTTTCTGTCCATACGCTGCCCCCAAGGCCATAGATTGTGTTGTTTGCCAATGAAATGGCCTCCTTAGTTGTACGGAATGGTAGCACCACCAGAACAGGCCCAAAGATCTGGAAACAGCATAATAAAGTGATGAAAAACTATTCAACTACTTTCAGCAACACCTGAACAGGCCCAAAGATCTGAAAGTATCATATAGCGACAAAAAGCTATTAAACTCCTTAAGGCAACACCAGAACAGGCCCAAAGATCTGAAAGTATCATATAGCGACAAAAAGCTATTAAACTCCTTAAGGCAACAACAGAACAGGCCCAAAGATCTGAAACTATGTCATAAAGAGATGAAAAACCAATTAACTCCTTGGTAATCTGGAGAGGCAGCACCACCAGAAGAGGATAACAAAAATCAATTCACAATTCTTACAAATACCAATAGTAAACTTAACATTTGACATAGCAAACAAAAGTCCTCAATTATTAATCAATAATTTTCAAATTTCCTTGACCTTCTACACCAGACTGAAATGGAACCATTGTATGAAGTTTGAGTACATATGAACTGTTGAATTGATATCATTGTGCAGAACGGGAGGTGGGATGAAAAGTGTGATAGAGAAGTGTCATTACAATAATTCCTCAGATTTGTAAAGGGGTCATGATTAGAACATCTCTAACAACTTGACATTAGAGTACAGATATCTGATTTTTAAAATTTGTGGAAAAATACTTATTACTGTAGTTATCCTATAAACCTAACACCACTTATCAACCCTTCAAGGTCAAGGTTATACAAATGACATACAACACAATATCTAGCACATTTATTATCTTACTACTGGTATAATCACTTCTAGTTGTGTATCAGAAAAGATTAGAAATCTGACATTTCATCTGCATTGTAAGGTTTGGTTTAAAGAACACTACTACTGATAAAGCATTACATTAATAATTACTATACATTTGAACATGAAAGAGAAAACATGATAACTAGGGTCGCTTTAGTGTAACCCGATTAAAACAGTTCAGGTTGTTGTCTGGAATGCTTCCACTATACAGGAAGGAATGCACATGTACTGCATGTTGGACTTGATATATGTAAAGTGCAAAATGCTCAGCTTCGGAATTTTCTGTCAAGCAAAAATCAATTAACTAAAATCAAGATACCATCCATTTCACTCATACTTGATAGCACAATGCTTCAGAAAATATGCTAGTGCATCCGCCCTACTATATACTGAAATTCTGAAAATTAATGACATTAAGCAAGTTAGTTTTAGAAAGGTATGGCTGGACCCCTCAATCTGCATTTGACAAATATACTCCAGTCCAGCCCTGGACCTGATCTGTACCTTGTTTCAACTGCTTATGTGAAAGTGATCTAATACTCACCTCTTCCACAACGACTCTGGAGACAGTCTGTACATTGGTGATGATCGTTGGAGGGTAGAAACATCCGTTACTCGGGATAGACGATTCAATCTGGAAAATCTGAGGAGGAAGAAGTTATATTAACCACAGATGTTAAGAAACTTTGATTACCAACCTACTTCAAAGTTGAACATTTGATTTCTGATGCTGGCTAGTAATAATTCCCCATTACACAGACAAACATACTGACAATTTTACCATCCTACTAATACATTGAATTTAGGGGATCATATGTTGATTAGATTCTCATTATCCTTCAGTACCTCTATAACTTTGAGCGACCTTACCTCTGCCCCTTCCTTGCGAGCCGAGTCTACGTACTCCTGTATGCTGCGTCTCTGAGACTCATCCACAATGGCTCCCATGTCCATGCCTTTATCCAATGAATCTCCAACACGGAAATGAGTGAGGCGTTCCTTCAACTTGGCAACCATTTTATCATGTATTGATTCCTGTACGAGGAGGCGGGACCCAGCACTACACACCTGTTAATCAAACTTCAAGTCACTTATCACGAACATGTTATATCCTGCTAATAACAACTCAACGTATAGTAAAAGATTTTATTATTAAGTTAACAATTGAAAACTTTAATTTTAATAGCTGGTTTATTTTCATTGAGTTTATGGATATTCTTAATCCAGGAGTCATATATTAATGATCTGATAAACCAGCCTTATTTTGTTCATTTATTTATACCAGTGGTATTTATCCATCAAATCATTTCTGAAAAACCACAAAAATTTTATCCCCGCTGAAATAAATGATTTCACAACATTGCAAGTTTTATATCAAAGTTCAAATAAATTCATCTACAAAGATCAAAATGCTAGGATGAAGAGAGAGAAATACCAGAGAGATTTCAAGTATATCAATAATTAAACTCAAAGATTCTGTTTTTATTTATGCATGTGCTTTACAACATCAAAACATCACTAATGTGTCTATGTATAATTTTAATGGATAAAGTTGTACCTGTCCTTGGTTAAACCAGATAGCATCCACCACTCCCTCCACAGTGCTGTCCAGATCAGCTGATTCGAACACCACCACTGGAGACTTCCCTCCTAACTCCAGGGATAGTTTTTTACCTGACCCAGCTACCAGGCGCCTTAAAGTTTGACCAACCTAGAAAAAAAGTCATATCAAGGTGATAACCCTTTCTCTTTAAAGAAAAACATTTTAAAAGCACTTAGCTTGGATCATTCGTGTTTTTTTTAACCAACTAGGACTAAAGTTTTCAACTGAAAATGAGTCTCTGGACACAAGTCTTAAATACTAATATGTTCAGCACAAATGTTCAGATGTTTATCAGTAAAACCCACACTGTAACATCCACAAATTAGGAGATCAATGTTGTATTCATGTTTACAGGTAAAACCCACACTGTAACATCCACAAATTAGGAGATCAATGTTGTATTCCTGTTTACAGGTAAAACCCACACTATAACATCCACAAATTAGGAGATAAATGCTGTATTCATGTTTACATGTAAAACCCACACTGTAACATCCACAAATTAGGAGATCAATGTTGTATTCCTGTTTACAGGTAAAACCCACACTGTAACATCCACAAATTAGGAGATGAATGCTGTATTCATGTTTACAGGTAAAACCCACATTGTAACATCCACAAATTAGGAGATGAATGCTGTATTCATGTTTACAGGTAAAACCCACATTGTAACATCCACAAATTAGGAGATGAATGCTGTATTCATGTTTACAGGTAAAACCAACACTGTTACACCCACATGTCCTGAGATCCATGTCGTGTTAATGTTTATGTTTATTGTGAGATCTTTTTTCCGTCTACATGTTAGGAAGAGCACTGCTAAGTGATCCTAATAAAGAGGCTGACCTTAGTGTTATGTTACAGGTGGAACAAACATTCAGTGGATTTCTTATTGAATTATTACTTAATTTACTTCATCACACAAATCTATTTTCCATCAAATAAAGAGACACAAGAATTTACATCGACGTTTGTTAAGTTGTTTTCTACCAAAACAGGTGGTAGGTACAGAATATGACCTCTGTACAGTTGACATTGTGTTTGATTCTTATAAACGCTGCTTTATAACGTAAATGAGGATAGCAATAATTTGACCTTGACCACTGACCAAATTACCTGAACAACTTTCTTCATCAAAATGCATATAACTTAAAACTGAGAATGTTTAATTGCAGAAAAGTTGACCCCACTACACATCTAAACTGTACATTACTGGGTTAATTATCCTTGCATGCTTGCAAATGATTACGAATATCTCTGGATACGAAAGTGCCGAAAGTTAGAAACATGGTAAACCGTATCAGTATTAAGCATCTCCACTTTGATGCTCAGACACTTTAATAATATACTTTGACACAATAACCTAAGTAAGAAGCCCCGTCACAGAAAAAAGGGACCAATTTTAGAGTCCTTGCTCTGGGCCTTTTTTTGATTGGAGTAAACCCTAGCCTACTTTCTTACCCCTGTGGATCCTGTAAATGCCACTTTGTCCACATCTTCATGATCAGCCAGCTGGCTTCCCATGGCCCCGCTTCCTGTGACCACATTGAAGACACCTGGAGGCAGTCCAGCCTCAGCGCAAATTTCGGCCAACAAGAGGGCAGACAGACGGGTATAGGTGGCAGGTTTAAGGATCACAGTGTTTCCCATGGCCAGTGCTGGAGCAATTTTCCACGTCAATAACATGAGAGGGAAGTTCCAGGGTACAATAGCACCAATCACACCTATATATAGCCAGAAAACAACGTTATCATTTATGTATTACTCTCACAATTTCAACAAGCACCATTTTTATATGTATACTTATATAATTGAATTATGACATTAGATATTAACCCAATATATATGAGTGGAAATGATTATCTTTTATTAATAGGAGTATAACCTGATCATTAAAATTCAATATTGAGGTCAGTGATATGTTCCAATTTATTACATAATCTGTCTGTTATCCAGTGAATTCACCCATGTAATTTATCTACATCTGTCACTTGTGTAATATAACCTGACAAGTTTTTCACTGTGAAGTCATGATGAGGACAGTGATATTACATCACAAATTATTATAGTACAACAAAATGGCTGCCTCTGTTTTATTTTGTTCTCCACATTTTGACTCAAAATCTTTCTTTGGGTTGATTGATAAAATAGTTTCTTAAGATAATTTTCATTTCATATGAGATTTTATGAGAGAAGTTTCACAAAGGCTCACAAAAATTGAAAAGAAACTTCTAAGAATTGTTTCATGAAATTTCAATTTAAATGAAAATTCCTGCAAGAATTTATATAACATTTAAATGAAATAGTTGTTTGTAGCACTTCGTTATTATGAGTTGAATCTGTCAGAATTTTAGTGATATATATTTCTTCTATCTTAATATCCAATCCACCCAAATTCATTCATGACAATTTTTCACTCTTATATAGACTGGACAGCCTTCCTGAACTAATCAGAAATCCTCATGTCCACAAAAACAGACTCTAAGACCGTTGAATATGTCATTCCCTACCATCCCTTCTTATGAATACTTGGTGATAAATGGCTCCATTTTACAGCTTATTTTAATGACATATTATCATTACATATGATGGAAACAAACTTTACCAACAGATTTCCAGTTTCTCATTTCTGTGTCTGCTAACTGAGCCCAACCAGCGTAGTGATAGAAGTGACGAACCACAATTGGTACATCAGCATCCCTAGTCTCTCGGAAAGTCTTCCCATTGTCCATAGACTCCAGCACACTCATCAGACGCATGTGTTTCTGGATGTGACGAGCAATACTGTCAAACATAAAGAACAGAAAACACTCATCAGACACATGTGTTTCTGGATGTGACAAGCAACACGAACAAGCAAACACAAAGAACAGAAAACACTCTCTGCAGCAGAAAGAATACCTTTCAAGTGTTTTTTTCTTATTTGAAGACTAACATATTTTATAAGTGTGAAAGCATTTGTTAAAACTTTCAAAATCAAAAAAATCAATTTCTTCTCCATTCTTACTCCTTCGTATGGTACTCTATAGGGCCTATCAATAGCATGTATTGATCCTGTTCAATTTGAACAATTTCAACTTTGTAACAGGAAGTCAATGTAAAGTTTCAATACTGATTTACAGGAAATATAGCGGACTACTTGTTTGCACAAAAGTGATATCAGAAATTCTGTTTCTCAGAAATAATGATTTTTTTTTAATAAAAAGAATGTTTGATATCTACATCCAGGTATAAAGGTTCAACATCATCATTGAAATGTTTATCAGCAAATTCAGCAAGGTTTAACATTGGATATTGAACCTAATCTTACCTGTTGTAACTTAGAAAAAGGTGGAACAGTCCATGATATACCCTATCTGTACATATAATGTACCCTACCTGTACATGTATCTGTCTCTCACCAGGGTTCATATCATTACATGATGTACCCTACCTGTACATGTATCTGTCTCTCACATGAGGGCTCATATCACTTCATGATGTACCCTACCTGTACATGTATCTTGCTCTCACATGAGGTCTCTATCACTACATGATGTACCCTACCTGTACATGTGTCTGTCTCTCTCACGAGAGTTCATATCATTACATGATGTACCCTACCTGTGCATGTATCTGCCTCTCTCATGAGGGCTCATATCACTACTACATGATGTACCCTTCCGGTACATGTATCTGCCTCTCTCATGAGGGCTCATATCACTACTACATGATGTACCCTACCTGTATATGTATCTTGCTCTCACATGAGGGCCTGTGCATGTATCTGTCTCTCTCATGAGGGCTCATATCACTATGATGTACCCTACCTGTACATGTATCTTGCTCTCACATGATGTACCCTACCTGTATATGTATCTTGCTCTCACATTACATGATGTACCCTACCTGTACATGTATCTTGCTCTCACATGAGGGCTCGTATCATTACATGATGTACCCTACCTGTACATTTATCTGTCTCTCTCATGAGGGCTCGTATCATTACATGATGTACCCAACCTGTACATGTATCTTGCTCTCTCATGAGGGCTTATATCACTACTACATGATGTACCCTACCGGTACATGTATCTGTCTCTCTCATGAGGGTTCATATCATTACATGATGTACCCTACCTGTACATGTATCTGCCTCTCTCATGAGGGCTCATATCACTACTACATGATTTACCCTACCTGTACATGTATCTGTCTCTCTCACGAGGGTTCATATCATTACATGATGTACCCTACCTGTACATGTATCTGGCTCTCTCATGAGGGCTCGTATCATTACATGATGTACCCTACCTGTACATGTATCTGGCTCTCTCATGAGGGCTCATATCACTACTATATGATGTACCCTACCTGTGCATGTATCTGCCTCTCTCATGAGGGCTCATATCACTACTACATGATGTACCCTACCTGTACATGTATCTGTCTCTCTCACGAGGGTTCATATCATTACATGATGTACCCTACCTGTACATGTATCTTGCTCTCACATGAGGGCTCGTATCATTACATAATGTACCCTACCTGTACATGTATCTTGCTCTCACATGAGGGGACGTATCATTACATGATGTACCCTACCTGTACATGTATCTTGCTCTCACATGAGGGCTCGTATCATTACATGATGTACCCTACCTGTAGATGTATCTTGCTCTCACATGAGGGCTCGTATCATTACATAATGTACCCTACCTGTACATGTATCTTGCTCTCACATGAGGGCTCGTATCATTACATGATGTACCCTACCTGTACATGTATCTTGCTCTCACCTGAGGGCTCGTATCATTACATGATGTACCCTATCTGTACATGTATCTTGCTCTCACATGAGGGCTCGTATCATTACATGATGTACCCTACATGTACATGTATCTGGCTCTCTCATGAGGGCTCATATCACTACTACATGATGTACCCTACCTGTGCATGTATCTGTCTCTCTCATGATGGCTCATATCACTACTACATGATGTACCCTACCTGTGCATGTATCTGTCTCTCTCACGAGGGTTCATATCATTACATGATGTACCCTACCTGTACATGTATCTTGCTCTCACATGAGGGCTCGTATCATTACATGATGTACCCTACCTGTACATGTATCTTGCTCTCACATGAGGGCTCGTATCATTACATGATGTACCCTACCTGTACATGTATCTTGCTCTCACATGAGGGCTCGTATTGCTCCATGATGCATAAGCTTTCTTAGCTGACTTTACAGCCAAATCAACATCCTGTTTCTCAGCCTGAATAGTTGTAGCCAAAGCTTCACCTGTGTAAGTAACATCATGCATTTATGTAGGTAATGTCAGTATACATGCATCAATGGGAAAACTCTTCACAAGAAGAAGTACTGGCCATAGAACTTGGAGTATAGTCAGTACACAAATGTCAGCACCAGTGGTAAATTGGTTCATGGAAAGACATCTATGTTAAAGTACACAGGGACCTGAGATGAACGGTCAGATATACAGGGACATGAAAAATACTGTGAGATCATGATCAGTTTAAGAAAACTAAGGTCAAGTATGCACAGGAACTGGAAAATTACTTAGATGAGTTAAGGGAAAGCATGGTCAAGTAAAATGGGCCCTGAAATAACTGTGACATCAGTTAAAAGCATGGTCAAGTACACTAGGGGACTCTGATGCAAGGAAATTATACAATATTGACTGAGAGAAGGATTAAATATTACAAAGTGTACTGGAACATCTAATAGAATAAGTTAATGAGCACTATATAATGTATGTATAATGGGTGGCTATGTAAGGCAGCAAATTAACCTTTCTTAAATTTTCATAAAATCATAACTTTTTTTGATAAACAAGAAATGCACTTCCACATGCTGAAATGCTTTCCTTTTATAGAACTCAGCTAAGATACACAAACCACAACCAACTGTGAATTAAAGACAGCTTGCCAACCGTCAGCCATATTCCTTACCTGTAGCTGGATTTTTTGTTGTGTATGTCTTTCTTCCTTCTGGTTTCACCCATTTTCCATCAATAAATAGGCCAAAAGCCTTGTCATGGTCATCCAACCAAGCCTGCAAATCACAACTGTACATGTAAGAAAATCTTCTTGGAGACTGTCCTATGTATAAAGCTGGCGGTACTCTTGGAGTCAGGGAGATTTTTGCAGTGTCACTTAATAATCAAACCACAGTAAAAAGATATAATGAAGCAGTATTAGCGTGTTATAGAACCATTTTGTTTATGACACGACAAAGATGTGTGGCAATGTCAATTTTTCATAGCATAAAAACTGTGTGATAAAAAGTATCCAGAAAGTACTCATGATGAATCAAAAACAAATTTAACAAAAGAGAGATTTGTGAAAATACTTCAGCATTCAGAACAGACATTTATGTCAATTTAGCATCCTTGTACCCATTAAGTCTGATTGGCACACCACTTGTTATAACTTCAAATTTTCTTTGATATTTATTTTGTCCCCATCTTGGGAGACTTTGTAATTCCTTTGGATTTGTTGTAAAATTCTACTTTAAGGAAGAGTAAATGTCACCCATTTTTTTTTTTCATCTTGATAAAGGCTTTCTGAATTAATCACTTTTATATTCATTTAAATGTCTTATAACTGAGAAGTTTTTGTCTCATATTTTTTGTGGTTTTAGAAATATATATTGAAGTTAATTTCATTTCTAGAAATAGGCTAAAAATCATGTCACAGATACAGTTCCTCTCCTTATTATCATACAAACTTTTGATCTATGTAGAGGAATAATCAGTTGAAAGCTCTTTCCTTTTTTCCTGTTTCCTTAAAACAGGTATCATTCTTTGTATTATACTTTGTATGGATGTATATCAACTTCATGTTGACTCAAATTTCAGTTTTATTTATGGTGAAGATTTAGATATTGTTTTACATTTTTACGTTTGTCAGAAAAAAATGATTTACAGATATTCTTGATCATCAGTGTTATGTTTGGTCTGCATCATAATTATGAACAGTTTTTCAAAATGAGAAAACAAGAGCCTGTTTAGTTATGCTTTGACATAAATACATACAATTACTTTCACTTCAAATTTTAAAATTTTAGCCACAGAATCCAGAAGGATTTTGGTGCCCACTATTTAATGATCTTTATTAGTTCTATGAAAGACTGATCTTTTCTCTACCTTCTCTTCTTTCCCCTTTTTCTATCATTCATTTGATATCAAGAGCATCCTTCAAATGAAATCGAGGAACTTTCTAAGAAACAGTGATAACAAACATCAATGGTCAAAATCCAAGAGGGCAACCTGATGTCCATTTTGTTTCACTGATAAATCTGAAATGGTTACAACTAGAGTACATGTGGAACATGTACATATCAAAGTTAAGAAATTCCTCTTGTACTTGAATAGTAATATCAAACTTTATATGTCTAAATATAAAATGACCACCTGTGGTTTATCTTGTTTCACTGGTCACATTCAAAATTGAATGGACACAACTATAGGGACAGATGGAAACCTACATATGAAGCTGGAGAAATATCTCAAAGAATTTTTTCAAGAAATAGTGGTAACACCAATTGTTTATAAATGGACAATGGACCATGGATAATGGACAATTTGAATAGTCCAGGGTGTAAAATTCCCTTATGCTGAGAAATTGGGAAAATTGGTATTTCATTTTTCTTCCTTTCAACATCCCTCTCTTTCCTCCACTTACCCTACACCATAAAGTCAAAAAATTCACGATGCAGATCTTGATATTCATTCAGTTCATGAATAAATAAATTATAAAATGAGTATTGAATGTGCTTCCCTTCATCATATGTTTTGTCAAACCTTGAGGACAGAGATATTTACTGATATATGAAGGAAGTTCCATGTGAACCTTACTAAAAAATAAAAACAATAAATATAAATATACATTAATCAACCTCTGTATTAAGCCCAATATTAACATTAACTAAAAAAAACAATAAAAAAAATTATAATGAAAACATCATAAATATGTACAGTGCTGGAAGATTCCAGCTGAATTTTGTACTCTTTTCCAATATATATTGTCCTATAAATTTTCTGAATTAACACTTTTTCACATGTGTATTTCAGTGTTTTTGAGCGAAAAGTAAATTAAGCCCATATAATCATATTGAAATTTTCTCAATATATAGGCCTATAAATGTAGATTTAAAAAATATATATATATGATTTATCTAACAAATTTTCACATTATATACTCAATGCCAAAATCAAACTTAGTTTATTCTTATTCTCTGGAAAGTAAGGAATGTAATCTAACATGCATTTCAATACTAATTGATAAGGTTTACAGTTTGTGTATACAGTTGATAAACTATTCACAATACTGGATAGGTCTACCATTACTAGGAACCTAAAAGCCCAGTAATTTCACACACGTTTATCCAAATAACAGCGGTCTTTGGGGGCTACTTTTGATAAGAATACCTTTACAACGTTGTCTGACTCAGGTGCAGGTCCATACGACATCTTTTTAAATATTTCAGCAACTGTATTTGCAGATTCTGCTGCAGCTACATGAACAGTACTTGCTGCCATGTTTGCAAAGATTTAGGTTGGGGTCATGAGGTCAATGAAGTGTGCTATCCGCCTAAAATTTCGAGGCTTTCCGATGGTAAGATTTTTTTCGTGACGTCAGAACATGGCTGCTACCATTAAACAAAGTGAGGCCTGCGGAACATGTAAGTTTGTTTTTGAAATATTGAGAAAATGGTGGGAGTGTCCGTGTAAATTTACCGTTTATTGTTACAAAGTCGTATAATTTTCACTTCAAGATAGTATCATGACTACCACGCTGGTGTGGAACGCATATTTCTGCTGAATTATGTGCCTTGTAAAGCTTAGTGAGTTTTTTTACTTTCATTTGCTTGGGCTCTTCTCGTTTTATATTGAGAACAGTTTCATACAATTATACAGGAAGAAAATGGTTGAATTAGAGGTTATTGAGTGTTTTTTAATCTAACGTTGAATAGTTTCTAATATTGGACGATTTTAGAATTTTCCATGTTTGGCTTGACAACTTCGGCGTCTCTACGTTGATATCTATGATAAAATCCGAGGATACCTTGTCGTGCTCGGGCACGCATGCCGCAGGCTCGGGTGTAACACACTAAATAAAAAAGTTCGCTACTCTACATGTCCAGCTCACACATGTCTTCAATGTTGTCAGCTTACTGTCAAGCTAAGAACTTGTAAGAATGATAAATTAAAACAAATCAAACGGATTTCTGTGCCAGTTGAAAGAATTGAAAAAATGCCAAATATGTGCATGCAGTGTACCATCAGCATCACCATGTCCATGCATGACACTACAGCATATTAGAAACGTTAGCCTCACGAATGTAGAGCACATTTATGTAACTTCAATACATTGACTGTCTGGACTGCCTTTTTGATCAGTTTTGATGGTACTGAATTGATGATCAAACTCATTATTGTTTAGCACAAAATTGTCAGTTGGTTATACGTCCCTTGTTGGATCTAAGGGGCTATTATACTAAAATGAAGTCATTTCAGATTTCTTTAAAAAAAACACATTTCATATATGTATGCATAGTTTTGTAAATTAGGCTAAGGTGTTTCAGAATCTGTAGGCCTTATGTTTAAGCTATAAGACATATAGCTGAATTCAAATAAAAGACATCCTGTTATTTAATATAAATATTTTTCTCTGTTTGTCTTGCATGATGTACCTAATTGTTGTGAAACAGTATTGTAGTTTATGTATATGTACACTGCAGAGGATTTCATCTCATAGAAGGCCTCATGTTGTCATGAGAAATTTTAGTCACAATCTACTTCTTAAATGCTCGTACTTTCTTTCACTAGGAACTCGAAGCAGATCTTGTTGCAATTAGCAAATGAAAACTTGAAAAGTGAAAACCATTGATATTTGTTCTTATTCAATGGAAGTAAAAGTAAATGAGTTATTGTTTGAAAATGTATAACACTGTATGTGAAGAGCCCATATACTGGTATCTTCATTTGCATCTTCTGGTACAAAATTATTATCCATACTTTTACTTAGGTTTCATGTGGTTTTGGAGATCTGAGTTGAAAACTTTTTTGAAGAAGGAGACCGGGTGAAAGTCATCTGTGATCGATAAAGTGTGCCTAACTTAGTTATGTTGTTGTTGTTATATATCTGTCTGTAGACAAAGTTCAAGTAAAAAAAAGGAGGTTTGTAGAGTATTTCTGTTGTACTCGAAAGTATTCTAACCAAATATTGATATTTTAAAACTTTAGATTAATTGATTTCATTTGACAGAATATCCTTATTACCAAATTATAGATTCAGAAATTAGTACGTGGTGACATATTGTATCATTATCAATAATAAGGCTGAAATGTTTAAGACAAAAAGCAGTCACCTTAACCCACTTCTATTGCAATCTGGTTAATTCTCATGTATTTGTCAATGATTGAATTTGCTGATCAATTGTTAAGTAATCATAATGCATTATATGTGCTGTCCAAAACTAAAAATGTGGTAGGTTATGTCAGTGCTTCATTTACTTTTACTTTTCCAACCTTGGGAGGTAAAATGTGACTTTGTGGCTATGAGAGTATCACATTTTCAGCATGGAATAGGACTACTTTTCGTTGACTTGAATGAGATAAAACTGAAATGGCTGTTATTCATTTATTCAATAACTTTTCTCACCATTGCTTTAGTGATGGAAGTAATATAAAGCCACTAAGGGTTGATAATTTGCATCGATCTGACATCGTGATTGCTGACT
Source organism: Ylistrum balloti (assembly GCF_031769215.1). Lineage (NCBI taxonomy): Eukaryota > Metazoa > Mollusca > Bivalvia > Pectinida > Pectinidae > Ylistrum > Ylistrum balloti. Next base: position 1,337,159 of record NW_026782006.1, on the reverse strand, counting down.
TCAAAATGAGACATAATCATTATGCTTACAGATCTAGAGTTGGAACATTGTTGATATAAACTATTTGGCAACAATGATTATACAAAGAAAGGCTGTAAGTGTTAGGTAAAGTCCACTTACACACAATATTAACATGATGGGGGAAAAGAAAATATGAGAATATCATTTAATATGTAAAAGATCACACAGATTTGTGAAAATTTAAGTATGGTTTTTGGTTAGGAAGCTTTCCCTATAGACAGGCATTTTTTTATATATAAAAATGAAACACTGTTAGACTACCATGGTAGAATGCTGCTTTAGAGGTCAAATGCCTATGATTCAAGTCCCAGTCAGCATTTCTATCTCCCCTGTTACAGTTTACTAATTGGCATCAGTAGAAAATTGAAACCACAGCTTTGTCATATGTTATTGGGAATTTCCAACTTCAGTCTTCTAGTATAATGACTGATAAGGATTTGACTAGGCGAGACTATTGGGAACAAATCTTATAATTTCTTTTTGTTATTAAATGATAAAATGAAACAGAAATACCAATTTGAGTTGCAACCAAAAAAAAATTGAAAATTTGGTAAGTAAATTTCAATATTACAGTGAACTAATGAAAACATATATATATTTTTATTAATTAACTGAATATTGAAATATACATTACATTGTACTACTGGCTGTAATTTTTTCGTGATTGGTTGACACTTAAAATGATCCAGGTTTTGTAAAGAGACACAGTAATGATAAATTGCATATTATTTTATTGTAGTCAACATCCTATATATTAAAGGGACAAAATTCCTTTTTTTTAACATGGAAAGTTGTCTTTAAGAATATTCCAGATTCCCTCACAAAATGTATGTGTTATCAAATTGATAACACATACAATATGATTAAAATACTGATTACCTAAGTTAGAATCAGATACAATAATTACCTCGGTGGTCAGCTCATAATATATTCAAATTTTGAAGAAATTTATGTGCGAGGATACTGAAATTTTGCTGCCTATGTTGTTCATTACATTTGGATATAAAAACAAGGCATCACACATGATACAAATACCATTGCACCTCAAATTGGTATGATATGGTAAAAGTAAATGGAAACTTATACATGTTCACAAACATGTGCAAATATAGGTTACGATTAGTTTAACTAAAACTGTGTGTGTTTTGTTGACCTGCTTCTTAAAATAGCAGTTTGGTCTGTGTAGTACTGGAAGATGGTGCCTAATTTGATGACATCTAACTTGTACAAGAAGTGATGTTTGTGATCATGTGTGCAGAACTTCGTAAATCAATTCAGAAATGCAGTTTGTAGGGTGGTGACATGATAATTTATAGTAACAGTGACCATATTTTTCACCACACATTTAGTGGAGACTGCAGTCTAGGGTGGTGACATGATAATTTATAGTAACAGTGACCTTATTTTTGATGACACATTTGGTTGAGACTGCAGTCTGTAAAGTGGTGACATCATTTCATACAAACATATGAACGTCCGTCCATATGCATACATACATATGTATGTATGTAACAACTCATTGCAAGGTGTAATAAATAAAATTGAAGTTCAGATGTTCAAACTTGAGACTTCTTCCTGTGTTAATTTGTTTTCAATGTACACCACAAGCTGTTTACAATTTTCTCGATATTCTCCAGTTTCCCTTCCCTGCTGGCATCAGTTACAATATATTGTTTTCTTAATATGTCTACATGTGTAGCAGAAGTATACAGTGTTTATTGCCAGAAATATTAGACAACCCACTACATAACTTCTCCGTAAACCTTAAAGCCTGAAAATAATGACATTAACATCATTATAAAATCATACCAGCTTCAAATTTAAAACTTATATTTACTTCGCAGCAAATTCATAAAATGATTCTTGTATTATATGTTATCTTTCAGTGTGAACTTTATTTCAATGATGCCAAAATAATTTCTCAATGCTGTTGAATGTGTGATCAGATAGGTAGCTTTAAGCTAGATAAGCTAACTATTCTTATCAGTATTATTCACTGATAAATAAATTAGAGGAGCCAGACAGGCCCCTCCTCATCATGGTAAATAAATGCCTTGATGAAGTCATTTGTTTATACAATAATTAACACAGCACAATACTTTGTTGACTATCCCTGTATCCCACCATCTGTGATGATCCTCTCCAGTGAGACCCATATACACCTCTTCATTTAATAACTTTTGGGTAAGTACTCATCCTGTATGGAAGTAAACAAGTTACATATGTGATGGTTTGTGTGTTCCCTATGAACCATAATGAATGGTGAGCAGTTGGTGTAGATGAACGAAGGACTTCTGGTTCATAGATACATGTACCAGTACTGGATCAAAGCAGGACCAGTGTCGTGGAAATATTTATTTTAAGACCTTGCAGGACACTTAAAAAATCTGTGAAGTTTAATTTACATGATGTAGTAGTTACAGTAACTACAATTTAATAGATGATTTGTAAATCTGTGTTTTCAACATTTGGAAGAAAAAAGTTTCAGCTGATGTGATCTAATCATATTTAATGAGAAACCTTGTTCACTAAGTATCAGGTTATTATAAAGTCAATATCTAGCATTCTTCACAGATTTCCTGCGGAAGGAATTTTTCAAATTCACATGCTGTAGTTCTGATTGACTCTGCATTACATTAGTGAATGGGGGGTACAAGGAAATTTAATAATTTCAAGAGGAGTATATCAGCATCATTTTGTGTGCATCAAGGGAAAGCCAAGTTCCACACATTCCAGAAAAACTGAAGATGTAACCCTGGGAATGACTGTCAGAGAGACGATGTGGAAATGGTACTAATCCACACTGACTTTGTGCCTGTTTTTCTACGTTTACTGTGTGTAGTTTGATTAACATCATATCAGTGGGCCAGGGTCTTGTAATACATGTGTAGAATTGGACCCAAGTGCTAGAGACTTCTGGTGGCGGTACACATGTCCTGGGGTACATATCGTGGTTGCCTAGGTGCTGTCGAAAGCAATGACTGGCATGGACAAAAATGGGAAATGCTGGCACTGTAATCTGGAACAGTTGTGGTGAAGTAGGTGTTCATATTTATATCTGGTCATGTTGTAACGTCCTGTTCTTACAGAGTATATGCATCCATTCATTAAAAAGTAATTTCTGTATTTCTGGGTCTGGAATATTTGAAAGGGCTGTTATATAGATTGGTTGATTATCATAGATGTTTGATTGGAGACATAATTACTGATGTGTTATCCTATAGTCAACTGATGATGTAACAAATCAGGGTATCGTGTTGATGAAACAATAAAACGTAATATAAAACAAAACGTATTTATTGCCAGTGGATCTACATTACTAGATGAAAGCCACTAACTAGATAGCACACCTAAATGTTTGACAGGTTAGAAAGATTAAAGTATTTCATTATTAATAAACTTAGAATGTAGAGAAACTATACATACATCTGTATTATTTGGTAATAGATAGGTAATTTGTGCTGTACTGCTGCTGTTCCTGTTGGTTACATAGTAGATTCAGAGCAGGATGCTATGTTTTAGCACATGGCCAGATACCTGGATTGATACATGATATAACTTTGTCTTTATGGAATTGGAAATGAGCTTTGCAGGGAGACATCATACTACTAGGCTTGTCAGCTAAACTCTGTTATACAGCCAATGATAATTTAAGATTAATTGTTAGTTTTTGAAAACATAATCCATTTCAACAGTGAAATATCAACTTGCCTACATGTCACAATGGTCATGTGCTGGGTGTCATTTTACATACTATAAATCACATTGTGATTTCCTCCATGTCAGTTTATATAGTGGTGTTGCTGTACAGATGTAAATGTATATTACATGATGTATGCTTATGGTTTTTAACATGATCTAAGCAGCTTTTTTTTCCCCCTAAATATGAATGATTTGTTGGTATCTTATAAACTCACTCTATCATTACTTGTCAGTAGTTTATATACATGTAAGTTGATGAGAAATTAATTTAGTTCTGTTGGAATCAACTTCACAACATACTTACCTAAATTAAATACCTTTGTAGTAAACTAAATGTGTCTCTTACATCATAGGAGTTACAACTATCCCACTCTAAAATGTGCATTTTTTTAGATCACATCAAGGTTAAGGTCAGGTATTTCCGGATTCCATAGTCAAGGTTTAATATGAGGATAACTTAAATAGACAATCATATATTTAATCAACATCTTTTAGGGTTCAAAAGTCAAAGTTGCTAGTTGATATTCATGCATAGAAAACGAGTTAGAATTGCTGGAACTTTAATTATTCATCATAGGATATTGTAAAACAGTTCAGTGGCTTGCTTTAGCGTCCTATTTCTAACAGGATTTTCATACTGGTTTATATCTAGATGTTCTAGTTTCAGTATTCCAAGGTAAAGGTCATAGAAATTAATATTCAGTATCATTTAATTTTCTCCAGGAAGTTCCTGTATCTTAGGGTTTTAATCACCATTCAAGGCATTCATAAGAAATCAACAGAACATGTATACATAGCCTTCACTACCTTGGCAAAACAATTCCATGTGTTATGGTCCATGTTGGTATTTCACACCTGGCATCAGCTATCATGTTGTAACTGAACGATAAACAAGTAACATGCATTAGGATATGTGGTAGGTTTAATTTGTAAACAGTCTGGAGCGTTCATTCATTACAGATCACATGAAAGCCTATACATGTGTATACCCTGGGGCCTATTGGCGTTACCCAATCCTGTACTTACATCATTGGTGAGGTAAATTTGTACAATGAGCATCTGGTCTGATGTACTGAAGGGGCTGTGTAATTCTTCTCCACTGCTTACTGTAATTTAGTGTTTTTTACAATTTATTTTATCCAAAGTCAGAATTTATAAATAAGGTTCAGAGTAGTGTTTTACTTTAATTTCATAAATCAGAATGTATTGAACAGTAACTTACTGTATCTCAAAAGTCTGAAGACAAGTTCATATTCTCTTTGAGGTTCAAATGATGTACTAAGAGTTTTATTGGGAAAAGAAAAAAAATGAAGACAACCTTTAGCCAAATTAGTACAAATGAAGAATTAGAGGTAAATGCTTAGATAAAGTTATGTGATCATTTACCACAGGGTTTTAACATCAGATGATCTTCTTAGTGTTGTTTGTTCACTACAGAAGTTGCTTGTTAATATATCAAAATAAGTAGATAACTCAGGAGGCTGGTTCTGTCAGCACCCCACTGACAGTGATGAAAGTGCTGATAACAATACACGGGGTCCTCAATCTCTTGTTGGCATGCCTTACCCCTCTGGGACCCCATTCTCCCAGTTGTGTCTTCACAATGTTTTTCCTCAAAAATTTTTGTTTTCACAATGAACATTTCGATGTATGCAAATATTTAGCATTTGTACATTTCAAACAATTGTGAAAGAACTGTAGATTTATAAAGAAAAGATTAAGTGTATCGTGTTTACTCTGAGTGCCTGTCATGCAAATCCCGTATGGGCCCCTGTTGTGGTACAATCCATGTATGCTCTAGGATATAGTATATTTAGAGGGATATGGGGGAGGGATCATTGAAGTGATGTGTGTGTGACATAGCATCGATGGCCCTAAATTCTCGATTGAGGACAATTTTTAAATGTTTCACTGATTGCGTAAGAGGCTGCAGAAAGGATCAGGTGAAACAGCAGGAACTGACCAGTGTTAAGGTTTGTACAGAAGCACACATCCCTCAAGTGTGTGGTACAAATTGGCAATAGTCTTTGTATGTATCTAGGTGTTAGGTTTTTTGTATTAGTGTTACAGCCACTGCTAGTGGCCAACAATACCTATAATTAGTACCAGTACTTTCTTGTCTCTGTGATATGGAATTACGCTGTTATCCATACGCTACATATATGTAGAATACATGCAGTATACACACAAACCAACATGTAGAATGAAAACTTATATGTCCCTTATTTGTATATTGATGTTAGAAGCTGATCATATATATCAGTTGTTTTCAGACATAAATTTTTAAAGAGTCATTAATTTCTATGTGAGTACATTGCACATATATCATTAAAGAGTCATTGATTTCTTTGTGAGTACACTACACATATGCTATTAAAGAGTCATTGATTTCTTTGTGAGCACACTACACATATGCTATTAAAGATTTCTTTGTGAGTACACTACACATATGCTATTAAAGAGTCATTGATTTCTTTGTGAGCACACTACACATATGCTGTTAAAGTGTCATTGATTTCTTTGTGAGTACACCATACACTACTAAAATAAAATTAAGAATTTCAGAGGTCAGACTTGAAAAATAATATAAATAAATACCAAAATGTTTAGTAATACTGTAACATTTATTTGTGTTAAGCTAGCTGGCTGATGTTTTTAGATCTACGCAATTGAGATGATGACATCATGGAAAATTTGTGTTATTATTATATTGTTATAGTTTCCAGATTTTTTTTCAAGGAAATGTACCTCAAATAATCATGTGGTTCATATTTACATTAACATCTACATTTAGATGAAAAACAAGCAATCACTGCAACAGATTCAGAAAATATCTTCCAAAAATTAGAGCAAGAATACAATCCAATGTTTAAGAAAAATATAGTTGTCTGTTGTAGTATAGGAGTTGTGTAACATATTAACAAGGGACAGAAGTAGCAAGGACTATTAAACAAAATATGTACAGTACGATGTCTGTTGTAGTATAGGAGTTGTGTAACATATTAACAAGGGACAGAAGTAGCAAGGACTATTAAACAAAATATGTACAGTACGATGTCTGTTGTAGTATAGGAGTTGTGTAACATATTAACAAGGGACAGAAGTAGCAAGGACTATTAAACAAAATATGTACAGTACGATGTCTGTTGTAGTATAGGAGTTGTGTAACATATTAACAAGGGACAGAAGTAGCAAGGACTATTAAACAAAATATGTACAGTACGATGTCTGTTGTAGTATAGGAGTTGTGTAACATATTAACAAGGGACAGAAGAAGCAAGGACTAACAAACAAAATATGTACAGTACGATGTCTGTTGTAGTATAGGAGTTGTGTAACATATTAACAAGGGACAGAAGAAGCAAGGACTATTAAACAAAATATGTACAGTACGATGTCTGTTGTAGTATAGGAGTTGTGTAACATATTAACAAGGGACAGAAGAAGCAAGGACTAACAAACAAAATATGTACAGTACGATGTCTGTTGTAGTATAGGAGTTGTGTAACATATTAACAAGGGACAGAAGAAGCAAGGACTATTAAACAAAATATGTACAGTACGATGTCTGTTGTAGTATAGGAGTTGTGTAACATATTAACAAGGGACAGAAGAAGCAAGGACTAACAAACAAAATATGTACAGTACGATGTCTGTTGTAGTATAGGAGTTGTGTAACATATTAACAAGGGACAGAAGTAGCAAGGACTAATGAACAAAATATGTACAGTACGATGTCTGTTGTAGTATAGGAGTTGTGTAACATATTAACAAGGGACAGAAGAAGCAAGGACTATTAAACAAAATATGTACAGTACGATGTCTGTTGTAGTATAGGAGTATGTTTGTTACTTGTGTAACATATTAACAAGGGACAGAAGAAGCATGGACTAACAAAATATGTACAGTACGATATACAAATAACTTCAAATTATACTTAATTATATTTTGCATAGCTTTAATATCCTGTGTTTCACTTATATTGGTTAACGTTGCTAGATATAAGAAAGCTGCAGAGATACACAAAGTTTTAACATGACTAGATTTTTGTTTAGAATAAATCGGTTAAAACCATGTGGTTTGAAGTGGAAAACAAGTTTATTTCTCCCTAGAATCTGACAGACATGTTGTTCATTTCAATCAGCTGATTAATGATACTGAAGTTGATGATAAAAGTGGGGCCTACATTTTGGTGGTGTGCCAAGGATGTTCCCTCCGTGGTAAACTCACATGTTGCCAAGGAATACCTTATGTTTTTTATCACCTAGCTGCTCTCTGATCATTTCTCTAGGTCATTAAAATTTGAAATTGATAGCAACTGAATCAAAGTTATTACTTTGTAAGAGACATTTATGAAGGATGTTTATTGTTTGGCCTTCGTTTATACCTTCCTTTCTTGTGAATAAAAACTAATTATAACAGATATTTATGTACATGCATGTATTGACACCTGAACTTTTTAAAAGAAAGGTTCATTATTGCTGAAAAAAAAAAAATAAGACAATAGTTTGGTCATTTAAAGTAAATTATTTTCACGAATCTCAAATAAAGATATCAAACAAGGCTGATTGATGATTAAAACATTTACAATTTTTTCATGTCTCAATCTGGGATGAAATAATACTTATATCTTAAAATTTTTTCTTTCAATTTTCTGAAAATATACCTGGTGGTTTTCTTGCAACTTTAAAAGTAGCAGTATTACAGTGACGATTCTTCTACATCACAAACAACTGATACGTTCATAGCTTTCTGATGTTGACCCACTTTCCACTAGATTGTTGTAATGAGCTTTTAGATAAGTTTTTGTTTTATGTTCTTCTAAATCATTTTATTGAGGAAAATTGTTGAGTTGCATATCAAATTATCTCTTTTCTGTCATCATCAGTAGTAATTAAATAAAAATGGACTGAAAATTTTAACAATAGTATGTACATATTTTCAGACCATTGAAGCAGGGGAAGAAGCTGAGGGTACCACACAGACAGAAACTAGCTCTGAACAGGTTCAGACATCTCAGCCAACTGGATCAAGTTCACAAGCAGAAGGAAGTTCAGTTGACTCGCCAAAGTGTTTCGTTCACAAAGAACAACATAATAACATTGATACCATTTCGGATATTTCTAGTGAAGAACTGACTGAGATTGGTGAGTTATTTCAAGTCCCAGAGCAAGTTGAAGAAGACACACAGGAAGTGCTACAAACAGTTTCCACTTTTGACTGTATCGAGACCTTACCAACTGTTTGTGAAAGTCACCGAGAAGTCATTCCAACTGTAACAGAACCTGAAGTCCAGTGCTCAGTTGCCTCCAAGTCAGAAGATCAGGAAACTCAAGAGGAGGTGGTAGAAGAGACACTTTCTACAACTGAGGCAACAATTGAAGAATCACCTTGTTCAGCACCAGAAGAACAGAGTATTCCCTCCGTAATGGAAGCTGTAGGTAAGTCAGGAAACAGTTTTGATGGCATGAACCAGGACAATGTTACTGATCAACTTCCAGCTTTGTTATGCCTTTATTTTGTGTGTTACCTTTCCCTTAGAATTCAGACAGCTCAGAATATCATGTCATGTTGAAGTTATGTGAACAATGGTCAGAGGAAAATATGGTCTTTTCTCATCAGTTAAATGTGTATATGTTTGTCTTCCCTCCATTACATGTAGGTATGACCATGACTTGTCTGTTACATATATGATCATGACTTGTCTGTTACATGTAGGTATGATCATGACTTGTCTGTTACATGTATGATCATGACTTGTCTGTTACATGTAGGTATGATCATGACTTGTCTGTTACATGTAGGTATGATCATGTCTTGTCTGTTACATGTAGGTATGACCATGACTTTTCTGTTATATGTATGATCATGACTTGTCTGTTACATGTAGGTATGATCATGACTTTTCTGTTATATGTATGATCATGACTTGTCTGTTACATGTAGGTATGATCATGACTTGTCTGTTACATGTATGATCATGACTTGTCTGTTACATGTAGGTATGATCATGACTTGTCTGTTACATGTATGATCATGACTTGTCTGTTACATGTAGGTATGATCATGACTTGTCTGTTACATGTATGATCATGACTTGTCTGTTACATGTAGGTATGATCATGACTTGTCTGTTACATGTAGGTATGATCATGACTTGTCTGTTACATGTAGGTATGATCATGACTTGTCTGTTACATATATGATCATGACTTGTCTGTTACATGTAGGTATGACCATGACTTGTCTGTTACATGTATGATCATGACTTGTCTGTAACATGTAGGCTTGTCTGTTACATATATGATCATGACTTGTCTGTTACATGTAGGTATGATCATGACTTGTCTGTTACATATATGATCATGACTTGTCTGTTACATGTAGGTATGATCATGGCTTGTCTGTTACATATATGATCATGACTTGTCTGTTACATGTAGGTATGATCATGACTTGTCTGTTACATATATGATCATGACTTGTCTGTTACATGTAGGTATGATCATGACTTGTCTGTTACATGTAGGTGTGATCATGACTTGTCTGTTACATGTATGATCATGACTTGTCTGTAACATGACTTGTCTGTTACATGTATGATCATGTCTTGTTTGTTACATGTAGGTGTGATCATGACTTGTCTGTTACATGTATGATCATGACTTGTCTGTTACATGTATGATCATGACTTGTCTGTTACATGTATGATCATGACTTGTCTGTAACATGACTTGTCTGTTACATGTAGGTATGATCATGACTTGTCCGTAACATGACTTGTCTGTTATATGTATGATCATGTCTTGTCTGTTACATGTAGGTATGATTATGACTTGTCTGTTACATGTAGGTATGATCATGACTTGTCTGTTACATGTATGATTATGACTTGTCTGTTACATGTAGGTATGATCATGACTTGTCAGTTACATGTAGGTATGATCATGACTTGTCTGTTACATGTAGGTGTGATCATGACTTGTCTGTTACATGTATGATCATGACTTGTCTGTGACATGACTTGTCTGTTACATGTATGATCATGTCTTGTCTGTTACATGTAGGTATGATCATGACTTGTCTGTTACATGTATGATCATGTCTTGTCTGTTACATGTAGGTATGATCATGACTTGTCTGTTACATGTATGATCATGACTTGTCTGTAACATGACTTGTCTGTTACATGTATGATCATGTCTTGTCTGTTACATGTAGGTATGATCATGACTTGTCTGTTACATGTATGATCATGTCTTGTCTGTTACATGTAGGTATGACCATGACTTGTCTTTTATATGTATGATCATGTCTTGTCTGTTACATGTAGGTATGACCATGACTTGTCTTTTATATGTATGATCATGTCTTGTCTGTTACATGTAGGTCTGATCATGACTTGTCTGTTACATGTAGGTATGACCATGACTTGTCTGTTATATGTATGATCATGACTTGTCTGTTACATGTATGATCATGTCTTGTCTGTTACATGACTTGTCTGTTATATGTATGAGCATGTCTTGTCTGTTACATGTAGGTCTTGTCTGTTACATGTATCATGACTTGTCTGTTACATGTATGATCATGACTTGTCTGTTACATGTAGGTGTGATCATGACTTGTCTGTTACATGTATGATCATGACTTGTCTGTATACATGTAGGTGTGATCATGACTTGTCTGTAACATGTAGGTGTGATCATGACTTGTCTGTTACATGTATGACTTGTCTGTTACATGTATGATCATGACTTGTCTGTTACATGTAGGTGTGATCATGACTTGTCTGTGATCATGACTTGTCATGACTTGTCTGTTACATGTATGATCATGACTTGTCTGTTACATGACTTGTCTGTTACACATGACTTGTCTGTTACATGTATGATCATGACTTGTCTGTTACATGTAGGTATGATCATGACTTGTCTGTTACATGTATGATCATGACTTGTCTGTTACATGTAGGTATGACCATGACTTGTCTGTTATATGTATGATCATGACTTGTCTGTTACATGTATGATCATGTCTTGTCTGTTACATGTAGGTATGATCATGACTTGTCTGTTACATGTATGATCATGACTTGTCTGTTACATGTATGATCATGACTTGTCTGTATACATGTAGGTGTGATCATGACTTGTCTGTAACATGTAGGTGTGATCATGACTTGTCTGTTACATGTATGATTATGACTTGTCTGTTACATGTATGATCATGACTTGTCTGTTACATGTATGATCATGTCTTGTTTGTTACATGTAGGTGTGATCATGACTTGTCTGTTACATGTATGATCATGACTTGTCTGTATACATGTAGGTGTGATCATGACTTGTCTGTAACATGTAGGTGTGATCATGACTTGTCTGTTACATGTATGATCATGTCTTGTCTGTATACATGTAGGTGTGATCATGACTTGTCTGTTACATGTAGGTATAATTACGACTTGTCTGTTACATGTAGGTATAATTACGACTTGTCTGTATACATGTAGGTATAATTACGACTTGTCTGTTACATGTAGGTATAATTACGACTTGTCTGTTACATGTATTTATGATCAGTAGTTGTCAGTATGATTGTGCTCCATTAATACCTTGTATGTATAATCATGCTGCGTCACAGTTACATGTATGCAGGCATTCTGAGGGATTAATGTTTTATCAATTCAGCCACTTATTGGATGATAAAATAGGGTCATAAAGACATACCTCACATGGTGCCACTCGTCTCTGTTCATCTGTTCACTTTCCCCCCTTATCCAGTTGGATTTGGGATGAAACATAAACTGCCCTTCAGACTGCTTGCAGTAAGAGAGCTATTAGAGTAGAAATCTTTGACAGCTGATTTAAACTTTCATCCATTTTTAGAATAGTAAACTCTCATCAAGACTTAGTTATACGTACTCTTTGCTTAATAAAGAAAACAAATATTGTCAAAGCTTGCAAATTATCATTTTCTTTTGTTGTTTATTTTAAATTGAGATAAACATCTTCTCAAAATATATTTGATACCAAACTGATAAATCTCATTCCATAATCTTAGAAATTCTTTGGTTATATAAGATAAGAAATCATTAGCCTGAGTTCACAGATCTTTAGAAGTTCATTTATGTACAGCCAATCCAACCTTAATGTCCACTAGGTGGGCTTGTATGTACATAACATTTGATATTCCATGATATATTCCAAGGTTGTAGATCAAAAGATTACTATGTATCAAAGATGAAACCCTTGGAAGTGAAAAGGACTTTGTATAAATCTACAGGGTAACTTTTATCTCTTACATGCATTCTAATTATATTTAAAGACACTTCATTTACAACTAGTTTTGACCTGATACCAATGCCATGACCATGATTTCTATTTTATATATGTAGTAAAATAACTTTGTGACATCCAACATTTTTTACGCTTTTAGCTGGCACCCTATTATTATGCCTTGGAAATTTACACCCGAGTTTGTGCTAGGCCAGTGCCTTCAAGGCTTCACATACAGTAACCAATTGCTCTTTCTGCATGTACAGTCATTTTGATATGTAAATACAATGGTTCATGAAGATATCTTTGTCCTCCTGAGTGTTGTGTAATTTTTTTTCTACAGTTTAGTGCATATATATTCATATTGCATAATTTGAATAAGATATTTTGGAAAGTAATTGCGTACTTTTCAGTTTTTGAAAGGACGTGTAATCAAACAAGCATGTGCTTTAATCTCTATTTAAATAATTTGGTGCTATGTAGATTATCAGCTTAATTACTTCATTTTTTTATGACATTCTAAAATATATGTGTAGTAGTCAAATTTTTAACTTCATTGTGTAGTTAATCATTATTTTGAACTAAAAGAAAGCAAAGTAATCATTCTGTGCATGCAGCATGAGAATTGGTTTTCCGTTTTCTGTCTTAAGTTATCAAGATCTGTATCCAATTCATTTTTCTTTCTTCAGAAAATAAATCTTCGGGAGTACAACTTCCCTCTGACCTCGATGAAATTTCTCTCATGGGTGAAGGTCAAGATCTTGAGGATGCTTTCAACTTTGACCCCTCCAACATTGACCCCTCTTCCATATCCTCTCTTGTAGAACAATTACAGGCCCCGATTGATGACACTGAAAGGGAGGTAAGTCCTGATGAGGTGGATTTCCAGAACACAAACGGCTCACTGCATGCAAGTCTAGAATCTGATGCCCTGGAAGCAGCCCTGGAAGAAAGTTTGAATGGTGTTGATCTGGAACCTGTTGACGAAAAACCGAGAGTAGATGGAGACCTCAAGGGAGACGATCCAAAGGCAAAGAAAGAAAAAACAAAAGAGGAAAAAAAGAGCAAGAAAAAAGAAGACAAAACCATTGGTACTTATAAGCTGTAATATGTTTGTCATTTTAAATCAGATGTAAAGAAAATTGAGGTAACAAAAAAAAATATTATCAAAATGTTTTTACCGATGTCTTTCTTCCTACTTGTTATTTTGTTCCATGAAAGGGAAAGTATTTTGATTATTAGAGTGTTTCTATGGATTTTAAATGATTTACTTGTATTGTAGTATGATCAACGAAATGGAAAGTTGTTATATCTATATATATTGTTTACAAAAAATGGAATACAACATGTAGTTATCTTGAAATAGATCAGTTGTGTACTTGACATAGAAACATCAAAATATTTTCTCACCTGACATATATAACCCACCAGATGATATATAAATCAAACTGCCTTATGTCTATGGTCAGTTTGTCCATAAATAATGTTCATTATTGGTATTTCTTGAGAAGTACTGGATGGATTTCTCTCAAATGTCATACATAGATATAGGTCCCGAGTTGTACCTTTGGAATTGATATGAAAAACAAAAGGATGAGCATTTATGAGAAGTATTGAATGTATCTTTCTTAAATTTCATGTGTAGGTTCCCCTTGGTCCTAAGTTGTGCCCTTTTAAATTTCATGTGTAGTTTCCCCTTGGTCCTAAGTTGTGCCCTTTTAAATTTCATGTGTAGGTTCCCCTTGGTCCTAAGTTGTGCCCTTTTAAATTTCATGTGTAGGTTCCCCTTGGTCCTAAGTTGTGCCCTTTTAGATTTCATGTGTAGGTTCCCCTTGGTCCTAAGTTGTGCCCTTTTAGATTTCATGTGTAGGTTCCCCTTGGTCCTAAGTTGTGCCCTTTTAGATTTCATGTGTAGGTTCCCCTTGGTCCTAAGTTGTGCCCTTTTAAATTTAATGTGTAGGTTCCCCTTGGTCCTTAGTTGTGCCCTTTTTAATTTCATGTGTAGGTTCCCCTTGGTCCTAAGTTGTGCCCTTTTAATTTTGAGACTTGTCCAGAAAAAGAAAATGGCTGACAGGTGGCTTTCTTGTATCTTGTATCAATGAGAGTTTGTTATCACTCTGTTCTAAGAAGTACTTTATTTATCTTTCTCAAATATATGGATGTAGGTTTCCCTTTGTTCTTTGTGCCATTTTGATTGAGGGTTTATTAGAAAAGCAAAATGTCTGAGACGGAGACATTTCATATTTTGACAGTTAGCAATTATTATTGCTAATTCTGAAGAGGAATTTTCAAATTTCATATAATTTAAAACAAAAAATGGAGAAAAGAATTGTAAAGATCAAATATAGATCAAACAATAGTGGGCCCCAAGATCTCTTGTTATGCAGACACGAAGATAAAAAATGAGATATTAATTATCAAACTTGTATCAAAGCATCAGGTGTCTGTACAACAAGAGATCTTGGGGCCTACCTTTGTTTTCAGCTTTTCTTACAAGCTAAAAAAAGATATTTTTCTTCAGTTTTAGTCTCATGATATGTGTAAATAATTATCTATGGACTGACTCTATGTAATGTTTTGTTTATAGATCACATCCTGCGAGCCCTGAGCAGTCTCCACACTACAGAGGAGAAACTGGCTGCCCTGTGTAAGAAGTATGCTGACCTGCATGAGGAACACCGTGTACTTCAGACCAGTAATAAACAGAACACCCGCAAATTGTCTGTGGTAAGTAATCATTACAAATACTGGTAAATCGTCTGTTTAAAAAAATCCAACAAACTCTCCTTTGTGTCTGAAAATTTTCTGGTAAGTTAAAAAAGAGTAATCTTTCAAATACTGGCTTCTTCAAAATTCCAACAAACTCTGTGATGAATAAAATTGACTAGAAACTTGATGATGATTTTGAAATTCTCGTCAATCTGTAATGATGAAAAAATGCTCACACAACTTGTTATGGTTTTCAAAAATGTCCACAAATTCAGTGATGAAATGCCTACACTATCTGTAAAGTTAAAAAAAAACAACCACAACTCTGATGATTAAAAAAACAACCACAACTATGATGATTAAAAAAACCACCCACAACTATGATGATTATATATATATATATTTACAGTTACATTGTATTACTTACTGTTCAGGTTACTGGTGAGAGATATATATTTACAGTTACATTGTATTACTTACTGTTCAGGTAACTCGTCAGAGATATATATTTACAGTTACATTGTATTACTTACTGTTCAGTTACATTGTATTACTTACTGTTCAGGTTACCGGTGAGAGATATATATTTACAGTTACATTGTATTACTTACTGTTCAGGTTACTGGTGAGAGATATATATTTACAGTTACATTGTATTACTTACTGTTCAGGTTACTGGTGAGAGATATATATTTACAGTTACATTGTATTACTTACTGTTCAGGTTACTGGTGAGAGATATATATTTACAGTTACATTGTATTACTTACTGTTCAGGTATATATTACAGTTACATTGAGAGATATATATTTACAGTTACATTGTATTACTTACTGTTCAGGTTACTGGTGAGAGATATATATTTACAGTTACATTGTATTACTTACTGTTCAGGTTACTGGTGAGAGATATATATTTACAGTTACATTGTATTACTTACTGTTCAGGTAACTCGTGAGAGATATATATTTACAGTTACATTGTATTACTTACTGTTCAGGTAACTGGTCAGAGATATATATTTACAGTTACATTGTATTACTTACTGTTCAGGTAACTCGTGAGAGATATATATTTACAGTTACATTGTATTACTTACTGTTCAGGTTACCGGTGAGAGATATATATTTACAGTTACATTGTATTACTTACTGTTATATATGGTTACAGTTACATTGTATTACTTACTGTTCAGGTTACCGGTGAGAGATATATATTTACAGTTACATTGTATTACTGTTCAGGTAACTCGTGAGAGATATATATTTACAGTTACATTGTATTACTTACTGTTCAGGTTACTGGTGAGAGATATATATTTACAGTTACATTGTATTACTTACTGTTCAGGTTACTGGTGAGAGATATATATTTACAGTTACATTGTATTACTTACTGTTCAGGTTACTGGTGAGAGATATATATTTACAGTTACATTGTATTACTTACTGTTCAGGTTACCAGTGAGAGATATATGGTTACAGTTACATTGTATTACTTACTGTTCAGGTTACTGGTATTAGAGCTTAAAAATATATATTTACAGTTCATTGTACGGGTTACCAGTGAGAGATATATATCAGTTACATTGTATTACTTACTGTTCAGGTTACTAAGAGATATATATTTACAGTTACATCAACACTGTATAACTGAAGAGAAATACAGAAACAATGGAACTTTAAAGCAAATGATGATTACATTGAGTTCACATGATAATAAGCTGCCCAGTATGGTAGAGTTACCAACATTCTATTTTTGTATATTTCATCATCCTGTAACTGACTATAAGGAACTGCTTATGCTTTCAGCAAGAAAGTTTACAACGAGCAAGAGAAGAAGATGAAAAAAGGAAAGAAATCTCCAATAAGTTTCAGGTACTATACAATTCCTCTTTTTTCAAATTTTCAACTTATTTGTCAAAGTGATTAAAAAAATTGTTTTGTCATTGGTCATTGCCTTGCCAAATAATGAATAGAATGAAATGAGTTATATTTATAACTCTGAAATATTTTAGTCTATGTGGATGTACAAAACAGCCAGAACTTCTGCAGACTATACCTGTAAGTTTTACTGATGATTAAGTATATGTTTTACTGATGGTTAAGTATATGTTTTACTGATGGTTAAGTATATGTTTTACTGACGGTTAAGTATATGTTTTACTGATGGTTAAGTATATGTTTTACTGATGGTTAAGTTTATGTTTTACTGATGGTTAAGTGTATGTTTTACTGATGGTTAAGTGTATGTTTTACTGACGGTTAAGTATATGTTTTACTGATGGTTAAGTATATGTTTTACTGATGGTTAAGTATATGTTTTACTGATGGTTAAGTTTATGTTTTACTGACAGTTAAGTATATGTTTTACTGATGGTTAAGTATATATTTTACTGACAGTTAAGTGTATGTTTTACTGACAGTTAAGTTTATGTTTTACTGACGGTTAAGTATATGTTTTACTGACGGTTAAGTATATGTTTTACTGACGGTTAAGTATATGTTTTACTGACAGTTAAGTATATGTTTTACTGACGGTTAAGTATATGTTTTACTGACGGTTAAGTATATGTTTTACTGACGGTTAAGTATATGTTTTACTGACGGTTAAGTATATGTTTTACTGACGGTTAAGTATATGTTTTACTGACGGTTAAGTATATGTTTTACTGACAGTTAAGTATATGTTTTACTGACGGTTAAGTTTATGTTTTACTGACGGTTAAGTATATGTTTTACTGACAGTTAAGTATATGTTTTACTGACAGTTAAGTATATGTTTTACTGACGGTTAAGTATATGTTTTACTGATGGTTAAGTATATGTTTTACTGACAGTTAAGTATATGTTTTACTGACAGTTAAGTATATGTTTTACTGACAGTTAAGTATATGTTTTACTGACAGTTAAGTATATGTTTTACTGACGGTAAATATATGTTTTACTGACGGTTAAGTATATGTTTTACTGACGGTTAAGTATATGTTTTACTGACGGTTAAGTTTATGTTTTACTGACGGTTAAGTATATGTTTTACTGACGGTTAAGTATGTTTTACTGACGGTTAAGTATATGTTTTACTGACGGTTAAGTATATGTTTTACTGACAGTTAAGTATATGTTTTACTGATGGTTAAGTATATGTTTTACTGACGGTTAAGTATATGTTTTACTGACGGTTAAGTATATGTTT
This sequence comes from Ylistrum balloti, assembly GCF_031769215.1. Classification (NCBI taxonomy): domain Eukaryota; kingdom Metazoa; phylum Mollusca; class Bivalvia; order Pectinida; family Pectinidae; genus Ylistrum; species Ylistrum balloti. The sequence goes on along the minus strand of NW_026782006.1, from coordinate 1,318,254 downwards.
TACTGACGGTTAAGTATATGTTTTACTAATGGTTAAGTTTATGTTTTACTAATGGTTAAGTTTATGTTTTACTGACGGTTAAGTATAAGTTTTACTAATGGGTAAGTATATGTTTTACTGACGGTTAAGTATATGTTTAACTACAGACAACCATCACAGAGATTCAGCAGCAGATGACTGACCATCACGAACGTAACCAGAAGTTGCGTGAGGAGAACCAGGAATTGGCTGCTAAGCTCAAAAAATTCATTGAACAGTATGAGTTACGAGAAAAGGTATGTACCTTGTATCTACTTACCTCCAAATCTTTGGGTACACACTTAGTGTGTCCATCCATAACTCTTTTCCAAGCCTTCAACAAGAGAATAAGATGACATCAGCATCAAAAATCATATTTCCAAGGTCACCTATTTAAAAATGTGAAACTAGAAATTGAAACATTTGTCAGAATAACTAAAAAGTCGAAAAACGTATTAATAAGACAGTGGTTATGCATTGAGTTAAAATTCTCTTACAAAGGGTCTGTTTAATGTTGAGGAAAAATCATAACTTACAAAGGGTCTGTTTAATGTTGAGGAAAAATCATAACTTACAAAGGGTCTGTCTAATGTTGAGGAAAAATCATTACTTACAAAGGGTCTGTTTAATGTTGAGGAAAAATCATAACTTACAAGGGGCCTGTCTAATGTTGAGAATAGGTCATAAATATGGTGTGGTAACAATTTGACCTACTTTAAAATCTTAAATTTTCAGATGAATGGTGTGGGAACAATGGGCCTCTTGTTTGCTTAATGATTTATATGAATATTTCATAGTGTTGAATTTGGATTGAAGATTAGAGAAAACATGTATCTGTGGCCTCCAAGCATGGTAATACATATTGTCATGTTGTCTCTTGTTCTGTAGCAAGTGGAGAAGGTAATGCAGCACCGGGAACTGGAACAGAAATTAGCAGATGCCAAGCTTGCCCAGTCAAACGCCATTCTCAAAGAGGAACAAGAGAGAAACAAGAAAGAGAAAGAGCTGGTGTGTACCTTTATTCTTAATCCTTGCTCCATCTCACAAATGCCTTTCCTACCTGTCAAAGATATATTCTGACAAGTCTTAAGTCTTAATTAATTATCGCAGACCACATCAACACCACACAAAAGTGAAATTGGTTTTAGGTCGTCATGTCATATAACTTGAATATTTAAATTGTTCTGTCAACTAAGTTATGAAAAATGTTTATATATGATGTTGTTTCAGTTGGTTCTACAAGCAACAGAGGGACAGAAGAAAGCCACTTTATTAGAAGCACAAGTAGGTGAAAATTGATGTGTTTTCTGACAACTCTGTGAGTAACACATTTGTCCATCAAGACACATCACATTTAAGACTTTAACATGTTAAACAGCTTACTTGTTTAAGTTCCTGAGTGTTGGGTGTTCATGATTAAAGATTAAATCAAATTATAGAAACATGTTGGATGTTCATGATAGGGAGATACCAGAATGAATATAATGTGATCAACTAGTGACCAATACATGAGATCTTCATGGCTAGCCGATGGACAAACTGTCCTCTGAGGTGCTCTTAAGTTGGAAATAATCTTTCCGTTTTGAAATGACGAAAATCAGTAAGTGATCTTTTCTAAAAGAGTTGAAACTGAACATTGTTTTCTCTCTACAGCTTGCCATGTACAAGGAACGCTATGAAGAGTTTCAATCAACCATCAACAAAAGTAACGAAATGTTTCAGAAATTTAAGACTGAAATGGATAAGGTAAAAACAATTCTCTTTAATATTTGTATTTTCTTTTCTTCTTTTTTTCCAACCTTTGTTCATCTTAGATATTCCTTTGGAAAATATCTTAGTCAGATTTCATTTTATTTTTGTAATTTATTTTTGTTATTGCATCATAGGATGATTTTTCCTGAAATAAATAATCACGATCCAAGGAAATGACAAGGGACATTACTCTTGAAGCATATAGGATTTCATATGAAGTGGGAGTTGCGTCCCTTTACTCAGGAGTTTCCTGTGTTAAGAGGCATAATGTGTCTGGTATATGTTTCCTTTTTCTTTACTCAGATGACAAAGAGAATAAAGAAACTTGAGAAAGACGGTGCTCAGTGGAAACAGAAGTGGGAAAACTCTAACAAGGCTTTAATAGAAATGGCAGAGGAGGTATTATTGATAGTCATTTCTTAAGTGTTTTTAATTATCATATACCTGCAAGTCATTACACAAGGTATATATTAATTCATCAGGATTTATTCTAATTTTTTTAACTTTATTTCATATATATTAGAATTGAAAGCAAATTTGTGTATATAAGGATTATTAAGCATCATGTATCAAATTTTTAATCATTATTGTGCTAATATTTCACTAAAACTTAAGTTATTTTCTTTTAGAAAGGTGAGTCCTTTACTTTAAGCAAATAATTACAATATATCGATGCTTTCAGAAAACCCTATATGACCGAGAAAAGCCTCTCCTTATGGGCAAAATCAAGAAACTTGAGTCACTGTGTCGTGCCATGCAAGCAGAACGTTTGGGAAGGAAAGTGTTAGAAGCTTCTTCACTTGGTAAGGAGAGTTTGGTAAAAAATATACTGATGTGTTATTTCATTGTTATACAGTGTAGAGGGAATGTACACTGTAGTGTTATCTGACTGACCAACAACTAGTGTTATTGTTATACAGTGTAGAGGGGATGTACACTGTAGTGTTATCTGTCTGACTGACCAACAACTAGTGTTATTGTTATACAGTGTAGAGGGGATGTACACTGTAGTGTTATCTGTCTGACTGACCAACAACTAGTGTTATTGTTATACAGTGTAGAGGGGATGTACACTGTAGTGTTATCTGTCTGACTGACCAACAACTAGTGTTATTGTTATACAGTGTAGAGGGGATGTACACTGTAGTGTTATCTGTTATACCAACAACTAGTGTTATTGTGTAGGGGATGTACACTGTAGTGTTATCTGTCTGACTGACCAACAACTAGTGTTATTGTTATACAGTGTAGAGGGGATGTACACTGTAGTGTTATCTGTCTGACTGACCAACAACTAGTGTTATTGTGTAGAGGGGATGTACACTGTAGTATTATCTGTCTGACTGACCAACAACTAGTGTTATTGTGTAGAGGGGATGTACACTGTTGTGTTATCTGACTGACTGACCAACAACTAGTGTTATTGTTATACAGTGTAGAGGGGATGTACACTGTAGTGTTATCTGTCTGACTGACCAACAACTAGTGTTATTGTTATACAGTGTAGAGGGGATGTACACTGTAGTGTTATCTGTCTGACTGACCAACAACTAGTGTTATTGTTATACAGTGTAGAGGGGATGTACACTGTAGTGTTATCTGTCTGACTGACCAACAACTAGTGTTATTGTTATACAGTGTAGAGGGGATGTACACTGTAGTGTTATCTGTCTGACTGACCAACAACTAGTGTTATTGTTATACAGTGTAGAGGGGATGTACACTGTAGTGTTATCTGTCTGACTGACCAACAACTAGTGTTATTGTTATACAGTGTAGAGGGGATGTACACTGTAGTGTTATCTGTCTGACTGACCAACAACTAGTGTTATTGTTATACAGTGTAGAGGGGATGTACACTGTAGTGTTATCTGTCTGACTGACCAACAACTAGTGTTATTGTTATACAGTGTAGAGGGGATGTACACTGTAGTGTTATCTGTCTGACTGACCAACAACTAGTGTTATTGTTATACAGTGTAGAGGGGATGTACACTGTAGTGTTATCTGTCTGACTGACCAACAACTAGTGTTATTGTTATACAGTGTAGAGTGGATGTACACTGTAGTATTATCTGACTGACCAACAACTAGTGTTATTGTTATACAGTGTAGAGGGGATGTACACTGTAGTGTTATCTGTCTGACCAACAACTAGTGTTATTGTTATACAGTGTAGAGGGGATGTACACTGTAGTGTTATCTGTCTGACTGACCAACAACTAGTGTTATTGTGTAGAGGGGATGTACACTGTAGTGTTATCTGTCTGACTGACCAACAACTAGTGTTATTGTTATACAGTGTAGAGGGGATGTACACTGTAGTGTTATCTGTCTGACTGACCAACAACTAGTGTTATTGTTATACAGTGTAGAGGGGATGTACACTGTAGTGTTATCTGTCTGACTGACCAACAACTAGCGTTATTGTTATACTGTAGTGTTAGAGACCAACAACTAGTGTTATGTTATACACACTGTAGTGTTATCTGTCTGACCAACAACTAGTGTTATTGTTATACAGTGTAGAGGGGATGTACACTGTAGTGTTATCTGTCTGACTGACCAACAACTAGTGTTATTGTTATACAGTGTAGAGGGGATGTACACTGTAGTGTTATCTGTCTGACTGACCAACAACTAGTGTTATTGTTATACAGTGTAGAGGGGATGTACACTGTAGTGTTATCTGTCTGACTGACCAACAACTAGTGTTATTGTTATACAGTGTAGAGGGGATGTACACTGTAGTGTTATCTGTCTGACTGACCAACAACTAGTGTTATTGTTATACAGTGTAGAGGGGATGTACACTGTAGTGTTATCTGTCTGACTGACCAACAACTAGTGTTATTGTGTAGAGAGGATGTACACTGTTGTGTTATCTGACTGACCAACAACTAGTGTTATTGTTATACAGTGTAGAGGGGATGTACACTGTAGTGTTATCTGTCTGACTGACCAACAACTAGTGTTATTGTTATACAGTGTAGAGGGGATGTACACTGTAGTGTTATCTGTCTGACTGACCAACAACTAGTGTTATTGTGTAGAGGGGATGTACACTGTAGTGTTATCTGTCTGACTGACCAACAACTAGTGTTATTGTTATACAGTGTAGAGGGGATGTACACTGTAGTGTTATCTGTCTGACTGACCAACAACTAGTGTTATGGTGTAGAGGGGATGTACACTGTAGTGTTATCTGTCTGACCAACAACTAGTGTTATTGTTATACAGTGTAGAGGGGATGTACACTGTAGTGTTATCTGTCTGACTGACCAACAACTAATGTTATTGTTATACAGTGTTGAGGGGATGTACACTGAAATAAGTACCCCATTGTATACTTAGTCATAGCCCTTTTGTTGTGTCATTACCAACATAAGAGAACAACATCTGCCATATTTCTTGTGGGTGTATCTTGTAAGATTACATCACTATCAAATTGTGTAAATTGTTCATTTTCTGTTTTTTGTTGAAGATCCTTCGAAGTTTGAAGAAACATTGGCAGCAAGTCAGGGGGTAGAGAAACAGATACAGACACAGCTCCATTCTGCTTCCTTACAAAAGGTTTCTGAATCCCCACCCCAGGAAAGCAAGGAGGGGAACGAGGGTGGCTCACCGACAAACCACTCACCAGACTGTGATAAGGAGGAGTCTTCATCAGCTAGCCAATCAGAGGATACGGAGGAGTCCTCTGAGGAACAAACAGACCTTCCCAGCCAATCAAAGCAACCAGTTGAGTCAGAATCTACTAGTGACGAGCAAGAAAAGAAGAGTTCGGAAGATCAATTGCCGATAACAACATAGCCTAGACATACAAATTTAACACCTATTTATATTTTAAGCTTTTCTTTCACTCTCACAACAGCTGTAAGCAATGTACAAATAGATTTGCAGTTTTCAGTTAAAAACTTTGTTTCTTATTGAAACAAATGATCAAAACCTGAAAGTTTATCTGAAACAGAACCTTACAATAACAATTTTGACAAGATGTCTGCATTTATAGAATTGTTTGTTGGGGTCATTTTATGCTTGAACAAATAAAACAGTTTTTGTCAATAGATTTTTGTTTCTTTTCGTTATAAAGTGAAATATAAATGTTGAAGGAAGGGGACTTAACCAATCACAGTAATGGTCTGAAGGAAGGGGACTTAACCAATCACAGTAATGGTCTGAAGGAAGGGGACTTAACCAATCACAGTAATGGTCTGAAGGAGGGGTTATGTACTTCATTTGACATTTTCTACAGGACTGAAACATGTTTTAAGCAAGATACACATGAGAAAATTCAAGTTTAAAAACAGTAATCTGTAGTATTACCAGTATAAAACAGGAATCTGCTGTATAAACAAGTATAAAAACAGGAATCTGCTGTATTACCAGTATAAAAACAGGACTCGACTGTATTACCAGTATAAAAACAGGAATCTGCTGTATTACAAGTATAAAAACAGGAATCTGCTGTATTACCAGTATAAAACAGGAATCTGCTGTATTACCAGTATAAAAACAGGAATCTGCTGTATTACCAGTATAAAAACAGGAATCTGCTGTATTACCAGTATAAAAACAGTAATCTGCTGTATTACCAGTATAAAAACAGGAATCTGCTGTATTACCAGTATAAAAACAGGAATCTGCTGTATTACCAGTATAAAAACAGGAATCTGCTGTATTACCAGTATAAAAACAGGAATCTGCTGTATTACCAGTATAAAAACAGGAATCTGCTGTATTACCATTATAAAAACAGGAATCTGCTGTATTACCAGTATAAAAACAGGAATCTGCTGTATTACCAGTATAAAAACAGGAATCTGCTGTATTACCAGTATAAAAACAGGAATCTGCTGTATTACCAGTATAAAAACAGGAATCTGCTGTATTACCAGTATAAAAACAGGAATCTGCTGTATTACCAGTATAAAAACAGGAATCTGCTGTATTACCAGTATAAAAAGGAATCTGCTGTATTACCAGTATAAAAACAGGAATCTGCTAGTATTACCAGTATAAAAACAGGAATCTGCTGTATTACCAGTATAAAAACAGGAATCTGCTGTATTACCAGTATAAAAACAGAAATCTGCTGTATTACCAGTATAAAAACAGGAATCTGCTGTATTACCAGTATAAAAAGGAATCTGCTGTATTACCAGTAATCTGCTGTATTACCAGTATAAAAACAGGAATCTGCTGTATTACCAGTATAAAAACAGGAATCTGCTGTATTACCAGTATAAAAACAGGAATCTGCTGTATTACCAGTATAAAAACAGGAATCTGCTGTATTACCAGTATAAAAACAGTAATCTGCTGTATTACCAGTATAAAAACAGTAATCTGCTGTATTACCAGTATAAAACAGGAATCTGCTGTATTACCAGTATAAAACAGTAATCTGCTGTATTACCAGTATAAAAACAGGAATCTGCTGTATTACCAGTATAAAAACAGTAATCTGCTGTATTACCAGTATAAAACAGGAATCTGCTGTATTACCAGTATAAAAACAGGAATCTGCTGTATTACCAGTATAAAAACAGGAATCTGCTGTATTACCAGTATAAAAACAGGAATCTGCTGTATTACCAGTATAAAAACAGGAATCTGCTGTATTACCAGTATAAAAACAGGAATCTGCTGTATTACCAGTATAAAAACAGGAATCTGCTGTATTACCAGTATAAAAACAGGAATCTGCTGTATTACCAGTATAAAAACAGGAATCTGCTGTATTACCAGTATAAAAACAGGAATCTGCTGTATTACCAGTATAAAAACAGTAATCTGCTGTATTACCATTATAAAAACAGGAATCTGCTGTATTACCAGTATAAAAACAGGAATCTGCTGTATTACCAGTATAAAAACAGGAATCTGCTGTATTACCAGTATAAAAACAGGAATCTGCTGTATTACCAGTATAAAACAGGAATCTGCTGTATTACCAGTATAAAAACAGGAATCTGCTGTATTACCAGTATAAAAACAGGAATCTGCTGTATTACCAGTATAAAAACAGGAATCTGCTGTATTACCAGTATAAAAACAGGAATCTGCTGTATTACCAGTATAAAAACAGGAATCTGCTGTATTACCAGTATAAAACAGGAATCTGCTGTATTACCAGTATAAAAACAGGAATCTGCTGTATTACCAGTATAAAAACAGGAATCTGCTGTATTACCAGTATAAAAACAGTAATCTGCTGTATTACCAGTATAAAAACAGGAATCTGCTGTATTACCAGTATAAAAACAGGAATCTGCTGTATTACCAGTATAAAACAGTAATCTGCTGTATTATAAAACAGGAATCTGCTGTATTACCAGTATAAAAACAGGAATCTGCTGTATTACCAGTATAAAAACAGGAATCTGCTGTATTACCAGTATAAAAACAGGAATCTGCTGTATTACCAGTATAAAAACAGTAATCTGCTGTATTACCAGTATAAAACAGGAATCTGCTGTATTACCAGTATAAAAACAGGAATCTGCTGTATTACCAGTATAAAAACAGGAATCTGCTGTATTACCAGTATAAAAAACAGGAATCTGCTGTATTACCAGTATAAAAACAGGAATCTGCTGTATTATATAAAAACAGGAATCTGCTGTATTACCAGTATAAAAACAGGAATCTGCTGTATTACCATTATAAAAACAGGAATCTGCTGTATTACCAGTATAAAAACAGGAATCTGCTGTATTACCAGTATAAAAACAGGAATCTGCTGTATTACCAGTATCAAAACAGGAATCTGCTGTATTACCAGTATAAAAACAGGAATCTGCTGTATTACCAGTATAAAAACAGGAATCTGCTGTATTACCAGTATAAAAACAGGAATCTGTAGTATTACCAGTATAAAACAGGAATCTGCTGTATTACCAGTATAAAAACAGGAATCTGCTGTATTACCAGTATAAAAACAGTAATCTGTAGTATTACCAGTATAAAACAGGAATCTGTAGTATTACCAGTATAAAACAGGAATCTGCTGTATTACCAGTATAAAACAGGAATCTGCTGTATTACCAGTATAAAAACAGGAATCTGCTGTATTACCAGTATAAAAACAGGAATCTGCTGTATTACCAGTATAAAAACAGGAATCTGCTGTATTACCAGTATAAAAACAGGAATCTGCTGTATTACAAGTATAAAAACAGGAATCTGCTGTATTACCAGTATAAAACAGTAATATAAAAACAGTAGCTGTATCTATAAAACAGTAATCTGCTTACCAGTATAAAACAGGAATCTGCTGTATTACCAGTATAAAAACAGGAATCTGCTGTATTACCAGTATAAAAACAGGAATCTGCTGTATTACCAGTATAAAACAGGAATCTGTAGTATTACCAGTATAAAAACAATAATCTGCTGTATTACCAGTATCAAAACAGGAATCTGCTGTATTACCAGTATAAAACAGTAATCTGCTGTATTACCAGTATAAAAACAGGAATCTGCTGTATTACCAGTATAAAAACAGGAATCTGCTGTATTACCCGTATAAAACAGGAATCTGCTGTATTACCCGTATAAAACAGTGATCTGCTGTATTACCAGTATAAAACAGGAATCTGCTGTATTACCAGTATAAAAACAGGAATCTGTATTACCAGTATAAAAACAGGAATCTGCTGTAAGTATAAAAACAATAATCTGCTGTATTACCAGTATAAAAACAGGAATCTGCTGTATTACCAGTATAAAAACAGGAATCTGCTGTATTACCAGTATAAAAACAGGAATCTGCTGTATTACCAGTATAAAACAGTAATCTGCTGTATTACCAGTATAAAAACAGTAAAAAAACAGAATCTGCTGTATTACCAGTATAAAAACAGGAATCTGCTGTATTACCAGTATAAAAACAGGAATCTGCTGTATTACCAGTATAAAACAGGAATCTGCTGTATTACCAGTATAAAAACAGTAATCTGCTGTATTACCAGTATAAAACAGGAATCTGCTGTATTACCAGTATAAAAACAGGAATCTGCTGTATTACCAGTATAAAACAGGAATCTGCTGTATTACCAGTATAAAACAGGAATCTGCTGTATTACCAGTATAAAACAGGAATCTGCTGTATTACCAGTATAAAAACAGGAATCTGCTGTATTACCAGTATAAAACAGTAATCTGCTGTATTACCAGTATAAAAACAGTAATCTGCTGTATTACCAGTATAAAAACAGGAATCTGCTGTATTACCAGTATAAAAACAGGAATCTGCTGTATTACCAGTATAAAAACAGGAATCTGCTGTATTACCAGTATAAAAACAGTAATCTGTAGTATTACCAGTATAAAAACAGGAATCTGCTGTATTAGCAGTATAAAAACAGTAATCTGCTGTATTACCAGTATAAAAACAGGAATCTGCTGTATTACCAGTATAAAAACAGGAATCTGCTGTATTATAAAAACAGTATAAAAACAGGAATCTGCTGTATTACCAGTATAAAAACAGGAATCTGCTGTATTACCAGTATAAAACAGGAATCTGCTGTATTACCAGTATAAAAACAGGAATCTGCTGTATTACCAGTATAAAAACAGGAATCTGCTGTATTACCAGTATAAAACAGGAATCTGCTGTATTACCAGTATAAAAACAGGAATCTGCTGTATTACCAGTATAAAAACAGGAATCTGCTGTATTACCAGTATAAAAACAGTAATCTGCTGTATTACCAGTATAAAACAGGAATCTGCTGTATTACCAGTATAAAACAGGAATCTGTAGTATTACCAGTATAAAAACAGTAATCTGCTGTATTACCAGTATAAAAACAGGAATCTGCTGTATTACCAGTATAAAAACAGTAATCTGCTGTATTACCAGTATAAAAACAGTAATCTGCTGTATTACCAGTATAAAAACAGGAATCTGCTGTATTACCAGTATAAAAACAGGAATCTGCTGTATTACCAGTATAAAAACAGTAATCTGCTGTATTACCAGTATAAAAACAGGAATCTGCTGTATTACCAGTATAAAACAGGAATCTGCTGTATTACCAGTATAAAACAGTTATCTGCTGTATTACCAGTATAAAACAGGAATCTGTAGTATTACCAGTATAAAAACAGTAATCTGCAGTGTTATCAATGGAATTTTTAGTGTGAAAATAGGAATCAGCTGTATTATGTGGAGAAAAAAACTAGTATTACTTCAGAAAATGTTAGTATGAAACTTTCTGAAATGTGTCATTTTATCTTCAGTGACAATTGCATTTGGTGAAAAATTCTGATATACCATGATTAATTCCACACGTTAAATTCATCAGTATATCGAAAAACGATATGCTGATTAATGTGTCTAACATAAAGGTCAAGGTCATTTGTACGAACGCTATTCAGACATCTCCTGAACAGAAGGTCAAGGTCATGATGAAAGGTCAAGATTATGAAGGTCGAACTCGATATCAAGTTATTGGTAACGAATACATAGTGTATGTTTTGAAGTACAGAGTCCTATAGAAATGTCTCGAGAGTCATTTTCTGCAGAACATAACATCATAAGGCCAATACATTGATTTCTTGAATGTAAACATTAATTCACAATGTGATGTTTTTTTATGAATGACACATCGCTGGAAAGATAAAACATTTTTTCTACCAACTTGCGTAATGTATGTGTCAAAGCTATGTTGTAAACTAAGTACTTCCATTCCCATGCTCGGTATGGTATCTCGAAATGGATACCTTATCTCAATGGACAGTAGCCCCGATCACATTAATTCTAGTGGTTGTTACAACATGGACGGTAGATTTATTTGGATACCCTAATGTTACCATAGCAGAAAGTTGGAAGAAACCAGTCCCGCATTTGTCAGTAGTGCTATGAAGATTTCTGATTGTAACAGTCACATGTCATTCTTTGTATGGTAGCATTGTAAGATATCACTACGTCTATAATTAGTGTTATGTAATCATTATTTCGCTATTTTACTGTGAGCGGAGGAAACTCGAGAACCATGGAACCAGCTCTTTATACACAGATATAGCAGCCGACAAATTGCATGATGCCAACGATATCTCTGGACCGAAATCCATGTCTGGAAATCAATGTCGGTTGATTGGATTCTCGAAATGACCTGCGATGCGTTTTACATTTTCAATATGATGAAACTTATTCCTGGTAATGGACTTGTCTGACATTTCGAGGTTAAATCAAGACTCTTTTAGAAGGAATTTACATGCATGGTACAATTGTGTGCATGGTGATTGCCAATGAACGGCTCGTGTTCTACTTGCACAGGACATCAATACGTAGGTTCGGAGTAAGTAGGTGTACTATGTCAAATTTATTTCTGATTTGCATGGGTCGAAATCATTAAACTAGATCGTAATCTTCCCAGGCATAAATTTGAGTTAGATATTTTTAGTTTGTCTTGGAATGGTAAGTATTCAGAAATCATATAAAAGTTTTCTGGTGTGGAAGTGTTTAATGAACTCGTAAGAACTTCAATACCGAGGTCACCTAGGGAGCATACGTGTAACAGATTAGTTAGCTATGTCTCAAATCATGACAATAAAAGAATATGTTTACAGGGAGTCGATATACAAAAAGTGTTGGCGTACTTACAATTTTTAACTTTGGATTAAATTATGTTCCTCTAAAATAATTTTAGTCTCGTTCTCTCTGGAATGTGAACACCTATTTTCCAAACTTCTTTCGGCGTTGATATCCAAACTTAAAAAAAATTCCTTAATTAGTATCTGCATGGGAACATCCGAACTTAGTACAGAACACTTCACAGGCTCGACTATACGGCATGAGTAGGTGAGAAAAACCCGCTTATAAACAGAATTCAGCTAGGCCAAATGCCTATTAACACTTCGCCGTCACTCATGATAAAATATAACCTGATGACGTAATTGGCGTTGACTACAACTCCACGATCTTTACCAACAACCAAACCAATATGGGCAGCTTTCCACCCAGCTGTAGATTTCCCTATTGTGAATTTTCCTTTTTTGGATAGCAACAACCTGCATTCCCAAGCTATGGTGTTTATATGTCTCTGTGGTTTGATATTCAAGGGCCTGTTCCCATTATCACGATATTCGTGCAAGAAGTCGTCAACTGACCGGAAAATCTCGTAACACAGGATTTCAAAATATGCAGGTTGATGAAAATTATGGGGAAGTTTTACGATCTTATTGAGAAATATTCTATTTCGTTGTGCGATATGATACTAGATATGTTTGATGCTCGTTAGTTTCCCTGTTGGTTCCGTTGTTATATATCTTGTTCTCATTTGAGAACCTGGCGCTACTTTCTTCGATTGATCAAACTTTACATAGTGGATATCGTCGATGAAGCAGAAGACGCTTTACTCTTTCGGAACACATAGCCTTGCATTTTTCCCATGAGTCTCCGTATAAATCTTTCACTTGCTATATTTTGCCCTATTTTTTACCTTTGAGTTTGGATTATGATTACGTTGACATGTTGGTAGTTTTCCCCTATATTTCTACTATGTACAATGCGTGTCCTGGAGAAGATATCGATCGTTAATGAAATTCATCAGATCCAGGTCACCGTTAAAGTGTGTACTTACTCGAAATATTGTCAATAATTCATCGCTATATATCTTTAATGTCAGCAGTGTTCTAGTCACTTTTTCATTAATAGAAAGTGCAGGTTGATGTCTGTGTTGTCTTCAGACGTTATCTTAGGACTGATCCGAAGCTAATTGCCGACCGAATTCAAGAAAGAGCATGAAATGATGCGGCCCATTCGTACACATTAAATATTTCAGTAAGATTAGACATGTACTTAAAACGTGTTGTCAAGAGGCCAACATTATGTCATGCACGGAAATACTACAAGTGGATGACTGTTGAGAGTTGAGAGTTTTGATAGACCGACCTGACAGTAAAATTACATTTGCCTTTCTCCTCGAATTTTAGTCGCTGTGATTGAAATACTGTTGTATGTCTTTATAAGTTCCAGTAAATACATAGTTACGGCGTCAGCGTTTTCCTCTAAATAACATCTCTGCAATAATCAAAATACACTGAAATATTAGGCCAGTATCATACTGCCTTGAAGGGCTTTCACGTGTGTTCAAATGAATAACCTTGACCTACTTTTAAGGTAAATTTGGCCAAAAATGTTAAAGTATTCAAATACTACTTTAGGAAAGGTTTAGAATCTCGTGGAGAGATAATTGCCTTTTCAATGTAAATGGCAGTCAAAATTGACCTACTTTTAATATCACAGAGAGCTAATATATGTGTTGACCTAAGATAGACATAAAAGTTGCATATATGAGCTGCAAAACGTGCTAGTGATGAAGGCTCATTGTTCTCTTATTTAACGAGAACTTCCTGGTTTTTTTTTTTAAATTCTCTGGATGACTATATATATCAAATTAATTTTATCAAGAGTTAACGTATTTTTGTGTTACAAAATAGCCAACGTCACAATACAATGAATTATAAAAAATAGACACTAAAACGGTAAACATTTTATTTTGTTTTCAATGGTATGCAATAGTAGCCCAGTATTAATGAATTATATCACACATCAATATTAGTTAACGGATCTTCGGCTATTATGCCTGTACTTCCGGTATGTCACATTGCGACACCCGGATGTTTGTTTATCACCAGGATATCCTTTCATGGTGGGAAAACTGAACACTTTGGATCCGTGTTCTTTCGTGGACTCATTAGTGTGTTATACTGCAGAGCGGGGTAACGTTCTTGACTTCCATCACTGTGACGTTCTTGTCTTCTCTCGGGAACTCAATGTGACGTTCTTTTCTCCCACCTCTGCCCATGTAGGATAGACATGTCCCATGTGGAACACCCATGGAGGATAAATCTATCCCACATGACTGCACTCTGTGACCTCAGTTGGCTATCACAACTGACTCAAACCGACGAGTGGATGCTTTGTTTGCAGGTTCCGTAATGCGCGACTGTAACATCACAGTTAACAACCTTGTCCAGTGAACACAAATAAACGTCGGAGGATCATCTATGACTCTGATTCTGAATGAACACACGCGTGACACTCACACCATTGCAATTTTTCGCGCGCATAAACATTGGACGTCATTATAAACTGGGAAACCCCCTTTTTGTCCATGACATCGCGGCAAGCCTACCCTACGTTAATAAATGATACGGAGTTAAATGTTGTTCAATACAAGTATTTCCATGTATCTATCGCTAATTAAAATATTTAATTTCCAAAAAATAAATATTTCTAATGGTTATTTATATTGCGTTTGTAGTCTGTCATTTTGCTCTCGCGGAAGAATGTAGAATTTTGGAAACGTGGGTAGGGGAAGATTCTATTAGTCTTCTCTTGGAAACTCAATACGACGTTTTTGTTTTTTCTTGGGAAGTCAATGTGACGTTCTTGTCTTCCCTCGGGAATTCAATGTGATACTATTGTCTTCGTTCGGGAACTTAGTGTGGCGTTCTTGTTTGCTCTCGGGAACTCAACGTGACTTTCTTTTCTTCTTCGTTCGGGAACTCAATGTGACGTTTTTGTCTTCTCTCGAGAACTCAATATGACGTTCTTGTCTTCTCTTGGAAACTCAATATGACGTTTTTGTCTTCCAGGACGCCATGTGTCGTACTTCCTATTCTTCTCCTCTTTGAGACACAACGTGACGTTCTTGTCTTCTCTCATGATATCAGTGTGACGTTCTTGTCTTCTCTTGGAAACTCATTATGACGTTTTTGTCTTCTCTTGGAAACTCAATATGACGTTTTTGTCTTCTCTTGGAAAACTCATAATGACGTTTTATTCTCCCGGGAACTCAACGTGACGTTCTTGTCTTCTTTCGGGAACTCAGTGAGATGTTAATGTCTTCTGTTGAGAACTCAATGTGACGTTGTTGTCTTCTCTCGGAAACTCAATTGTACGTTGTTGTCTTTTTCGTAAACTCAATATGACGTTTTTGTCTTCCAGGACGCAAAGTGTCGTACTTGTTTCCTCTCGAGAACTGAAATTCGACATTGTTAACGCTATCGGGAACTCAATGTTCTTTTCTTCACTCGGGAAATCAATGTGGCGTTCTTGTCTTCTCTCGGCGACACAGTGTGACATCCTTTTCTTCTTCTCTCGGGAACTCAATATTACGTTCTTCTCTTCTCTTGGAAACTCAATATGACGTTCTTGTCTTCTCTTGGAAACTCATAATGACGTTCTTGTCTTCTCTTGGAAACTCATAATGACGTTGTTGTTTTCTCTCGGGAACTCAATGTGACGTTCTTGTTTTTTCTTGGAGACTCAACGTGGCACTCTTGTCTTCTCTCGGGAGCTCAATGAGATGTTATTGTCCTTTCTCTAGAACTCAATGTGACGTTGTTGTCTTCGTTCGGGGACTCAATGTGACGTTCTTGTAATCTCCAGTGAACTCAATGTGACGTTTTTGTCTTCTCTCTAGGACTCAATGTTTCGTACTTGTCTCCTCTTAGGATCTCAAATTCAGCGTTTCTTAATGCTTTCGGGAACTCAATGAGACGTTCTTTTCTTCCCTCGAGAACTCAAAGTGACGTTCTTGTCTTGTTTTTATAACTCAATATGGCGTATTATTTTGTCTACTCATGGAATATCAAATGCGTTCTTTTCCATTCTATGGAAGACAAAATGATGTTTTTGCCAGCTCTCGAGAACTCAATGTGACGTTTTTGTCTTCTCTACGGGACTCAATGTGTTGTATTTGTCTCCTCATGGAAACTTAAATGTGGCGTATTTTATCTCATCTCATGAACTCAAATATGGCGTTTGTTTGCTCTCGAGAACTAAATTTGACGTTCTTGTCTTTTTCGGGAACTTAATGTGGCGTATTTGCCTCCTAATGGAATCTTATATGTGGCGTTTTTTTTCGTTCTCTGGATCTCAATGTGACTCTCGCGAACTCAGTGTGACATTTTTTGTCAACCATCAACAGATGCGTCCATGGTCCGACCGTTAACAACTTCTGTTATCTATTTCTTGAGAAGTACTTGGTGGATCTTTCTCAAATTTTATATCTAGGTTCCTTTTGGTGCTTAGTTATGCCCATTTGATTTTGGGTATGATCAGAACAATAAAATGGTGGAAGGCGGCAATCTTGGATTTTGACTTTGAAAGTTTGTTATCGCTATTTCGTAAGAAGTACTGTTTAGATTTTTCTCTAATTTCATGTATAGGTTCCTCTTGATCCCTTGTAGTGCCCAGTTGATTTTGGGACTGGTCAGAAAAAAAATTGCCGAAAAGCGTCCGTCTTTGATTTTGACTTTGAAAGTTTGTTATCGCTATTTCTTAAGAAGTACTTGATGGATCTTTCTCCAATTACATATCTAGGTTCCTTTTAGTCCCTAGTTGTGCCTATTTGATATTTTGGGTCTGATCAGAAAAGCCGAAAATTTTTGACGGATTTTTGGATTTGAAAGTTTGTTATCGCTGTTTCTTGAAAGGAACTGTATGGATCTCTCTTAAATTTCTTATGTAAATTCCACTTGGTCTCTGGCTGAGCTCATTTAATTTTGGGTCTGATGAGAAAAACAAAATGGCTGAAAGCCGACCATCTTGGATTTTTACTTCGAAAGTTTGTTATCATCATTTCGCAAGAAGTAGTTTTATTTCTCAAATTTCATGTGTAGATTCCTCTTGGTCCCTAGTAGTGCCTGTTTGAATTTAGTACCGAGAAAAGCAAAATGGCCGACAGGCGACCATCTTGGATTTTGATTTTAAAAGCTTGTCATTGCTATTTCTTGGAAAGTACTTGGTGGATCTTTCTTCGAAAGTTTGTTATCGCTATTTCGTAAGAAGTACTGAATAAGTTTTTTTCTCAAATTTCATGGGTAGGTTCCTCCTAGTTCATAGCAATGTCTGTTTAAATTTTGGACTGATCAGAAAAATAAAATGGCCGATAGGCAGCAATCTTGGATTTCGCCTAGTAAAGATTGTCATCCCCATTTCATAAGAAGTACTGAACAGATATCTCTCAAATTTCGTACGTATGTTCCCTTTGGTCTCTCCTAGTGCCAACTTGATTTTGGGACTAATCAGAAGATACAAAATGGCTTCCAGACGGCCATTTTGGATTTGGCATGTAAAGATTATCATCACAATTTCTACAAATGAATAATCAAATGTCTTATTATCGAGGGCAAAAACAGAGAAGGGTGGAGAAAAGAAGGTAAAAGATCCATCTTTCAAAGAGCAATTAAAGATCAAACAATTGTGGGTGCCAAGATCTCTCTGGAATCTCGTTATCCTCTCTCGGAGACTCAACGTGACGTTTTTGTCTTCTCCCGGGAACTCAATGTGGCGTATTTGTCTCCGCATGGAAACTTAATTGTGGCGTTTTAATTCGTTCTCGAGGACTCAATATCTTATCTTCTATTGGGAACTCAGTATGACGTATATGTCACCTATCGAGAACTCAAATTTGGCATTCTTTTCTTCTCTCGAGAACTAAAATGCAACTATCTCTTCTGTCTTATCGCATAGAAATATCCACACTTCCGGTGAGGGTAAGTTCAATCTACCTTGCCGGTATAAGATAGCTTGCACACACATAACTCGGGAACTCAAATGTGGCGATTTTGGTCTTCTCTTGGGGATAAAGATGCGGTGTTCTTGTGTTCTATCGAGGACTTCAGTGTCGCGTTCTTGTGTTTTCTTGAAGATTCAACCATGGTGTTCTTATTTTCTTGTAATGGTCTAGTTTTTCTGGGACTTGGATTTCGAGTTCTTTGGGTTATGTTGTGAACAATTTTGATCTGAACTCAGAATAAAGTCGATGTTTATAATATCAAAGACATATGAAAATGACGCGTGACCGATTAAATATTGTTTGTGTAGTAGTGAATTCATAACACACCTTAACGGTTTGTGATATCTAAATATCCAACATCATGACAAACTATGTCACAATACGTGGATGTGATCCCTTAATCGTCACTAAGTAACCGCAGATGCGTGTCAAGGTCAAAGTTGAAAAGTCTATAGCTGATATCGATTTGAACGATGTAAACAGATTTGTTTCACAGACTAAGTGTACAGACAGTCTGATAATGTCTCCACTACAGTACCTACTACAACACTGAGTAAATATTTTGATATGAACGGTACGGGTAAACAGCGGTAAACCACAGAAACGTCAACATACTTATAGCGACCGAAGGCACTTTTCCCCTCTGGTAGTAAGTCAACAGTTTCGTCAGGTGAGAGAGAGAGAGAGAGAGAGAGGGGTCGTTTTTAGGGGATTATCTACTGGGATTAACTACTGAAGTTATAACTAACAGTATTTAAGGGATTATCTACTGTACCATACATTAGTTATAACTAACAGTATTTAGGGATTATCTACTGTAGTTATAACAGTATTTAGGGGATTATCTACTGTAGTTATAACTAACAGTATTTAGGGGATTATCTACTATAGTTATAACTAACAGTATTTAGGGGATTATCTACTGTAGTTATAACTAACAGTATTTAGGGATTATCTACTGTAGTTATAACTAACAGTATTTAGGGGATTATCTACTGTAGTTATAACTAACAGTATTTAGGGGATTATCTACTGTAGTTATAACTAACAGTATTTAGGGATTATCTACTGTAGTTATAACTAACAGTATTTAGGGATTATCTACTGTAGTTATAACTAACAGTATTTAGGGGATTATCTACTGTAGTTATAACTAACAGTATTTAGGGATTATCTACTGTATCATACATTAGTTATAACTAACAGTATTTAGGGAGTATCTACTGTATCATACATTAGTTATAACTAACAGTATTTAGGGATTATCTACTGTATCATATTTAGGGATTATCATTAGTTATAACTAACAGTATTTAGGGGATTATCTACTGTAGCTATAACTAACAGTATTTAGGGATTATCTACTGTAGTTATAACTAACAGTATTTAGGGATTATCTACTGTAGTTATAACTAACAGTATTTAGGGATTATCTACTGTAGTTATAACTAACAGTATTTAGGGATTATCTACTGTAGTTATAACTAACAGTATTAGGGGTTATCTACTGTAGTTATAACTAACAGTATTTAGGGATTATCTACTGTAGTTATAACTAACAGTATTTAGGGAGTATCTACTGTATCATACATTAGTTATAACTAACAGTATTTAGGGATAACTAACAGTATTTAGGGATTATCTACTGTAGTTATAACTAACAGTATTTAGGGATTATCTACTGTACCATACATTAGTTATAAATAACAGTATTTAGGGTTTATCTACTGTAGTTATAACAGTATTTAGGGGATTATCTACTGTAGTTATAACTAACAGTATTTAGGGAGTATCTACTGTAGTTATAACTAACAGTATTTAGGGATTATCTACTGTAGTTATAACTAACAGTATTTAGGGATTATCTACTGTACCATACATCAGTTATAACCAACAGTGTTTAGGGATTATCAACTGTAGATCGTGGTTTTAATAAAATCAAAAGTACGGTATTTAAAAAAGACAAGAAATATATTCATTTTTTCCGAATATCGAAAAGTGTTATTTTTCTCAAACCAAAAAAAAAGCGATTTTCACATTGATGGATTGGTTCATTCTTTAGCATCTGTTAATTATCGAGTATCAACCCTATTTATTATTTAACAGTCAGGACGGCGGGAAATTACTGTCCATACATACGTTACCTGCGCCATACAGTAAACATTTTGAATGAGCGTCTTTCCACCGTATTCAAACGTTTTACGCTGTTTTCTGCTAAGAATCGGATATAAAACTGATTTTATATACCAAATAAGAAAAAACATGAAATCTTTACATAAAAGAGTCGGTCGATGGAAACCTAACTTATCCAACACTCGCTTCCTTTGCGTCCGAACACCATAAATCGTTGATTTTCAATGCAGTAACTAGAAAACAGCGTTCTGATTGGTCAAAATCGCGAAAGTTAAAATGAACGCGATTCCTTTTTGTTATAGTTGGAAAACATCTGTTGCAGAAAGTGTGGACTCTATTTTCGATTTACCTTTTTCATGCCATAATTCTGAATTAAAACAGATATTTGATATCGTTTCAAGGTAAAGCCCGGACTCATGAAACACCAACTATACCAGCACCTCCAATCCAATACTTTTCATTAGATTGTGAAATTCTACAACTGAAGTCAGAAATCGACCTCAGTACAAACTAACAATGCTGTAGATGATAAATATGTTTACACCAATGTCATACCCCTACACACTTGAATTCGATTCTTGGGTCTATTTATCAAAGTGAAATGGAAACAGTACTTTAGTTATATCCCTAATATCTACTGCAATACATTTAAAGAATAAGAATCAACATGTTGTTATGGAAGTCAAATATCATACAAAATCTGACGATTTACCAAATCCTTCAGTAAATTCATTGCACGTACGTTTTAACTTGTCATTCATATATTTAATGACCAAGTTATGACTACAATATACCCTAACAGACAGCACCATAAATAACCCATTAATAATAGGCTTGTTGTTTACGCATTCTTCATATAAATTACTTGGCACTGTGTCAAACAACCAAGCCTCTCTGAATACGAGACCAAGCAATACATTTTGGCCAAGTTGCAATTGAACGGGTCGTCTCGGTTTTGTTTCCCACTTTAAACCCGTATTAAGAAGTATAAATGTGTGTCCAATTCGCAACACTTTCTGACATCCCACTATCTGAACGTAACTTTGTGAGCTTGATCAAGTCGCATTTTACAATAGTTTATCTGACAAATAAGTACCTTTATACTTGGGACCCAGAGGACCTCAGGAAAACCTGTACATATGCAGTTTTGTTCACAATGCAGAGTTACCCATGAGCAGGTATTGATTGTTACGTCATCAGTTCGCTCGAGAAAATTACGTCATTTTCTTTTCTCGTACACATAAATGACTAAACCATGCTCACAACAATAAGTAACTCCGAATTATTGAAAGACGAAATAGTTGGGACATCTCCAGAAGAGTAGAACTAGGGGATGCTTGTCTGAATTTGTTTAAATTACTCTGTAGTTATTGTTAAAATACATCACTCTATGCGGTTGTTTGTTGCGTGATAAAATGACACAGAAAGAATAAGGTAGCATAAATAATGTGTGGAGGTCAGTCTAAAACACAGTGCAACGAGATCTACTGTTACTAGGACCTAGAAACGCTAAAATTTCATTCATAAAAGTGCATTATAGACAGCCACAACCAAAGTCATAAAATGCAGATACATCACACGTTATTTTTACTCTACCGTAAGCGTATAGTCACGTTTGTTTGAGCGAGAAAAACATTCTTTTACATGAAACAATAACATGCGTAATCCTTTCTGCAACCTCTGAAATACGAAGTTGGTCTTGCACACCGCAAGATATGCCAAATGATCCGATTTTTTAAAATTTACGCTGAGTTATGTGGAAACACGCAATGTGTACACATGTCCCGTGTACTACTGCAGACTAGAAAAGTACCGTCACAATGAGTTAAAAATACAATCTGTCCTATTTACATGGGAAAACTCGGTTAATGTTTCCTGACATAAGGTCAAGGCCGTGGGTTGTTTTGCATAAACAGCCTATGATAAACAGACCTCGCGGCCGCGGCACTTAAATTACCACCCTATAACTTTCAATTTATTTAATGTGGGTATGCTGTCATTTTGCCAAACTTTTACCAATATTTAATACAAAGAGAATTCTCATGACAAACAGAAGGATACGTGTATTGGTTTTTTTTCTCGAATTCAAATAAGAGTGTACAGCATAACTGTCAGTAATAAACCTGAACCACAACACCTATCACAGCAAGGAGCTAACACTTGCACCAAATTACAAGGTTTTTTTTTTCTATCGGTGAATTAAGTTCTTTCAAACTGCAACGTTTCGGTTGCCAGTCTTAAGCGTAAAATCTCATATTTAATAATGTATCTGTATACAAATCGTCGAAATGTACGCGTCACGTGCCCCTCTTGGAGGAGCTAGGTCTAATGTTTAAAATTTTCATACTTTCAATCAAAATTTACAAATTAATTTGAACAAAGTATCAAAAAGTATGCACACGACAAGTGTACAGAGTACCAAACCACTTTATATATCAAATTCTAGAATAATCCAACTTCAAAACCTTCGTAGTAAATACTTTATTTCAAAAAATAAACCCGACAGGTTCGCCATTTCCTCAGTTTTGCAGTACTGCACCACTGTCTTACAGACCAGCAAACAAGCGACTTACAATCGACAGCATATGCACGTGAGTATATTATATATACAGCAAGTTACCTACTTACACATACGCAATTAGATGCGGTTTTTGCCCTATATCAAATACTGAATTATTATAATGTAGTATTTCTGAAAAATGTCCAGCATGACCGTTTCATCAATGTTAGTGGACGACTAGGAGAAATCACCTACATGACAAGTTACTACAATGAACGACGTACTTCAGTTCTCAGACTGAAAGCTAGCAAGTAATGAACGATATATACTTTTTTTCCATTTTACTCACATTTCATGAAGCTTTGGTCAGTGAATCATTATTGAACTAAAGATCTTCTCTAATTCAAATAAGTATGTACGTGTGTAGCAGCAAAATAACACGTGCCGTGAACATAATATTATACGAGCATAATGGAGAGTTTCAGAAGTTTCGGGAGCTCACTATCGAGGTTCCTCGTAGGGAGACTCAGAGAGCTGAAAAAATCCATCGGAAATGTGCATTTTACACAAATTACCAGTTTACTGTCATTTATGGAAATATCTGCACTACATACATTGTACTTTCTGTTGCAAATCCACTTCCGATTTTCCTATTGGACCCTCGACAGCTTTTAAGCCGACACAATTATGCACCAAATGCTTCACGTTTAGAAAAAAAAGAAACATCCATATGTTAAGTGTCATCCAGGCACTTGGAAAGTAATGTTTGCAGTCACATACAATCGCACCAATACGAATAAAAAAAACATCCCGCGCTAAGATTCCATACATACCACGTGATGAAAAATAAATCAACATAAAAACGATATTCCACCAATCTTCCAAAAAGTAAACATATCCGAAGTAATATCTCGGAAAATGAAACAAAATTAAAAACCCGAAACTCATCTTTCCTGATAATGAATTTCATAAACTGTTCAGTCCGAATGATGGGGTGTCCCAAAAAGTCCCGCTATAGCCATCGATACAGTTCGCTTACATTGAACTTTTCTCTGCTAAATACACATTTATAATATTACAGGTCACAAATAACACGCGCACGTCAAGATGAACATGTTGATGATGGTGAGGTTGCCTTATTGCAAATGTGTGAATCATACAAAATGTTACCATATAAAAAATGTGCAGTCCTCACAAAGTTAATATTTGCGATTATCTAAAGTTCACTATTCATTAATTCCATATAGGTTGTTGTTTGGCCGGTTGGTATGGCTTCACGGCGAACGTCTCCTGCATGGGGCGTATGAAATGGTAGTCGTGTGCCTTACAGTAAGGACACGCTATCATTCGGCTGTACTCGCTGTAGAACGCTAGACCGTTGTTTATGTCAACGACGGCACGTCGACAATGTTTGCACGTAAGTCGCTTCTGACAGCAAGGCATCGCGGCGAAGATATCATAAGAATACATGGACCCAAGGAGTAGAGTGCTTCCGTCCCACTTCCTTTTGCATGCCATACATTGGACATTGCTTGCACCTTCCAGACAGTTGACGCATGCGGCGTTGATAAACTGCAGTCGGCCTTCCGATATAACCTGAACGACGCCGTCGCCGTACGCTTGTGGTGACAGAAAGAACGTACCATCGATCATTGGATAGCGATCGAACACCGGAAGTGTGCACATACACAGCACACAATTCAAAGACGACACCTTATAAGTGCTCAGATGGTTGAGAACAAAACTCCGCGTTTCGTCATTACCGGGTGGTCCGTCATCCTCCATTTTGATGTGGTACGGGTTCTGTTTGTGACGAGGAAGCATATTAAACGCAGTCAGATCGTGACGTCGTCGGAAAATGTTAGAAAACGATGTCTGAGCAGAGTCGGTCGAACACGTGTCAAACTTAGGCTTGGGGGCCCGTATCAGCATGTTGCCATTCCGAGGCGGCGACGGCGTCGGCGAGCTCGACCCCGTGGAGATGACGGAAGAACTGCCTGTACTTCCGAGACTGTCGGTCCTTGGACGGACGATAGCAGTAGTGTTAATAGGTTTACTGATGCTATTAGCACTACCTGTATTGTTGTTGTCATTTTTCTTCCCGGTCGAGCCGGAGTTCTTGTTGGGCGGATTCGACGTTCCAGTAACGCTGCGACTTACGTTATCAAGCTTGGGTTCGCTGCTGGTACTTATGTTTCGGTTTCGTATAGTGTTCGTGTTGACATTTAAGCCTACTATACTTTGTCCGTTGTTTCGGTTCCCGTTTTGACCACTGACGTTGTTGTTTCCATGGTCGACGTGGTTGTGATTAACGTTATGGTTCACGTTATGATTGACGTTATGCGACCCGCTCTTACCACTGGTAACCACGGGCATTGGACGGTCGTTTTTCTTGGCCTTTTTCTTGTGTTTCCGGGCGTTGTCATTTTTGGGGGGTGGGATGTAGTCCAAGTCTTTCCTTAAGTGACCACGCCCGCAACGACAATCACAAGCTTTGAATGCAAGATCATAACCCTTCTTGGTCCACAAATTCTGCAAACGTTGCTTTTCGCTCCAGCTACGTGCTCTGCCACACGACTTCAGGTAAGCCAACACACCGTCCTCCCAATCATCAAAACAAATTTTATGCATCCACGTACCTTCAGAACATGCATCATTGTTGCATACAACCCTGACAGCATCTCCAGCGTCCGACGGATCTATACTTTCCTCCGAACATAGACACCCAGACGGCATACAACAGCTTACAACTACATGTCGGTTATTCTCAGGCTGATTGTTGTCGTTATGCGTGCCTTCTACCACGCTGGTTTCGTTGTTGTTTGTTTCGTCTTTAACACTTCCTCGCTGACTTCGGTGATGTCTATGATGAGGCATGATTGAAATAAACGTCCAATATTTCAGAATACATCCACTGAATTAAGCGTCAATGTCTGTTCATTGCACAAACTCTCTTCCACTCCACACGCGTCTTCACATATGCCGGTAAATTTTTTCACTGAGTTCGTCGGCTTGTTTTGTTGATACAGAAAGCCGGCCTCTGACGAGCGATTTGATTGGTTTGGAATTCGGTCAGCCTATGAGCCATTGGATAGTAATGACAACATTGTGACCTTTGACCTCTACGATCAGTGATTGATATGTAGATTTGTAGCGTGTTTACAGTCGATGGAAATTAGGTCGAGGCCATTCAGAGAGCTTAGGTGTATTTATATTTTACAAAATCGCATGAGTAGCATTATTTATGTTTAATATGTTGACGAACAGGTATAGAATTTTCGGCAGGCGAACATGCTCATTTCATGAACGAATAAGTTGGTATACTGATGAGCAGATTTCATTGATTAGACTCCCATAGATCTAATTTATATTCCCGAACTGAATGAGTTTCCTGAGTGTCAAACATGGGTCATAGGAGAGAACGTTTATTTTATAATACGGCTTATGGTTACCAAGAATGATTGATATCGATTGTAATGTACAAGTATGTTTTCAGATTTTATTAAGAAAGAAAGCTGAAAAATGATGTCAATATTCTCTTACACAGTATGGATACTTGGTCAAATTGATTTAACTTATTAAACTTATTGTATCCTCTTTCATTAATGATTTATATATAACATTGAACATATCTTATTCAGTTTTTGTAATAAAATCCAAACAGTAGGAATATGAGAATGGGAAATACGTGCAAACTAATTATAAAACGAAATTATGTATACTGGGGAAATTATCAATTACAGCAAAATGTGTCGTTCTATAGATCAAGGATAAAAAAACCAAACCAACTAGTTGGTTGCAAGAAAGGCCTGTTATAATTTCAACAAACGGTTCTGTAATTCCAAATTTTTAACATATCTTACATCGAGTGCTGCGTTTTAACTATAATTTCACAATATGTTAATGCCACATTTTAAAAGAATGAATTAATATGCTTTATAAAATACATAATATAATTTGGATTATCATCAGAATTTCTTTTCAAACTAGCGTGCTATGCAAATCCAGCACTCTACAGCAGTAAACTGAAAAATGTCATCTTCTGATGCCCTTTAGAAGGTGACTTTGAATTTTTGTAATATATGGAAATTAATCCACTCGCCATCAGCACAGAATGAAGCTACTGTGTATTATGTACTCATTCTTTATAGTACACTCCCACATTTTATTTATAGAGATATTCAATAGTGTTGTCAACAAGCTTTATTTAAAGTCACATATGATAAACAATAAAACATTAACAGTGTAGTGTTATTATTGTGACAAACATAAGTATAACACAATGCATTATATAGCAATGATGTTCACTACTTATGAAATGTAGACATATTATGGTGTGACAGCTTTTCCGGGAAGAATACCGGTTTTAATTGAAAACAGTTATACATCTATAATATCCAATATCTATCCGGGAAGAATACCGGTTTTAATTGAAAACAGTTATACATCTATAATATCCAATATCTATCCGGGAAGAATACCGGTTTTAATTGAAAACAGCTATACATCTATAATATCCAATATCTATCCGGGAAGAATACCGGTTTTAATTGAAAACAGTTATACATCTATAATATCCAATATCTATCCGGGAAGAATACCGGTTTTAATTGAAAACAGTTATACATCTATAATATCCAATATCTATCCGGGAAGAATACCGGTTTTAATTGAAAACAGTTATACATCTATAATATCCAATATCTATCCGGGAAGAATACCGGTTTTAATTGAAAACTGTTATACATGTATGTGTGTACAACCACAAAACAGTGTCAGGTTTTTCATAGAGAGACTGTGAATATATCTTCTAGCGGACTAGACACAATCTATATCGTTATCAACTTCAGATGATTACATCGTTTGGATTTCACTAATCCGAGTCGGAATAAGTTGAATCGATACTTGGGACACATGACCAATGGTCAGTGCGACTGTATTTAGATGACAAGGCTTGACCAGCTGTAAACAAATTGACCATTCGCATGTTGGGTCAGAACGTCTCGCCCTTTTAGCACGCGCTGATACTAGCCATGATGACCATTAAGGGAGACCAAGGTGACAGTTTAATCCGAATAAATGCCAGAAGTGTCTTGCTGAACACAAACATTACTTTAATCATTAAGTATGTAGTTGGATCATAGCCTATTGATGCTCTATTTAACATTTGGTGGTATAAACGTACCAGAGTCTCTCAATCACATCGTCTGGTCAACCTGAACAATGTAATAATCAGATATGCTTCTGATGAGTTAGAAGAAAATAAATAAACAATGATAATAAACCCAGTTGAGACAGTCTAAATGATGCTGAATTTCAAAGATGAATTGATCAATTCCTTGTATGTTTAAAACGTCCTTTCAGACTCGATTCTTCTATATTTTCAACACGACAAATGTTGTGCTTCTCTTACATTTTACAGCCTAACAACCATCTTCAGACGAATATACCAGGTTGTTTCATCTAGTATTGGAATCGCGATCCAAAATACTGCCGTTCTCGGTAAAACAATAACATTCCTGAAACCCTCATATAAACTTTATATCACTCGTACAGCATACTATAAGAGGTTGAATTGGATTCGACAGCAAGTGTTGTGCTACTGTACTGTATGGGGGTCCGGAGGCCTTGAGTGGAAGTCCTTATGTGGGTGTCCTTAGACATTGTTTGGGAGACCTTGGGCATTGCTACTGTACTGTATGGGGGTCCGGAGGCCTTGAGTGGAAGTCCTTATGTGGGTGTCCTTAGACATTGTTTGGGAGACCTTGGGCATTGCTACTGTACTGTATGGGGGTCCGGAGGCCTTGAGTGGAAGTCCTTATGTGGGTGTCCTTAGACATTGTTTGAGAGACCTTGGGCATTGTGTGAGAGTCCTTAGACATTATGTGAGAGTCCTTGGACAATGTGTGAGAGTCCTTAGACATTATGTGAGAGTCCTTGGACTTTTTTGTGGGGGTCCTTAGACATTGAGTGGAAGTCATCAGACCTTTTTTGGGAGTTCTGAGACCCTGCGTGAGAGTCCTTTGACCTTGTGTGTTGGAAGTCCTTAGACATTGAGTGGGAGTCCTTTAGGCCGTTTGTGGGAGTTCTCGGACCTTGTGTGGGAGTGCGAAGGCCTTGTGTGGAAGTTCTGATACCTTGTGTGGGAGTGCAAAGGTCTTGTGTGGAAGTTCTGATACCTTGTGTGGGAGTGCGAAGGCCTTGTGTCGAAGTTCTTAGACCTTGTGTGGGAGGACGAAGGCCTCGTGTGGAAGTCCTTAGACCTTGTGTGGGAGGACGAAGGCCTTGTGTGGAAGTCTTTAGACCTTGTGTGGGAGCACGAAGGCCTTGTGTGGGAGTACGAAGGCCTTGTGTGGAAGTTCTGATACCTTGTGTGGGAGTGCAAAGGTCTTATGTGGAAGTTCTTAGACCTTGTGTGGGAGCACGAAGGCCTTGTGTGGAAGACCTTAGACCTTGTGTGGGAGTGCGAAGGCCTTGTGTGGAAGTTCTTAGACCTTGTGTGGGAGCACGAAGGCCTTGTGTGGAAGTTCTTAGACCTTGTGTGGGAGCACGAAGGCCTTGTGTGGAAGTTCTTAGACCTTGTGTGGGAGCACGAAGGCCTTGTGTGGAAGTCCTTAGACCTTGTGTGGGAGCACGAAGGCCTTGTGTGGAAGTTCTGATACCTTGTGCGATCATCATTTTTTGCCTTTTGTGCTGAAGTCCTTTGACTTTGGTGGAAGTTTCGAGACTTTGACTAGAAATTCTCAAAACCTTGTCACAAAGGACACCGAGTGTGGAAAAGAAAGCATAGAAAGAAAGAAATACAAAATAGGAAAAGGTGAATTTACTGTTGTCGCGGGAATAGCAAAGATCTGCTTCTACTTTATGCGTGGAAACATGTATTATAACCAGAAATGTACCTGACGGTGCGGGATAGTGGATTTTGGTCCAAACAAACAATTAAAAAAAAAAATTCTTTTCCACAGACCACAGACGGCTCCAGTGAAACAACAAAACACAATAACATGCGTCATCGCCCTGTATGATTCACACACTGTTGCATCACATGGAAATATCCACAGCATTAATTTTAGACATTATGCAAGCTTGAGTTTCCAATAGAATTAAGTATTGTTACAGTCCTATCCATTCAGGCAAAGAAAACAGAAATCTGACTCTGAAAAATGTCTTGTCTAAATGTAAGTATTCACCGGAAGTTACAATTAGCTAAACAGCATGTTGTATTACATTACTAAAAGTCACATGACGTGCACAGTATGGAATTTGGCCATTTGGAAGTGGGCGACACACATTTACTCAAGAAAAAGCTTGCTGACTATCAATCTCTTGCATGGTTCATAGATTCTGACAATTCAAACAGGATTGGTTTTTTATGTAAATAAATAAACAGTGTGAACATAAATGCTAGCAAAGATTAGCATTGTAAAACGATGAAAGTGCATTTAAAACCGGAAGTTGCTTTATGGTAAATACTTAAAGCTGCATCTGTTGTCACTCCTATTGAGTTTTTGTTTTTTAATGTAAACTAGTAAAAACACTTCTGGAATATCCTTATCCATTTCCATTTTGGTAACAGACGGAAACAGATGTCATTTCCGGTTGATTAAAGGGCATAGCTAGCTATATAAATATTTCCTCTAGCCAGTACATTAAATAAAAGTTTAAGATTGTCTGGGTCCATTGTTATGGAGTTTGTCATCGCTGAGGTTTGCCTCCGTCGGCTGACTGTTATGTAACATGTAGTAGTACGAGGCCCATGTAGGGCACATCCATCTTAATGCAAAAATATCTCGCGATGTGATGAACTCGCTTGATCATGTACCTCTCACCTGTACTTCTATTGGCTGCACCACGTATCGTATGGCTGTTTACACTGACTGATAATTTAAGGTGATTTTTTTTCCAAAACATTGGACCCCTTAGGACACTTTGATATTTCCATTGTCCCCCAACTATCCTGTTACGTAATCCACCACACAAGTAACGGACGCATTAACATATGCACGTATTACAGGGCCAAACCAAACTTAACACTCAGCCAGGCTGCATCTGTCAGGCGAGTTCCCGGAAACATATTCACATTTGTTTGATCTGTTTACAACAGTGACCTTGTGTACTTGTTTACAATTCGCTACGGTGATGTAGAGTGAGGTTGTATACCAACATGTATCACCAAAACGTGCAGGGCAGGCAGTTTATCACCCAAAATACTGTAATATGTAGTTTAAATTTGTGCGAACAAAACAAATTTAAGTAACCAGATACCTTTCAAAAAAGTGTGGTAAAAGGGTCAGAAGTTTAACCGCCTACTGACAAACGGCGTGTTTCCTATTTATGAAAAAATCTGATTAAATAAAAAAACACCTAGCAACACATCTCGTATGTCGTCAGACACATATTTGAAGAACTACTTGTATGTGATTCCGCCATTTTAGGAGAGAGGATATATACGTCTTTCCAAAATTCCAGCCGTTTGTAGCATAGCAATGCCACTCTACTCCATGGTTAATAAATGAATATATATATATATATATATATAAGAATACAATGGATGTGTTTGTATTTATGGCTCCAAGGTCAATCCCGATATATATATATATATATATATATATAAGAATACAATGGATGTGTTTGTATTTATGGCTCCAAGGTCAATCCCGAGGTCGCCGTTACCTCAGGACACAGCTGCCGAGCATAAGAATAATTCGTACGAGATCGAAATTCTGGAGCGTTGGGTGAAAGGTCAAGGTCATAATTAGTACATACATTTACAATTGTATTATATACACTAATTTGCGTCGGAGAGGGGCGTCCACGGAAAAAACGGAATGAACGTCCTCTTACCACTCTTTCATATTAAAGAGTTTGCTAGTCTGTCTTAGTCTGTCTTCTTTTGTGAGTCCTTGTGTGTGTGCTTTATTGGTAATATAATGCTACATGTATTTTATATAACGTTACGTTGCCAAGGTTCCAGGCCAGCATATCAACAAACGTTTGTGGTGTACCACTCCGTACTATTCGTTTACGTTATGTACCTTCTCTACACTACAGCCATTTCACAAAGTTTGTATCAATACTCTTTTCCTGAACTTGTTTTTCATTATAGCTTTTGGCTGATTGAGAAGTGTATGGTAACGCGCCAGAATTTGATTGTTTTATTTAGAGAAGTCAAATAGTAGGACTCTAGAATGGCAAAACAGATGTTTATGGAGTTTACTGGTAACCAGGCAACGTTCACTGAACCGGAATCATTGCATGATAGTAAGAGTTAACTTAACAAACTTTTAGTAAGAGTTAACTTAACAAACTTTCCTCGTTGACCATCCGCCCGAACGAGGAAGGGTATGAGTTATGTTTCGACCAATGCAGGACATTAATTCTATCCTGAGCGAGGTAGGATATCAGTTAAGTCCTGAGCGAGGTAGGGTGTGAGTTACGTTCCGACCAATACAAGGTATTAGTTCTGTACTGTGCGAGGTAGGGTATGAGTAGTTCTGTCTTGGACGAGGAAGGCTATGAGAAGTTCTGTCTTGGACGAGGAAGGCTATGAGTAGTTTTGTCTTGGACGAGGAAGGCTATGAGTATTCTGTCTTGGACGAGGAAGGCTATGAGTAGTTCTGTCCTGCACGAGGATTGCTATGAGTAGTTCTGTCCTGCACGAGGAAGGCTATGAGTAATTCTGTCTTGGACGAGGAAGGCTATGAGTAGTTCTGTCTTGGACGATGAAGGCTATGAGTAGTTCTGTCTTGGACGAGGAAGGCTATGAGTAGTTCTGTCCTACACGAGGATGGCTATGAGTAGCTCTGTCCTGCACGAGGAAGGCCATGAGTAGTTCTGTCCTGCACGAGGAAGGCTATGAGTAATTCTGTCTTGGACGAGGATGGCTATGAGTAGTTCTGTCCTGCACGAGGATGGCTATGAGTAGTTCTGTCCTGCACGAGGAAGGCCATGAATAGTTCTGTCCTGCACGAGGAAGGCTATGAGTAATTCTGTCTTGGACGAGGAAGGCTATGAGTAGTTCTGTCTTGGACGAGGAAGGCTATGAGTAGTTCTGTCTTGGACGAGGAAGGCTATGAGTAGTTTTGTCTTGGACGAGGAAGGCTATGAGTAGTTTTGTCTTGGACGAGGAAGGCTATGAGAAGTTCTGTCTTGGACGAGGAAGGCCATGAGTAGTTCTGTCCTGCACGAGGAAGGCTATGAGTAATTCTGTCCTGCACGAGGAAGGCTATGAGTAGTTCTGTCCTGCACGAGGAAGGCTATGACTAGTTCTGTCTTGGACGAGGAAGGCTATGAGTAGTTCTGTCTTGGACGAGGAAGGCTATGAGTAGTCCTGTCTTGGACGAGGATAGCTATGAGTAGTTCTGTCTTGGACGAGGAGGGCTATGAGTAGTTCTGTCCTGCACGAGGAAGGCTATGAGTAGTTCTGTCTTGGACGAGGTAGGCTATGAGTAGTGCTGTCTTGGACGAGGATAGCTATGAGTAGTTCTGTCCTGCACGAGGATGGCTATGAGTAGTTCTGTCCTGCACGAGGAAGGCCATGAGTAGTTCTGTCCTGCACGAGGAAGGCTATGAGTAATTCTGTCTTGGACGAGGAAGGCTTTGAGTAGTTCTGTCCTGCACGAGGAAGGCTATGAGTAATTCTGTCTTGGACGAGGAAGGCTATGAGTAGTCCTGTCTTGGACGAGGAAGGCTTTGAGTAGTTCTGTCCTGCACGAGGAAGGCTTTGAGTAGTTCTGTCTTTGACGAGGAAGGCTATGAGTAGTTCTGTCTTGGACGAGGAGGGCTATGAGTAGTTCTGTCCTGCACGAGGAAGGCTATGAGTAGTTCTGTCTTGGACGAGGAAGGCTATGAGTAGTTTTGTCCTGAAATGAGTTCTCGTGCTACCGTATCCTTGTTTTGATATTTTAGTGAGAGAGAGCACCATTATATTGTATTTCATACCTCTGGTGCGGTGTGACAATGTTGTGTACCGCGCAGCGTTTGACCGCAATAATCATGAACTCCTTCTGAAGACTGATGCACTACTGTCGCAGACTTTGTACTAATTCTAAAAGAACATACTCACAGGACAGGTGGCACATTGGTAAGAAAAAGGATAGCAGATACCATTACATACAACAAATTCGGTTACGTACCACAATTCACATTAACACGATCGGTCTCAGACGAAAGCTATAGTTGTGTCGTGATTTGAAATAGATCGTCCAAAAATAGACAGATTGTGATTGAGATTCTGATGTAATTTGTATAAAGGATATGATACGACATTCATAAAACCTAAGTGTGTGAGGTGACTTGTCACTATATATAACAACGTATGATCGCAGCATGCCTAAGAGGCTACTCCACGTTACTCAAGCACCATTACACTTTCTGATTTTAACCCTGGCAAGTCGGTCACTGATCATCATCACATTCACGTCAGGTATTCATGGTTAGCTTGAGAGAACGACATTTTCTATTAATCATAATTGTTACAACACACAAGGACTACACTGTGTAGGTCCCAGTTAGAAATGACCTACATTCAGATGTGACATAAGTTATATAAAAATCTCTGATATTGTGTAAATATGAGCTCATACTTTTCCTCTACGTCTACAAAACGGCCTCACATCAGTCCTGCTATTCTATAATGTTTCATTCATTACTTAATAAAACAAAAATAATCTAAGCTTCGCGTTTTGTCCTTGATACTTTTCACCAAACAGATATATCCATGAAATCATAAACAGTTAAACATTAACATGTATTCACGGAATCAACGAGACAGTATTGTTGGTAAAACCACTAAATCAAATCACCACGAAAACTTCCTTACACCATGGAACATCCGGGCCTGTAACCATGGTGTCACGGCGCTATCGCGAACAAGAATTCTATGCAGCAAAATATGACTTCGCAAGAAGAAATAATTAGCAAATGATCAGATCTTACGGGTTTGAAAGTAGACTGCACAAATGAGAACAATGGCCATAGATTACTGGGATATATATAGATATAATATGTCCATGTGGTTATTTAATAACGCTATGAAATCCGTGCAAAAGTCATTAAATGCGTATATGTAAAGGCTTTATTAATAGACGGAACTTTTTAAATACAGATAAAAGTACAATAAAATAAGCCTTGTGTGACAACTTTATAGGTCACAGCTGCTATTTATAAACATGGCGCTAAACGTCCAACCTGACATTTAGCGATACCGTTCGTTATCTACGATAAACGTGAAGAGAACAGTGGCTTCTGTCAATATGTTGTCGTGAGGATTAGCTAACTCATAGTATTATTACTATTATTACTATTTTCTATTTTTGATGTAGAAAAAATTAATAAATCGAAACCTCACTAAATTATTCAGCTAACATGTTGATATCGCGGAGTGATGACCATGTGTAACAAATGTAGTCAATTTTTATGAATATTCTTGTCGAAATGTACATCTAACTCTGACCATTTCTGCTACATCGAATGAAAGCTACAACATATAGGACAGAGTGGACATGTTCCGCCCACTGAGCTAAAGCTACAACATATAGGACAGAGTGGACAGATTCCACCCACATAGCTAAATGTACAACATATAGGACAGAGTGGACAGATTCCACCCACATAGGACAGAGTGGACAGATTCCACCCACATAGGTAAATGTACAACACATAGGACAGAGTGGACATATTCCACCCACATAGCTAAATGTACAACACATAGGACAGAGTGGACAGATTCCACCCACATAGCTAAATGTACCACACATAGGACAGAGTGGACAGATTCCACCCACATAGGACAGAGTGGACAGATTCCACACACATAGCTAAATGTCCAACACATAGGACAGAGTGGACAGATTCCACCCACATAGGACAGAGTGGACAGATTCCACCCACATAGCTAAATGTACAACACATAGGACAGAGTGGACAGATTCCACCCACATAGCTAAATGTACAACACATAGGACAGAGTGGACATATTCCACCCACATAGCTAAATGTACCACACATAGGACAGAGTGGACAGATTCCACCCACATAGCAGAATGTACCACACATAGGACAGAGTGGACAGATTCCACCCACATAGGACAGAGTGGACAGATTCCACCAACAAAGCTAAATGTACAACACATAGGACAGAGTGGACATATTTCACCCACTGAGCTAAATGTACAACACATAGGACAGAGTGGACATGTTCCACCCACATAGCTAAATGTACCACACATAGGACAGAGTGGACAGATTCCACCAACAAAGCTAAATGTACAACACATAGGACAGAGTGGACAAAGCTAAATGTACCACACATAGGACAGAGTGGACATATTCCACCCACATAGCTAAATGTACCACACATAGGACAGAGTGGACAGATTCCACCAACAAAGCTAAATGTACCACACATAGGACAGAGTGGACATATTCCACCCACATAGCTAAATGTACCACACATAGGACAGAGTGGACAGATTCCACCCACATAGGACAGAGTGGACAGATTCCACCCACATAGCTAAATGTACCACACATAAGACAGTGGACATATTCCACCCACATAGCTAAATGTACCACACATAGGACAGAGTGGACAGATTCCACCCACATAGCTAAATGTACAACACATAGGGCAGAGTGGACATGTTCCACCCACATAGCTAAATGTACCACACATAGGACAGAGTGGACAGATTCCACCCACATAGCTAAATGTACAACACATAGGACAGAGTGGACATATTCCACCCACATAGCTAAATGTACCATACATAGGACAGAGTGGACAGATTCCACCAACAAAGCTAAATGTACCACACATAGGACAGAGTGGACATATTCCACCCACATAGCTAAATGTACCACACATAGGACAGAGTGGACAGATTCCACCAACAAAGCTAAATGTACAACACATAGGACAGAGTGGACATGTTCCACCCACATAGCTAAATGTACCATACATAGGACAGAGTGGACAGATTCCACCCACATAGGACAGAGTGGACAGATTCCATCCACATAGGACAGAGTGGACAGATTCCACCCACATAGCTAAATGTACCATACATAGGAAAGAGTGGACAGATTCCGCCCACACAGCTAAATGTACCACACATAAGACAGTGGACATATTCCGCCCACATATCTAAAGGTACAACACATAGGATAGAGTGGACAGATTCCGCCCACATAGCTAAAGGTACAACACATAGGACAGAGTGGACAGATTCCACCAATATAGCTAAATGTACAACACATAGGACAGAGTGGACAGATTCCACCCACATAGCTAAAGGTACCACACATAGGACAGATTGGACAGATTCCACCAATATAGCTAAATGTACACATAGGACAGAGTGGACAGATTCCACCAACATACAGCACGCACATTGATGGCAAAGAGACAAAAATCGCGAAACGTATTTTTAGAATCAACAATATTGAATTCCTTTCAGTCGTTAAAAGTTTATTTTGCAATATAAGATATCAACGATATTCTTTACATTTTTATGGAGTGTTTGTGACCGGGATGTAAACAGATACAAACGACATGTAATTCCTCTTGTTTTTGATAAACGTTTAAATGTCTACATCAATTTGAGTCGACTGGGTAAAATCTGCATAAATAAGTTATATCTGTTTGGGTATGAATATCAACTTCGTCTCGAGACCGAAATAGAAACATCATGAGCAGCGGCATCACGTGACGATTGTTTCGTGCCTGGAGATGCCTGATTAGTTTGGTTCAATTTTATCAATTTGATCGTATTGTGAAAAGCAAAATATACATAGTTGATGAAGATGCTCATAAGGACAAGTTTGTTCATTCCTGTGTTCTGGCTTCTAGACTTAGATTTGAGTTATTATTAATGAAAATAAAAACAAATTTATTTTATTACTATATTATTTTACATTATTCTCTAGTTCGTTTTAAGCACTGAACTGTTTACAGTTGGCATTGATGGGCATATGAATGACATAGACAACTCCGCTTACCATGCGTAATTTTAGCTTTGTTCCGTATGTAACATTCGTTAGGATGATATACAGACTGGTCTAGTTCAGAGGTCATAACTTCAAAGGAGTAGAAACAGGGAATTGTGTGTTGACATCTTGGAGTAAACATACAATCAGTGACATTGACTTTCATTATAAAGTTAGTTATTTTCTATTTTTATGTTGTTTCTCACTGCCATGGAATGTTTCGTCTCGGTTTGCTGCACATCAACTATGTCACCAGTAAATATGGTACTATGTAGTAGTATTACAAACCTGTTGTATGTCGTGTGTCTAGATTATACCACACACAACCTGTTGTATGTCGTGTGTCTAGATTATACCACACCCAACCTGTTGTATGTCTAGATTATACTACACACAACCTGTTGTATGTCTAGATTATACTACACACAACCTGTTGTATGTCTAGATTATACCATACACAGCCTGTTGTATGTCTAGATTATACTACACACAACCTGTTGTATGTCTAGATTATACTACACACAACCTGTTGTATGTCTAGTTTATACCATACACAGCCTGTTGTATGTCTAGATTATACCATACACAGCCTGTTGTATGTCTAGATTATACTACACACAACCTGTTGTATGTCTAGATTATACCACACACAACCTGTTGTATGTCTAGATTATACCACACACAACCTGTTGTATGTCTAGATTATACCACACACAACCTGTTGTATGTCTAGATTATACCATACACAACCTGTTGTATGTCTAGATTATACCATACACAACCTGTTGTATGTCTAGATTATACCATACACAACCTGTTGTATGTCTAGATTATACCACACACAACCTGTTGTATGTCTAGATTATACTACACACAACCTGTTGTATGTCTAGATTATACTACACACATCCTGTTGTATGTCTAGATTATACTACACACAACCTGTTGTATGTCTAGATTATACTACACACAACCTGTTGTATGTCTAGATTATACCACACACAACCTGTTGTATGTCGTGTGTCTAGATTATACCACACACAACCTGTTGTATGTCGTGTGTCTAGATTATACCACACACAACCTGTTGTATGTCGTGTGTCTAGATTATACCACACACAACCTGTTCTACACGGCACACTGTACCCCTTCTACACGGCACACTGTACCCCTTCTACACGGTACACTGTACCCCTTCTACACGGTACACGGTGGTTCACTGTAATGATACACTGTACCCCTTCTACATGGTACACTCTCGCCCCTTCTATACGGTACACGGTGGTTCACTGTAATGATACACTGTACCCCTTCTACATGGTACACTCTGGCCCCTTCTACATGGTACACGGTGCCCCTGTAATGATACACTGTACCCCTTCTACACGGTACACGGTGGTTCACTGTAATTATACACTGTACCCCTTCTACATGGTACACTCTCGTCCCTTCTACACGGTACACGGTGGCCCCTGTAATGATACACTGTACCCCTTCTACACGGTACACTCTCGTCCCTTCTACACGGTACACGGTGGCCCCTGTAATGATACACTGTACCCCTTCTACACGGTACACTCTCGCCCCTTCTACACGGTACACAGTGCCCCTGTAAATGAGGGTTTGCCTTTAGAAGTCCTCTGGGTCGTTCACAGCGAGACACACGTGGGTATTTAAATGTAAGTACTTGTATATAGGTAATGTTTCCGTATAGATAGATATGCGGGTAATCAGTGTACAAACGCAACGCTGATTATATCCCGACAATTAATCGATTTCTACGAGATCAATATGTTCTCTGATAATCGGCAAAAATCTAAGTACAATAAACCTGTGGTAAAGTACATGTATATAACGAAAATCAATTACACCGTGCTGAGAAAAAACTACGTGTTTCGCGGTATATAACACTAGGTAGGTCGATGTAAAACGGGATATCCAGATAACCACAATGTCTTTTAGAGTACAATGTCATACCAAACCCAGGAATAAGCATATAATTAGAAGTACACAGTACTTAGTATAGTGGGAAGGTATCTCGACTATTGGTATATAACGTGCCTGTTTATTTATTTAAGACGATTTCATAACACGAGAGAAGATTGTATCAATCACATCAATAAATCTGGCTGAAAAAACTTTGATGTCATTGTAACCTGACAAATCAGTTGTATAATGATATAAAGTATGACTAACGTATGTAATGCCTCCTCTTGACTGATCGTAGATGTAAAATATAGTGCTGAGAATGATCTCATTCCCAACATATATAGATAAGTACCAACATATATACATTCTGATCACAACTAAAACGAAAATTAAGACTTGTATTTGTCATGCATTTCTTAAGATCATGTTAGGTATTTCATATGATCTGCAATATCACGTAAGTGTTTCAATCCTCAGGAGGGAAACATCGGTTAAACAAGGCTAGACCAACCCGGGGTTCTATAGATCTGACAGGCGTCGTTCGTTATAGACTTGGTCCGACAGTACAAGCTCGACAGACTACGCTTTAGACTTAGTCCGACAGTGCAAGCTCGACAGACTACTTTATAGACTTGGTCCGACAGTACAAGCTCGTTATAGACTTGGTCCGAGTACAAGCTACGTTATAGACTTGATCCGACAGTACAAGCTCGACAGACTACGTTACAGACTTGGTCCGACAGTACAAGCTCGACAGACTACTTTATAGACTTGGTCCGACAGTACAAGCTCGACAGACTACGTTATAGACTTGGTCCGACAGTACAAGCTCGACAGACTACGTTATAGACTTGGTCCGACAGAGCAAGCTCGACAGACTACGTTATAGACTTGGTCCGACAGTACAAGCTCGACAGACTACGTTATAGACTTGGTCCGACAGTACAAGCTCGACAGACTACTTTATAGACTTGGTCCGACAGTACAAGCTCGACAGACTACGTTATAGACTTGGTCCGACAGTACAAGCTCGACAGCCTACGTTATAGACTTGGTCCGACAGTACAAGCTCGACAGACTACTTTATAGACTTGGTCCGACAGTACAAGCTCGACAGACTACGTTATAGACTTGGTCCGACAGTACAAGCTCGACAGACTACGTTATAGACTTGGTCCGACAGAGCAAGCTCGACAGACTACGTTATAGACTTGGTCCGACAGTACAAGCTCGACAGACTACTTTATAGACTTGGTCCGACAGTACAAGCTCGACAGACTACGTTATAGACTTGGTCCGACAGTCTCTGTTATAGACTAGGTCCGACAGTATATTATAGTCTAGGTCCGACAGTCTGTTATAGTCTAAACCCGACAGTCTCTGTTATAGACTAGGTCCGACAGTCTATTATAGTCTAGGTCCGACAGTCTGTTATAGTCTAGGTCCGAC
Source organism: Ylistrum balloti (assembly GCF_031769215.1). NCBI lineage: Eukaryota > Metazoa > Mollusca > Bivalvia > Pectinida > Pectinidae > Ylistrum > Ylistrum balloti. The sequence continues at coordinate 1,276,938 of NW_026782006.1, read as the reverse complement.
AGTCTGTTATAGTCTAGGCCCGACAGTCTGTTATAGTCTAGACTCATCATTCTCTGTTATTGTCCACGCTCTTTCCCATGGTGACAATGAAATTTTACTAGGTTTAGCTGTTCAGAAATACCTTCAAATTGACCGTCCGTTATAGCTTAGAACAAAGCAAGCTCGACATACTACGTTATAGACTTGGTCCGACAGTACAAGCTCGACAGACTACGTTATAGACTTGGTCCGACAGTACAAGCTCGACAGACTACGTTACAGACTTGGTCCGACAGTACAAGCTCGACAGACTACGTTATAGACTTGGACCGACAGTACAAGCTCGACAGACTACGTTATAGACTTGGTCCGACAGTACAAGCTCGACAGACTACGTTATAGACTTGGTCCGACAGTACAAGCTCGACAGACTACGTTACAGACTTGGTCCGACAGTACAAGCTCGACAGACTACGTTATAGACTTGGTCCGACAGTACAAGCTCGACAGACTACGTTATAGACTTGGTCCGACAGTACAAGCTCGACAGACTACGTTATAGACTTGGTCCGACAGAGCAAGCTCGACAGACTACGTTATGGACTTGGTCCGACAGAGCAAGCTCGACAGACTACGTTATAGACTTGGTCCGACAGTACAAGCTCGACAGACTACTTTATAGACTTGGTCCGACAGAGCAAGCTCGACAGACTACGTTATAGACTTGGTCCGACAGTACAAGCTCGACATACTACGTTATAGACTTGATCCGACAGTACAAGCTCGACAGACTACGTTATAGACTTGATCCGACAGTACAAGCTCGACAGACTACTTTATAGACTTGGTCCGACAGTACAAGCTCGACAGACTACGTTATAGACATGGTCTGACAGTCTCTGTACTAGACTAGCACCGACAGTTTTGTAAAAGTTTAAACCATAAGGCTTCTGTTGCAGACTAGGTAGGAAACCGAAAGTCTTTACTATAGTATAAGTCCGTCAGTCTCTGTTTTAGTCTAAAACACGACAGTCTCTGTTATAGACTAGGTCCGGCAGTCTCTGTTATAGTGTAGGCCCGACAGTCTCTGTTATAGACTAGGCCCGACAGTCTCTGTTATAGTGTAGGCCCGACAGTCTCTGTTATAATCTAGGCCCGACAGTCTGTTATAGTCTAGACTCATCTACGCTCTTTCCCATGGTGACAACGAATTTATACTAGGTTTAGCTGTTTAGAAATACCTTCAAATTGACCGTACGTTACCGCTTAGAACAAAGAAGACATGATTTCAAAGATCCAAGCTAGAGGTCTAGTTAGTACTAGTTTCAGTGGTAGTGTCCTGCAGAAAGAAATATTTCCGTATCTCAAACATAATTTGTTAATAGACATACTACCTTACAGATTTAAAACATATATAAATCTATATGAAATATATACAAAGGACATATCTCGAAGTGAATGAATCTTGGTCGACTACCTCATCAGTTTCAGTGTAATACACACAATTCTAGCCTGTATAGGTAATGGAGGGTATTCAATAGTTATAGTTATTAGTAGAAAGAATCATACCAAGAAAGAGATAGTTTCCAAATCAATGCGATGAAGTTTATCAGAAAATGACCGGAAATAGCACACAATAAAATTCTAAATATCATATTCCTGGAATAGGCAAAACATCACACATTGTGGCACGAAAATACAAAACAAACAATACTTAACAAGGGAGACAATCCAAATAAATTAACTGTAAATGTCATTAAATAAATAACTTGTTACATCGACTACTGTTTTTGATATTTTATTAGAACATGTCAGTCAACAAAGAACAAACAAATGTACTGTATTAAAAGGTCTATAGATAACAATGTGTTTGTTTTACTTTTCCATAGTAACGATGTGTCCATCATAAAGTTACATTACGTGAAGGGAATTCGCCCCATATATCACACACTCACGAATTCCTGTTTAAAATGAACAAGTCCCTCAGGGCATTTGTCTATGTTCAGCTTCTACTCTTACACATCTGAGCGATGACTGGTATGAAATCATTTCGACATTAACATCCTTTCATTATGACGTGACAAAAATCTGACCATCACGATACGACGTAAGACTTCAACTAAATGCCATTTTTATGAATTCTTTGGTTCAGCGAACCTAGAGATCTTTTTGCGGGTATTATGATACATTTAATAAAAGATTAAAATTTATTTCAGCTGGCATCCATTACCAATACGAAAACGAATGACCGATACAAGAGCAGAGTGACAGATTGTCAGAGGCAAGGGGTGGGACGAATTGTTGAAAACACTAAAATAAAAAGTTAAATAAAAACATCTACATATTCAGCCAGTAACACGCGTTAATGATAAACATCTCCAAATATATGGGATACCATTACGTAATTTACATACAGCAGGATACACGTGTTACTACTACTAACAATCGGACCATTGTATGATTGTATTGTAAATGATACTGACTGTTACCCCACGAAAGTTTATGTTAATGTATTAGGTTCTCAATGTGTTTCGAAATGACAATAAGTAGCGATGTTAGTGGTCACACCGGTTCTTTAAAATTTGTTTCTAGATGGAAATATAATTTTATTGGTCCAAGCGAAATCGAAAATACAGAGATATTTTACACCTTAACAATATTCCAATTTTTGTTATAGGTACAGTTCCAAAAAAGGTACAAACAGTAGGGATGAGGCAGGGAGGGGGCTAGAAGATATGTTGTCCCAAACCCTTAAAATATTATGGTAACCACCCCCACACACAAACCACAAACACATGATGTCGAATTTGTCTGTTGGGCCTATCAATACCAGGGGGGTGATATCTTGGTCCTTTTTATTGGTCAGAAAGATCGAGCGTCACTTTTTTATCTTGTTCCGGTCATTTTAGGGTAGGTGTGTCAATTTATATCTTGTCCCGGTCATTTTAGGGTAGGGGTGTTAATTAATATCTTGTTCTGGTCATTTTAGGGTAGGTGTGTCAATTTATATCTTGTCCCGGTCATTTTAGGGTAGGTGTGTCAATTTATATCTTGTCCCGGTCATTTTAGGGTAGGGCACGGCAGAGTAGGGTACAGTACGGTACGGTATGGGGTAGGGTAGGGAAGGTAAGGTAGAGTAAAGTAGGGTAGGGTAGGGAAGGGAAGGGTAGGGAACGGTACGGTACGGTATGGGGTAGGGTAGGGTAGGGTACAGTACAGTACAGTACGGTACGGTATGGGGTAGGGTAGGGTAGGGCAGGGTACGGTACGGTAGGGTGAGGAACAATAAGGTACGGTAGGGTACAGTGCGGCAGAGTAGGGTAGGTTAGGGTAGGATAGGTTAGGGTAAGTTTAGGGTACTGTAAGGTACGGTAGGTTACGATAGGGTTGGGTACAGTAGGGTACGGCATAGGACTAAGGTAGTGTATCTATTTGTTATTCAATACCACATACACGACATCATTCATTAGCTCTTCATACCCAACAAATGTATAATGTAGGACGATGATAACATTTGTTACAATGACACGATGATCATCAGAGACAGAATCCAGAAAGTTGTTGTATAGTTACATAACTGTATCATACTACAGAGCATGGATAGGGTGGAGCTACGGGGCTATCTCTCTACTACTACTGCCAGTTATATATAGAAAGATAGATTTACTTTGGTCAAACCAAACAGGAGAATGGATATTAACATCGGGGTCGATAACAGCCTAGGTTGAAATACCTTTAGTAATATAGTTACGAAGAGCGGCTTCCATTGAATTGTTAATGCTCCAAACCATGTTTAATTAATATCAGTTCTGCCATTTCATATTATCTGGTAGTGTTTGGCGACGGAAGGACACCGCCTTCGACTATCTAGGAGCTTGGTAGGCTAAATATTATTTTATCATCTAGTTAATTATGACGATGGAAATGACATTAAATTAGCATTAATCGATAGAGGGTAATCGGAGTCTCAATCGGGGAGTCCATATCAGTAAAGTTGTTGTTGTGGTCACGTGAGCATTTGTTTGTTGTGTTCCGGGCTGGCACGGTCACCTCGGGTCATCTCGAGGCTAATGTGTTATGAATGCCACTCAAAGGCAACAAATCAACCGGTCACCTTGGCTCGGAAGTGATCCCCGTACAGTAGAGTTTTTAACATTTGACTGTAAGTGGTGTGGAACATAGTAAATGATACACAGAAGATTTTCTTTATTCTGTCTGTCCAGCTCTGGCTTTCGCGCCATGACTTCCAATGTTAAACCACTGGCCTTGTTTACTGTCGTTTACTTAGTATCTTACAACCCAGACAGTTGTGAATGTATTACTTGCGGGTTTTGGTTCCATGTTACACAAATGTTACTTTTTAATTTTTGGCAACTTACATTAATTACATTGGCTTTCGCATTGAAGAGAATACAAATCAAAGACATGCCAACCATGTATATTTATAATTTCTTACAATTTACACAAAAACATCTTATAACTTAAACAAAAATATCTTACAATTTGCACATGTCTTAAAATGAAAAAAATCTTACAGTCTTACAATGTGAAGGTTTTACGAGGATACAAGACTCAAGTGATAGCAAATCAAAATACACCACGAGACTTGCTTTACAGAACTTTAAGTGTTTTGGGCCACAGAAACACCGCTTAGAGGTATGACGAGACTAAGACATATTTTTAAATCAGTCTATAATGGAAATATATTCTGCTTCTTGATTACCTTTTTTTGACGGCATAATTTTCTTAGTTTGTCACACAGAATAAATGTGTTACGACGGAGATGGGAACATCGTGACAGCCGTGTACTTTAATGCTACATGAATACATTCTGTTGGTGACCCAACATATCGTTTATCATAGACACAAAACAACTGGAAATGCGTGTGTTTATTTCAATATGACAATAACAACAAACGACATTGACAGTTTAAAAACACTTGTTTGGGTGTTCTTATAAACATCGCTTTTTTGTCAATTTTATTCTGTACTTTTTCCTCCACATGTCACGGTTATCTTGACTAAGATGACTTTTTTCCATTTCATTTGTATCCCAGAGAAAGCATCTGCCTTCGCACTGCCAGCTTTGACCTCTCTTTGTTTAGAAAACACATGCCGCCCACAATACGACGACCTTGAGGAAGTCCATTATTACGATAGCAAATAACACGGGTTAGGTCAACTTCATCGAACGTTCTTGACGAACTTGTAAAAATTAAGTCCATTCACATGAAAAAAGATTAAAGATAAATGTCAATTTTAACATGGCATGACAGTTCTCGCATAAATTAGAATACTGTCTTTTTGTAATTTTGGAATATGGCGTAGTATTGGAGCCATGCATCAGACAGACGAAGCTGACTGAATCACACATCCGTCTCGATGAGTTCATGGCCAGGGCAGAATGGCCGAACAGCGTTATTAAGTGTATTTCGTAGTGTTTACGAACATTCGACCAATCGAATTCGAGAATAGATAAGGCTGAATATAATTATTGATTAAAATACTTTCGTACATGGCATTTTAGGAACCGAACATGTAACAGAATGGATATTTGTTTTCACCAGGACGCGACAATAAATCTCCAAACAAGAGTTGAGAGTACCTCAGTACTTTACGGTTGTTTACAACTCGTGTTTTTCAAGATCACTTGACAGTCGACAGGCAGTGAGGTCTGGATACATCATATATGTAAAAGAACATTTTTCTGTACTTTACAGAAAGAAATCAACATTATTGAACACTACTATAATCAAATTCAGCCTGGTATCAGAAACACGAAGTCGTTTTACACAGGGTCAATGGTCAGTGACCCGTGTCTTCTGTAAGAGAGACATACTGACATTTCATTACATTACGAAATGCTGCTATAACTGCCTGCTGAAAGAAAGAAATATTTACATTGTAAAGTACCCGGGTCCTTCTGATAAATGAATGGATGTTACACGACCATGTGTCAGTGATGCCTTTCACTAATTGGGTCTAAGCTCCATTGTTCTTGAGTTTTGAACGCCGCTTCTCGTTATTGGCGTCACCTTTTCCCTCGGAGAGGATGCACATTAACTCAACAGTACCCTTTGCTCAATGTCATCTGTCTGGCAATCTGACTGCCATTTTCCGTGTGGTCAGAGTACCGGTTATAAACTATAACAATCCTACTGCAGCCCTTACGGTCATCTGTCGTGTGGTCAGAGTACCGGTTATAACAATCCTACTGCAGTCCTTACGGTCATCTGTCGTGTGGTCAGAGTACCGGTTATAACAATCCTACTGCAGTCCTTACGGTCATCTGTCGTGTGGTCAGAGTACCGGTTATAACAATCCTACTGCAGTCCTTACGGTCATCTGTCGTGTGGTCAGAGTACCGGTTATAACAATCCTACTGCAGTCCTTACGGTCATCTGTCGTGTGGTCAGAGTACCGGTTATAAACCATAACAATCCTACTGCAGTCCTTACGGTCATCTGTCGTGTGGTCAGAGTACCGGTTATAACAATCCTACTGCAGTCCTTACGGTCATCTGTCGTGTGGTCAGAGTACCGGTTATAACAATCCTACTGCAGTCCTTACGGTCATCTGTCGTGTGGTCAGAGTACCGGTTATAACAATCCTACTGCAGTCCTTACGGTCATCTGTCGTGTGGTCAGAGTACCGGTTATAAACTATAACAATCCTACTGCAGTCCTTACGGTCATCTGTCGTGTGGTCAGAGTACCGGTTATAACAATCCTACTGCAGTCCTTACGGTCATCTGTCGTGTGGTCAGAGTACCGGTTATAAACTATAACAATCCTACTGCAGTCCTTACGGTCATTTGCCAGTGTTATTTTCATGATGTTCATGACATCAGACAATGTCCTTTGTATGGAAGGAAAGCTGAGTATAATGCTATTTTTTCTAAAAAGAAGTATCTTCTTTCCTTTCTCAGCAATTAGGCCAAAGCTTTAAATGACGACAATCGGGCGAGAGTTTAAAAATATAAAGACATAGCTGAAATATCATCGCCGGACAAGTCAGCTATAGCTAAGCGGGAGCATATATATAAGGCGCATGGGTATAGCGCTCAGATACGTACAAGTATGGCGCCTGGATATGTACATGTATGGCGCCCGAATATATAATTGTATGGCGCCCGCATATGTACTTGTATGGCGCCCGGATATACACATGTATGGCGCCCATATATATACATGTATGGCGCCCAGTCGTCAATAAGGATGGTTCTGGAATATCACATACACAGAATATTGTGTATTGGGCCAAACTACATAGTCTTTGTCGCATTCTAGTTTATGTTTAACTACGTCTTGTCATACAAGGGTTGAAGCACGTTTCGTTCTTGAAAGTGTTCGTGTACCGTCTGTGTGGATATACAGAGTAACGTAAACAGAACGGGTTTTTTCTGACGGTGTGCTGGACAGCACGTATCAAGTGACTACGTGCTAACACAGAGTCCCACGTGCTCATGTTGACAAACATTGTCGGGAGCGACTGGCTTTTTATTAAGAGCTGTGAACCGTCTGTTTGACGAATAAGTATTGGAACATTATATCGTATGTTGTATCAGATATTAAGTATCTATAATTAACTTTGTTAAGTACATTTCCTGTACAATATAGCGTGATAGGATAAGGATTTAAAAATTGTAGACAACACAGTTACGATTTTCTTGCAAATGAAACGTATATCCTGACGACAAGAAACGACTTATATATCAAAACGACAAAGAACGGTAACTCTGATATCAGAACGACAAACAACGGTAACTGATAAATTAGAACGACAAACAACGGTAACTCTGATAAATTAGAACGACAAACAACGGTAACTGATAAATAAGAACGACAAACAACGGTAACATCCTACAACCTAGTGTCTCTCATCATCCTACACAGCAAAGTGTCTCTCATCATCCTACAACAGCTAAGTGTCCTTCATCATCCTACAACAGCCAAGTGTGTCTCATCATCCTACAAAAGCCAAGTGTCTCTCAACATCCTACAACAGCTAAGTGTCTCTCAACATCCTACAACCTAGTGTCTTACATCATCCTACAACAGCCAAGTGTCTCTCAACATCCTACAACCTAGTGTCTCTCATCGTCCTACAACCTAATGTGTCTAATCATCCTACAACCTAGTGTCTTTCATCATCCTACAACAGTCCAGTGTCTCTCATCATCCTACAACAGCTAAGTGTCTCTCAACATCCTACAACAGTCAAGTCTCTCATCATCCTACAACAGCAAAGTGTCTTTCATCATCATACAACCTAGTGTGTCTCATCATCCTACACAGCTAAGTGTCTCTCATCATCCTACAACAGTCAAGTGTATCTCATCATCCTACAACCTAGTGTCTCTCATCATCTTACAACCTAGTGTCTCTCATCATCTTACAACCTGGTGTCTCTCATCATCTTACAACCTATTCTCATTATATAACAGCGTGGTGTCTCTCATCATCTTACAATCTAGTGTCTCTCATCATCCTACAACCTAGTGTCTCTCATTATACTATAACAGCCAAATGTCTCTCACCATCCTACAACCTAGTTTCTTACATCATCCTACAACCTAGTGTCTCTCATCATCCTACAGCAACCAAGTGTCTCTCATTATCCTTCAACCTAGTGTCTCTCATTATACGATAACAGTGTTATGTCTCTCATCATCCTACCACAGCTTAGATACTCAGTAGTTGATCACAGATCACATTGTCTATCGTTGTATAATGATAATATAGCTGAGTCAACCTGTACAATAACTCTCTCTGTAAGAAAGCTGTGGTAATGTTATTCACTGACTGCGTCGTTATTGGTTTGCACTAGGTCTCCGTCAATGCGTTCCCTATGACCCCGTCCACTGCATTCTTTAACGACTGGATACCCCTTTAGAAAGAGTACAAAATGATGCGTGTATTTTGTTTTGTATCTGGTGTTTTATGCGATTTCGATTGCAACCAGATGTAGATAGCACCTGAAACCACACCACAGAATTGTCGTATTAATTAAAGGCAGATGACTACTGCCGACAAATGCTACATGGAAATATGAATACACAAGCTTTATTTAAGTTCAAATTTCTCCAATGGCAACCAATTATTTATTGTGCAATATTAAATCAACACTCAACGAAATCAACTCAGTCTTATATTTTAACAAGCGAAAGTACTATATACGATTTAATCTCGACGCTTGCTCACTCCGGGGTCCAGGATTGGGGTGCGGGTCGGTACATGGCGGCATTTTAATTACTCTATTCAACTTGTGAATTTTTTTAATGAAAATGTTATAAACTTAACACCGAAAGCTGGCGTATTGCAGGTTCATCAACAAAACATATACGTATATATACACATGTTTATATATTTACACCGCAATTCTGACTTTGTTCGTTCTGAATGTCGAAAGGCGCGTGGCACATGCACACTACAGTCTCCGTGTACTCAGAGACCCCTGGTTACAGATCACGTGGGCAAAGTCTGAACCAAGCTTTTATAAATTGATTAACAGTCGTGACATAATAATATAAACGTTCATATTCATTAATATCTTTTAAAGGTATAACTTTATTCTTTTCATCTAACCCCAAAACGACATCCAAATGTATTATTAGAATTCCAGCTCATTTGAATGTTGTCGTCGTATGGGGTAGTATATTGATAGGTCGAAATCTGCCGATCTTGATTGTCAGTCAATCACTCGGAACTATATAATGACAAACATCCGTTGTATAACTGGTACAATGGCAAAACTATAAAGGACGTATTATTTTTAAAACTCGTTACCTAAAACAGGTCAGATTGACATGTTGGATTTAAATCCTGGTTCGAGCTGTGATAAACAATTCAGGGTGTCGCAGTAATGTTGTTGACGCCTGAAATAGACCGGAGGACATCTGAATGATCTGCACCCGCTTGTGTACACAGCTTATATATAGATATATGTACTTGACACAAAAGACAAGGAATGAAAGAGTTCTACCCTTTAAAAGTAATGTTTTTGTTACTTAGGTAACAATCGATTGCAAGTTCTTAGATTGGGTGTACCGTCAGTAAGGCCTGTCGGGAAACAGAGATTTTAATACTGACCACCAGGATCACCGATTCATTACAGAAATAAATCATTAGTGGACAAGTAAAAAACATCCACGCCAGTAACATCTCAACGACATGGAAATACATCTAAATTCACTTCAGAATACAATTAACTCACCCATAGGCTAGTTAAAAGATGTAACGTCTCCCAGCCATTTCCGTGGTCGGATGACGCAGTGATAACGCATTCGCCTTTCACCTAGCGGTTCGGGGTTCGATTCTCGGAACGGACGTGAAAAGGTAGGGGTCACCTGTCCTACAACGTGGGTTTCTCTCTCTCCCCCCTTCCGCCACGTCCCTACCGGGTACTCCGATTTCCTTCCGTGCTTATATCCAGGCCAACAACAGTGATTTAATTTTGAAATAATTTAGCAGTTATTCAGATGAATCGGAATACTGTAAGATGCTGTAGAAATACTTATAAAACTCAAAATACTATAGGATGCCCCAGAATACCAAAACCCTCAGCCAGTCAAAATGCTGTATGGTGATATAGAAATATTGTGTGCTACTCTAGAAATTCTGTATGATGCTCTACAAATATTGCATAATAGTACAGAAATACTGTGTAATATAACCAGGGAGTAAAATGGACTTAGAGAAATATCTATGATGTACTTTTTGAGAAATAGTGATAACAACATTTCAATGTCAAAATTCATGATGGCTGTCTCTCAGTCATTTCATTTTTCTACTCAGTACAAAATTAAAAATGGGCACAACTAGGATATCAAGGGGGGATCTACCCATGCAATTTGAGAATCAAAGATGGCCGCCTGTCATTTTAATTTTCAAATCAGTCTCATTGAAAGGGCACAGCAAGGGACCAAAGGGAACCTATACATGGAATTTAAGAAAGATCCATCCACTACTTAAAAAGAAGTAGTAACAGGGTGTGTTTTATGGATGTACTGTTATCTGTATAACCAATCCATCTGATGGAAGTTGGGTAAAAATGTATTTTCCAATCATAAACTATGATAACCTTTATCTTGGCCTAAAATAGATTCCACTGTCCAGGCCCCACCAACACATGATTCAGCTATAACCAAGCAACATTTCTGAAAATATCAAACTTGGTGGTTAGGTTTGGAGTAATCTCAGGTTACCTAAGTAAGAACAAAGTCTAATAAAGTTGTTTACACCAGGAAATATATTCCACTTTATTGATTTAATCATATGCAGAGAGATGAATGTCAGAAGAACTCATACAAGTAATGAAATGATGCCAAATACATTGTGATGAGACCAGGAAAACGCATGTGCTGAAGAAATTATGAACTATTACATAACACTAATCCCATCTACATTGTCTTTACTCCCAACATATCTCTTAACATATAGTAAAGGCTGTAGGGGACAAGCATGATACAAGCTTCATCAAGTATATATATACACACTGCAGTATACTTATATCAATCAATATTCTTTGTAACAACTGTGTAGACACTTTTTTACTGTCAGAACTGTGTGGCACTTTCCTGTCAGAACTGTGTGACACTTTCCTTTCTGAACTGTGTGGCACTTTCCTTTCTGAACTGTGTGGCACTTTCCTTTCTGAACTGTGTGACAGTTTACAGTTAGAAATGTCTTTTCATTGTTAGCACTGTGTTATTGTGACACCTGACTATCATTACTGTGTGACAGTAAACTAATATTTTTGTGTGACAGTTGATTGTCAGTACTGTGTGACAGTTGACTGTGAGTGTGCATGACTGTTGACTGTGAGTGTGCGTGACAGTTGACTGTGAGTGTGCGTGACAGTTGACTGTGAGTGTGCATGACTGTTGACTGTGAGTGTGCGTGACAGTTGACAGTGAGTGTGCGTGACAGTTGACTGAGTGTGCGTGACAGTTGACTGTGAATATCGCTTGACTGTTGACTGTGAGTGTGCGTGACTGTTGACTGTGAGTGTGCGTGACAGTTGACTGTGAATATTGTGTGACAGTTGACTGTGAGTGTGCGTGACTGTTGACTGTGAGTGTGCATGACAGTTGACTGTGAGTGTGCGTGACAGTTGACAGTGAGTGTGCGTGACTGTTGACTGTGAGTGTGCGTGACTGTTGACTGTGAGTGTGCATGACAGTTGACTGTGAGTGTGCGTGACAGTTGACTGTGAGTGTGCATGACTGTTGACTGTGAGTGTGCGTGACAGTTGACTGAGTGTGCGTGACAGTTGACTGTGAGTGTGTGTGACAGTTGACTGTGAATGTGTGTGCTTGACTGTTGACTGTGAGTGTGTGTGTCACTGTTGACTGTGAGTGTGTGTGACAGTTGACTGTGAGTGTGCGTGACAGTTGACTGAGTGTACGTGACAATTGACAGTTGACTGTGAGTGTGCGTGACTATTGACTGTGAGTGTGTGTGACTATTGACTGTGAGTGTGCGCGACTGTTGACTGTGAGTGTGCGTGACAGTTGACTGAGTGTACGTGACAATTGACTGTGAGTGTGTGTGACAGTTGACTGTGAGTGTGTGTGACTATTGACTGTCAGTACTGTGTGGCAGCTGTCTGTGAGTGTGTGTGACTATTGACTGTCAGTACTGTGTGGCAGCTGTCTGTGTGTGTCACTATTGACTGTGAGTGTGTGTGGCAGTTGACTGTGAGTGTGCGTGACAGTTGACTGTGAGTGTGTGTGACTATTGACTGTCAGTACTGTGTGGCAGCTGTCTGTGAGTGTGTGTGACTATTGACTGTCAGTACTGTGTGGCAGCTGTCTGTGAGTGTGTGTGACTATTGACTGTCAGTACTGTGTGGCAGCTGTCTGTACAATAAAAAAATTTGTAAAATGTTTTTTTCATTACATCACCTTTCAGATAATGAACAGTTTTCCCACTCATAACACACTGCACTGTTCAAATTAGCTGCATTTCCATATTTTCATACAATTAAATGATTCCAGCCACATTAGACAGTTTATCAGAGTCATTATCAACGCAAGAGATAAAAACTGAAGCAATGTATAACAGAATCTCTAAAAGAAAAGAAAATGCGAACAGACAGTAGAACCGGATGAATCTATTAATTTACAGACCTCATCTTTCCAATAAAATTAAAAAAATATCCAGTGTTCAAATAATTCTGAATGCATTAGTGTATATCATTTTTTTAATGTGTTCAGATTAATTAAGTTCCAATGTTTACAAGATTTGACATGAAAATATTCTAATATCCCTGTTGAACTGCAACAAGAACCTGATTCCAACATGAGGTAAGTGTTCCCTACCTGGTAGACCCCGAGTATTTACATAGTACGCCAAAAATGGGCTGTACCTGTCTTAAACCACAACCATATATTGATGGAAAACCTGAATGAAACCCCAAAATCTCCATTTCTCTTCTATCTAAGATAAATGCACTCATCTAATATTTAATGAATAAAAGCGATCAGTTTTAATCAATAACTAAATACAAGATAACATGTGTTATCAAAAAATTATAAAAAAATAACTAATAAATCAATTTTGTCTGATTCCTTTATGATATTTCACCAGCAAATCAAGTAGCTACAAAAAGGGGAAACAACTCATAATGATAGTAATTAAACCAAATTAAATAAACCATGTTTTAATAGGGACTTATAGAAATCTTGTACAATGTTTCAAGGATAGCTCCGTCACAAGCCCAGGGGACCAGAAAGCTAATGATTATAGCTGTACATTGTTACAGTATAGTGAGAAGAATTAGTTGTTCCCGGACATAAATAAATCTACACGTCATTAAATATTCACATCATATCAGTATAATATATGCAAATTATATATACAATTAGGTCGTGACCTTAGAAATACAACAAAATCTCTACAACAAACAATTTTCCTAAATATAAGTTGTGCTGACATAAGGTGTCACCCTACAGTGTCAGCCCTCCACTACAACTCTAAACCATGGGAGGATGGTTTAGGACAGAAACCGATTTGAGGTATAAGAATAAGGGTTTATCTATTTTTATATATTTTGTATTGATGGGAAAGCAAGTAAAAATTAATTTTGATAACTGAGGAGACTAAATCAGTCAAAATCTGTTCTGTAGTATGTCCACATAATAGTCCTGTAATAAGCCCATCCCTATATCAAGGAGATGGTGCTGGCTTCCGGGGCAGGATAAACACTACAGATCTTTTTATCATTTTAGCTTTATTATCTTTCATGTTAACATAAAAATTTCCTTGAGTTCCTGAATCACAATGTCTGGCAGTGATATCCTCCTCAACACCTGTTTACTAAGACATGCCAATACTGACCTAGATATTAATTTCAATAAAGGAAAACAACATCTAATCTGTATAAAATGGTTTATACTCGAAGCATTTTACCTTGACCTTTATTCCTTGATATATATTCAGTCAATAGGGAAGAAAAACAAACTCCTCAAAACAAAGTGTTAACCAAACATTCTAGTGATAATGACTATCAGATTAATCTCGTCAAAAACCTTGCTCAAAAAAAAAAAATTTACTGGAAGGAAACAGAAACAAAATTATCACAGTCATGGAAAATGTATTTCAGTATTGACCAGTCATTATACCCTCTACCAGAAAATAATTAAAAACTTGATAAAAAAACCTATTCTGTTGAATCTTTGCTTTAGTAAACAAAGTGTGTTTTCCCTCTGTTATGGCAATATAAGAACTGTAGATTTTCTCTGATTGCTGAAAAGGAAATATGATATGTTTGGTGAAGAAAAAAATTGGTCTGTATGACATTTGTCATGAAATCATATTCCTGCATCAAAAAGGTCTATAATAAATTGCAGGTCTTGCCTAAATAACCCCTACAATCTTCCTTTTCAAGCTGTATCTGTTTCTTTACTTTGAGTATTCTACTCTAATAAGAAAAAATAAAGTAAGAAAAATAAAGTTTCTGCTGTACTTGTAGGCATCCATAACACTGTTCACAGGCACTTTTTACCAAGATAATCAAACATTGATCAAAATCTGTTTCAAAACAAGTTTTTATACCACAACTGTTTGCTAACAAAACAAATCTCATCCTGACCAGTTCCATGTACACACACTTCACGTTAGAATAAATCTTATGTCCATTACTATAAACAGGTATATCTCATTAACTCTACTGCATACATGTGGATTACAAGGGCCATGTGATAACATGTTGATTACTTTATTTATAGTGAAGAATCATGCTTTGTAAACTGCCACACTTGACATCGCCTATCTAATCTTTAAACAGAATAACATGTAACTTAAACATCAGGTACAGAAAACAGAACAGTGAGGGATTTAACATAGCTTCACTGATCTTTCCAAAAACCATTGACCCTTTCTTTCTTCAATAAAATCTGTAGGATCTGAAACAGATGTTGAATGATTTCTGAGGTCACGACAACGTGTCTATCACAGCACTATCACATAGCCTTGCTCTCCTGTTCAATCTGTTGTAGTATTTCATTCTCTATATCCCCGTCGTCCAGCTCTGTTCCATCATTGACCATCTCATAGTCCTGTAATTCCTGTTGTAGTTCTCGCTCCCACTGTGGGATGTCTACAACAAACAAAAGGATTCATTACTCATATTGATCAGGTTATATATATTAATGCCGTAACGGACAGACAGTGGTTTGAACTTTGACCTTTTATAAAACAAAACCATTACGATAAGGTAATACACCAGCTGTTGTAAACTTTGGGAGACTTTAAAGAGAGGCTGTGTGACAACTATCAGCCCTTTTGTACAAGTTTTGGTCTTGACAAGAAGACGGCATGTAAAGGTGCAACATTCCGAAACAAATAACTGCAATTTACTTGCCAGCATTTAGGTAGATATATGCACAATTAGGTAAATTGGAACAAAAGGATAGTGTGTCTTCAAAGTGATGCTTTCAATTGATCAAAACTTGTAACTTGTCATCAGCTGAAAGGCAGCAAATCTTAATCAACAAATCTGTTTGGGATAATTGATGTACGCCTTTCCAGTCAACTTTTACCACTGCTATTAAAAACCCAACAAATTAGACAAATGTTTTCAAGTCAATAAAACAGACACCAAATCAGCCAATCATCTTATAGTAAATAAAACAGACACCAAATCAGCCAATCATCTTATAGTCAATAACACAGACACCAAATCAGCCAATCATCTTATAGTCAATAACACAGACACCAAATCAGCCAATCATCTTATAGTCAATAAAACAGACACCCAATCAGCCAATCATCTTATAGTCAATAAAACAGACACCCAATCAGCCAATCATCTTATAGTCAATAAAACAGACATCCAATCAGCCAATCATTTTATAGTCAATAACACAGACACCAAATCAGCCAATCATTTTATAGTCAATAACACAGACACCCAATCAGCCAATCATCTTATAGTCAATAAAACAGACACCAAATCAGCCAATCATCTTATAGTCAATAAAACAGACACCCAATCAGCCAATCATCTTATAGTCAATAAAACAGACACCCAATCAGCCAATCATCTTATAGTCAATAAAACAGACACCCAATCAGCCAATCATCTTATAGTCAATAAAACAGACACCCAATCAGCCAATCATCTTATAGTCAATAAAACAGACACCCAATCAGCCAATCATCTTATAGTCAATAAAACAGACACCCAATCAGCCAATCATCTTATAGTCAATAAAACAGACACCCAATCAGCCAATCATCTTATAGTCAATAAAACAGACACCCAATCAGCCAATCATCTTATAGTCAATAAAACAGACACCCAATCAGCCAATCATCTTATAGTCAATAAAACAGACACCAAATCAGCCAATCATCTTATAGTCAATAAAACAGACACCCAATCAGCCAATCATCTTATAGTCAATAAAACAGACACCCAATCAGCCAATCATCTTATAGTCAATAAAACAGACACCAAATCAGCCAATCATCTTATAGTAAATAAAACAGACACCCAATCAGCCAATCATCTTATAGTAAATAAAACAGACACCAAATCAGCCAATCATCTTATAGTCAATAAAACAGACACCCAATCAGCCAATCATCTTATAGTCAATAAAACAGACATCCAATCAGCCAATCATCTTATAGTAAATAAAACAGACATCCAATCAGCCAATCATCTTATAGTCAATAAAACAGACACCCAATCAGCCAATCATCTTATAGTCAATAAAACAGACATCCAATCAGCCAATCATCTTATAGTCAATAAAACAGACACCAAATCAGCCAATCATCTTATAGTCAATAAAACAGACACCCAATCAGCCAATCATCTTATAGTCAATAAAACAGACATCCAATCAGCCAATCATCTTATAGTCAATAAAACAGACACCCAATCAGCCAATCATCTTATAGTCAATAAAACAGACACCCAATCAGCCAATCATTTTATAGTCAATAAAACAGACACCCAATCAGCCAATCATCTTATAGTCAATAAAACAGACACCAAATCAGCCAATCATGTTATAGTAAATAAAACAGACACCCAATCAGCCAATCATCTTATAGTCAATAAAACAGACACCCAATCAGCCAATCATCTTATAGTAAATAAAACAGACACCCAATCAGCCAATCATCTTATAGTCAATAAAACAGACATCCAATCAGCCAATCATCTTATAGTCAATAAAACAGACATCCAATCAGCCAATCATCTTATAGTCAACAAGAGATCCCAGAGGGATCTTGGCGCCCACCATTTGAGGATCTGTTTTCAGTCCTTGAAGATTTTTTTTTGTTTGTTACAGGTGTTGTAAATGTTCATGAACTGGTCTTCATTGAATGTACTCAATGATGGCACAAGATATTTTTTATTAAGCACCTATTAGCAAATATCATTTGAAAAAGATCCCAAAGTATTATTAGATAGCAGTCAGTTACAGGTGGATAATGGACAATATGCTTGTGCTGTATTACTGTCGACATCCAAGATGGCTGCCTGTGGGCCACCTTGATTTCAAATCAGTCCAAAAAAGGTACAATGCACAACTAGGGACCAAGGGAAACCAATATCTATGAAATATCAGAAGGATCCATCCTGGACTTCCTCAGATATAGCAGTAACTAGATCTTACTCTCAAAATCCAAGATGGCTGCCTGTCAGCCATCTTGATTTCGGATCAGTCCAAAAAGGTATAATGCACAACTTGGAACCAAAGGGAACCTGCATATGAAATTTGAGAAAGATCCATCCAGTACTTTCCAAGAAATAGCAGTAACAAACTTTTACATTCAAAATCCAAGATGGCCACCTGTCAGCCATCTTGAATTCGAATCAGTCCAAAAAAGGTACAATGCACAACTAGGGACTAAGGGGAAACTGCATATGAAATTTGAGAAAGATCCATCCAGTACTTTCCAAGAAATAGCAGTAACAAACTTTTACTTCCAAAATCCAAGATGGCTGCCTGTCGGCCATCTTGAATTCGAATCAGTCCAAAAAAGGTACAATGCACAACTAGGGACCAAGGGGAAACTGCATATGGATTTGAGAAAGATCCATCCAGTACTTTCCAAGAAATAGCAGTAACAAACTTTTACTTCCAAAATCCAAGATGGCCACCTGTCGGCCATCTTGAATACGAATCAGTCCAAAAAAGGTACAATGCACAACTAGGGACCAAGGGGAAACTGCATATGAAATTTGAGGAAGATCCATTGAGTACTTTCTCAGAAATAGCGGTAACAAACTTTTACTTCCAAAATCCAAGATGGCCACCTGTCGGCCATCTTGAATTCGAATCAGTCCAAAAAAGGTACAATGCACAACTAAGGACCAAAGGGAACCTACATATGGAATTTGAGAAAGATCTATCCAGTACTTTTCCAGAAATAGCAGTAACAAACTTTTACTTCCAAAATCCAAGATGGCCACCTGTCGGCCATCTTGAATGCGAATCAGTTCAAAAATTAATGCAGAATTGACTCCCTAACACCTCAGAGATGACATTCTATTTTTTCTGCTATCATTCACTTACACTTGCTGCACCCTCACATTATGGTGAATGACCACTTCCCACATACAACCCCAACATTATAGTGACTGACCCTCCTGGCATCCAGTTCCCAATATCATTGTGACTGAATCGCCCCACATACAACCCCAACATTATAGTGACTGACCCTCCTGGCATCCAGTTCCCAATATCATTGTGACTGAATCGCCCCACATTCAATTCCCACATTATAGTGACTGACCCTCCTGGCATCCAGTTCCCAATATCATTGTGACTGAATCGCCCCACATTCAATTCCCACATTATAGTGACTGACCCTCCTGGCATCCAGTTCCCAATATCATTGTGACTGAATCGCCCCACATACAACCCCAACATTATAGTGACTGACCCTCCTGGCATCCAGTTCCCAATATCATTGTGACTGAATCGCCCCACATTCAATTCCCACATTATAGTGACTGACCCTCCTGGCATCCAGTTCCCAATATCATTGTGACTGAATCGCCCCACATACAACCCCAACATTATAGTGACTGACCCTCCTGGCATCCAGTTCCCAATATCATTGTGACTGAATCGCCCCACATTCAATTCCCACATTATAGTGACTGACCCTCCTGGCATCCAGTTCCCAATATCATTGTGACTGAATCGCCCCACATACAACCCCAACATTATAGTGACTGACCCTCCTGGCATCCAGTTCCCAATATCATTGTGACTGAATCGCCCCACATTCAATTCCCACATTATAGTGACTGACCCTCCTGGCATCCAGTTCCCAATATCATTGTGACTGAATCGCCCCACATACAACCCCAACATTATAGTGACTGACCCTCCTGGCATCCAGTTCCCAATATCATTGTGACTGAATCGCCCCACATACAACCCCAACATTATAGTGACTGACATCCTGGCATCCAGTTCCCAATATCATTGTGACTGAATCGCCCCACATACAACCCCAACATTATAGTGACTGACCCTCCTGGCATCCAGTTCCCAATATCATTGTGACTGAATCGCCCCACATTCAATTCCCACATTATAGTGACTGACCCTCCTGGCATCCAGTTCCCAATATCATTGTGACTGAATCGCCCCACATACAACCCCAACATTATAGTGACTGACCCTCCTGGCATCCAGTTCCCAATATCATTGTGACTGAATCGCCCCACATTCAATTCCCACATTATAGTGACTGACCCTCCTGGCATCCAGTTCCCAATATCATTGTGACTGAATCGCCCCACATACAACCCCAACATTATAGTGACTGACATCCTGGCATCCAGTTCCCAATATCATTGTGACTGAATCGCCCCACATTCAATTCCCACATTATAGTGACTGACCCTCCTGGCATCCAGTTCCCAATATCATTGTGACTGAATCGCCCCACATACAACCCCAACATTATAGTGACTGACCCTCCTGGCATCCAGTTCCCAATATCATTGTGACTGAATCGCCCCACATTCAATTCCCACATTATAGTGACTGACCCTCCTGGCATCCAGTTCCCAATATCATTGTGACTGAATCGCCCCACATTCAATTCCCACATTATAGTGACTGACCCTCCTGGCATCCAGTTCCCAATATCATTGTGACTGAATCTCTCCACATACAACCCCAACATTATAGTGACTGACATCCTGGCATCCAGTTCCCAATATCATTGTGACTGAATCGCCCCACATTCAATTCCCACATTATAGTGACTGACCTTTCTCACAACCCATCCTTACATTATGGTGACTGACTGCTCACATCCACATTATGGTAACTATCTCTCCTCACATCCCACCTCCACATTATGGTAACTATCTCTCCTCACATCCCACCTCCACATTATGGTAACTATCTCTCCTCACATCCCACCTCCACATTATGGTAACTATCTCTCCTCACATCCCACCTCCACATTATGGTAACTATCTCTCCTCACATCCCACCTCCGTATTGGAGAGTGACTGACCGTCCCCACATCCGACTTCCACATGATAGTGACTGACCGTCCCCACACTCCGTATTGGAGAGTGACCCCTCCCCACATCCGACTTCCACATGATAGTGACTGACCGTCCCCACATCCGACTTCCACATGATAGTGACTGACCGTCCCCACATCCCACTCCCACATCCCACCCCCACATCCCATCCCCACATTACAGTGGCTGACCCTTTCCACATCCTATCCTCTAATTAAAGTGACTAATCCTCCTCACATCCCATCGAAAAAATTGTAGTGACAGACCATCCCAACATCCCAACCCCACATTAAAGTGACTGACTCTCCCCATATCCCAATCCTACATTATAATGACTGATTCTCCCCACATCCCACCCTCATATGATAGTGACTGACTCTCCCCACATCCAAACCCCACATGATAGTGACTGACCCTCCCAACATCCCACCCTCACATTAAAGTGACATACCCTCCCAACATCCCACCCTCACATTATAGTGACAGACCCTCCCAACATCCCACCCTCACATTATAGTGACAGACCCTCCCCACATCCCAACCCCACATTAAAGTGACTGACTCTCCCCATATCCCAATCCTACATTATAATTAAAAAATTTCCGCGTTTCGGAGAATAGCGGAAATTTGCTATCCTATAGTTTCGGTCACGTACATATGTACGCAAGGCGTGCAAGGCAGTGTATCTGACCAACCGGGAGACTGATTGGCGTGCCACGTGGAGTACTAGGGTACCGACGTGCACGTGAGGGGTATATTGGGTATTCATTCTAGCCGCGGACTTCCAAAGCGTTGACTGCTGTAGTTATGGAGCCGACTCAACAAGGACCAAATATTTTGCAGCAAAGCGATATGCTGTCACAGTTTCAATTGCCCACGACAAGAGCTCCAGGAAAGTCAGAGGGATTTTTCGGAAACTCAGTTATCAAAAATAGCTGAAATGACCTTGGACACTCATAAATTCAAGCGTAAGGGGAACGAGGAACAGTATAGGATTAATTCCAAGGTGGTGGTGAAGCTTAAGGAAGGCCAGTCCGCTCTGCAAGAAAATCCTGCCTCAAATACATACACACAGAGAGCTTCGGAAAAAATTGTAGAAGGTATGGAGCTGTTTGTTCACAGGCAAAAACTTATTAAGTTGGCCGATTCATCAGAAACAGGTTGGCGGGTTGTCGAGGAATACGAGACTAACACCCTAGCTTCCGATTCGGAGGACGAAAAGCGCATCATTCGGGCAGAAAACAGAGCTCAACGTAAGGCCAGGACCCAGAGGTTATTCAGAGGCAGACGTGTTTACCCTTATGGAGCCCCACGGCAGCACGTGTTGGAGCAACGGGATGTCCTAGTGTCGAAAGCCACGCCCCCTCCTAACCAGAGACCCGGACTGTGTTTCAGCTGCGGGAAACCCGGACACTGGAGGGCGGAATGTTTCAAGATGCAGGCGTCACAAGTGCAGGAAAATAAGATAAGTAGAAACATAGCTTACGATGATGAAATTGATTACGATGTTGAACATGCATGTCAATTACTGTTACAGAGTAGTCGTACCGACAAGAGCAATTTAAGTTCAGTAGGGGTTCAGAGTTCACAGGTTAGGTCACCATTAGGAATGTTGAGAGGTGTAATCGATGAATGGGAAAGCATTGGTGCATGTCCGGTCGTATTAGATATAATAAGGTCGGGATATAAATTACCGTTTCATTGTTTGCCTAGGGACGTTTTTTTGAGAAACAATAGGTCATCAATAGAGAACAGTGGTTTTGTGAGGGAGGAAATAGGCAGTCTGCTTTCGAAGGGTTGTATTCGGGAGGTGTTTGTAAAACCGGCGGTTATAAATCCACTGACAGTAGCGGGAAATAAAGAGAAGTTACGTTTGGTGCTAGATTGTAGGCATATAAACCCTTTTTTATATAAATTTGCATTCCGATACGAGGATTCTTCGGTTGCGTTGGACATGTTCGGTAAGGGAGATTTCCTATTCACACTCGATTTAAAATCTGCATATCACCACATAGAAATTTATCCAGATCACCAAACCTACCTTGGTTTTGCATGGAATTTTGATGGAAAATTGAGGTATTTCGTTTTCAAGGTATTACCGTTTGGACTGTCCACGGCCGGGTACATATTTCCGAAAGTTACTAGGGAGCTCTTGAAGTACTGGCGAGCTGGAGGTCACAGGGTCATCATATATCTCGATGACGGAATTGGGGGTCACAGGAATAAGACACCTGCAGTAGATCTTAGTAGGCAGGTACATAAAGATTTAGGCAGGTTCGGGTTTTTGATAGCGGAGAACAAGTGTGAATGGGAACCAACCCAGGAGGTTACATGGCTAGGGTTGCGATGGAATATGACAGAGGGTATGGTGTATATTACAGAAAAAAGGTTAGTAAGGTTTGAGACGTCGGTGAAGGCAGTTTTAGATTCTGTGTCGGTTGGGAGATTAGGTGTACCAGCTCGAGTCCTAGCAGGGGTAGTAGGTCAGGTAATTTCTATGGGCGTCGCCTTTGGGACCGTTGTGGGTCTCATGACCAGGTATATGTATGCATGCATACTGACACGGGCAGGATGGGATTCTTTTATATTTATTAACAAGGAAGCACTAGACGAGCTAAGGTTCTGGGCAGGAAATGTTAGAGTGCTAAACGGGAGGCCATTCCATATCAGAGACAATACCCATGACGTATCAATTTACAGTGATGCATCAGGCACAGTGTACGGTGGATATGTGCTACAGGTAAACGACAGTGAGGTCATAGGTACGTGGTCGGAGGCTGAGATGACGGAGAGCTCTACATGGCGCGAGCTCGAGGCGGTAGTTCGCATGTTGAGACATTATTACATGGATGGCCTGGTAGGGCCACGCCTGGTAGGGCGTAAGGTGTTGTGGTTGACTGACAGCCAGAATGTAGCTAGTATAATACACAATGGCAGTAGGAAAAAAGAACTACAGGGGAAGGCAAGGCAAATTCGTGATATTTGCAACAATGCGGGAAGTGAGATTGTCACTTCCTGGATACCTAGGGCGGAGAACAAGTTGGCAGATCTGTATAGCAAGTCTGGGGACAGTGATGACTGGGGAATACACAGGGACGTGTTTCTAGGCTTGGACGATGCATGGGGTCCATTTACGGTGGATAGGTTTGCTTCGACACATAATACAAAATGCGATTTGTTTAATTCGCGTTGGTGGTGTCCCGGTACGGCGGGTGTTGATGGTTTGTTGCAAGTTTGGGCAGGTCAAAATAATTGGTTAGTACTACCCCCGCGGTTGATACCCAAAGTAGTTAACAAATTACTAGACGAGCAAGCTCAAGCAGTTCTGGTGGTCCCATACTGGACGTCAGCGTCGTTCTGGCCAGTTATCGCCCCTGGTGAGGGTCGATTTGCCTGTTTCGTCAAAGATTATAAGCAGTTACCCCCGGGAAGTGTGATCCAGGGGAAGGATAATAATGGAGTGTTTACCGGAAGTAAGGCGCCCGTAATGTTTGCACTGCATATAACGTTCAATTAGCTAGCAGGTGCTCATCTAGATGTTTTCATGCTTCAGGGCTAGGACTACAGGCACGGATAGACCAGGCGATGCGGGAGGTAGGGTTGCCATCTCAACATTTAGAACTTCTTTCTTCAAAGATGGCTGGATACGTGCTGAGCTCTAAAGCTGACAATACTGTGTCCAAGTATTATGGTGGTTTTCGGAGATGGAGCCAATTCATTACGCGGGAAGGGGGTTGCGCGCTTCCGGGGCAACCCATCCATGTGGCGTTGTATTTAACACATATGCTAGGCACAGGATGTTCACATTGCATTTTGACCACGGCTCTGTAGTCTATAAAATGGGCACATGGGATAAGCGGGATGTCGGATCCTACGGTAAACTGTTTTGTGAAAAGTTTGATGGAATCTTCCAAGAGACAGGATCGGCCACCTCGGGTTAAGAAGAACTGTGTTTCAACCAGTGACATTATAGAGCTTTGTGAAAAGTATAAAGACGAAACAGATCTGCTTGTCATTAGAGATTTAGTAATGACTGTGCTCGCATTCGCGGGAATTTTGAGGTATGATGAGTTGAGGGCGCTGAGGGTGAGAGACATTTCATTTCAAGATACCTATCTTAAGCTTATTATTAGGAAAAGCAAAACGGATCAATATAGGTTAGGTGATGAGTTAGTGATAGCAAGAGGCGAGACAGTAGCTTGTCCTTATAGAATCATGCAGAAGTATATGTCTTTACTAGGAAGCACAGATCCAGATTATTTTTTGTTCAGGCCTCTGGTGCGTGGTAGAGCCAGCTGCAAACTTATCCATAAGAACAAGGCATTGAGTTATACTCGAGCTCGAGAATGCATAGTGAGGAGGCTGGGAGAAGTTGCAGTTAACCAGAATTTGGGTTTGCATTCACTCAGAGCTGGTGGGGCTACAGAGGCTGCCAATAATGACGTGAATGAGAGGTGTTGGAAACGCCATGGTCGTTGGAGAGGTGACATTTCCAAGGACGGGTACATTTCAGATTCTTTGTCGCATAGGTTGCAGGTTACAAAGCGCTTAGGCTTATAGGGTCAGGTAATTGATTTATCGACGTTTTAGGCAGGTTACATTAGCTTTAAGGTAAATCGGTTTGTCGCATCCTGTTCTTTTATAATCTATCGTCCGCTCGGCTCACATGCATATGGTGGTTGTGTTTTTATGGGAGTAAGGTAGCATAGTAGTATATAAAGGATTTCAAAAATTTCCCCGTTTCGGAGAATAGCGGAAATTTGCTATCCTATAGTTTCGGTCACGTACATATGTACGCAAGGCGTGCAAGGCAGTGTATAGTATCTGACCAATCAGGAGACTGATTGGCCTGCCACGTGGAGTACTAGGGTACCGACGCGCAGGTGAGGGGTATATCGGGTATTCATTCTAGCCGCGGACTTCCAAAGCGTTGACTGCTAAAGTTTCAGGGTTCGGGTGAAAACGTATACAATGCACTTATATATAGTATAGAATATATAATTTACATATTTTCGCTTTTCAGTAAAGGTATTGAAGAAATATAAAGTGTGAAAGTATCTAACGACCGGTAGAAATACCATTGTAGACCATTAAAATGCAGGTGCTTAAAATGAATGAACAACTGAAATCCCAGCATTATTTCGGGAGCCTGAAGCAGTTTGGGCTGGTGCACCTCCTCTCATCCCGTATAACGGTTTTGAGGTTGGGTGGCTCGCTTGGTTCTCCTAAGGCTTGTTATACAATGGTAGAATTAGGGTAGCGAGAGGCTAGTGAGTGAGTAAGGGAATGTATATATATATATATATAAAAAAAAAGAGAATATGACATTAAATGCCGGCTCTATCATACGCTCGGCTCACATGCACATGGTGGTTGTGTTTTTATGGGAGTAAGGTAGCATAGTAGTATATAAAGGATTGACTGACTCTCCCCACATCCCACCCTCACATGATAGTGACTGACTCTCCCCACATCCCACCCTCACATTATAGTGACAGACCCTCCCCACATCCCAACCCCACATTAGAGTGACAGATCCTCCCGACATCCCACCCTCATATGATATTGACTGACCCTCCCAACATCTCAAACCCCACATGATAGTGACTGACTCTCCCCACATCCCACCATCACATTATAGTGACTGAACTTCCCCACATCCCACCCTCACATGATAGTGACTGACTCTCCCCACATCCCAACCCCACATGATAGTGACTGACCCTCCCCACATCCCACCCTCACATGATAGTGACTGACTCTCCCCACATCCCAACTCCACATGATAGTGACTGACCCTCCCCACATCCTAGGTTCACATTATAGTGACTGAACCTCCCCACATCCCACCTCCACATTATAGTGACTGAACCTCCCCACATCCTAGGCTCACATTATAGTGACTGAACCTCCCCACATCCCACATCCACATTATAGTGACTGAACCTCCCCATATCTCACCCTCACATGATAGTGACTGAACATCCCCACATCCCACCCTCACATGATAGTGACTGAACCTCCCCACATCCCACCTCCACGTGATAGTGACTGAACATCCCCATATCTCACCCTCACATGATAGTGACTTAACCTCCCCACATCCCACCTCCACATGATAGTGACTGAACCTCCCCATATCCCACCCTCACATGATAGTGACTGAACCTCCCCACATCCCACCTCCACATGATAGTGACTGAACCTCCCCATATCTCACCCTCACATGATAGTGACTGAACATCCCCACATCCCACCCTCACATGATAGTGACTGAACATCCCCACATCCTACCTCCACATGATAGTGACTGGCCCTGTAACATCCTACCTCCACATTATAGTGACTGACCCTGTAACATCCTACCTCCACATTATAGTGACTGACCCTGTAACATCCTACCTCCACATTATAGTGTGGGAACCTCCCATATGCCATCCCCACATTAGAGTTTTTTTCAATAGGATTTAATAGGATAATAGTGAATGCAGGCATTTCTGCCTCTGTATTCACATCAATACAATGTATTATTAATATAAACATAATATTAGACTAGATATAAGACGCTGTATGATCGTACTTCAGTTCAAGATCTTTCCAGAAATCGTCTAGGTGTTTTTCAAAATCATGAACATTAAGTGATGAAATTACCCATTGAGGGAGACTATTCCAAGTATCAATTATCCTTTGAGTACAATAATGTTTGTGTGGGAACCTGCCCATATCCCCACATTATACCATCCCCACATTATAGTGACAAATATACAGATTAACAAAGTTCCATACAAAGTACATGGCTTCTACTACAGATTTATCATTTACATCATATAACTAGTGTTACATGTTCCATTAATATTCTCAACATCAATAAAACAAGATATCCTGGACCAGTGCTATAATTCTGGTATCTGGTGCAAGTTGGCTGTCTTTTAATCGTCAAAGAAATTTAAGATTAGAAAGAACACGAAGCTGGAATTAAGTCTGTCCATATCTCAGGTGCAAAACATTTCAGAGACTCCGAATGTTAACAAGGTAATGTAGAAACGTGGTCCAATGTGAAGCTTTGAAATCCTTCCATGTGCTTATCAATCTATTCCAATCTACATAGATCACATCAGAAATTATGTAAACTTTCATGACCTTTAAAAGAATTCGTGACCTAATGGAATACTCGCAGGTCTATAAATAGCTGACCTGAAGAAGCCCAAAGTTCGGATGAAACTGGTCGACAAATAAATAAGAAGAATCACATATCCCGAGCTTGTTGTGATTGCTCTTTATTTCTTAGTTGGTACCTAAAGAGATGATGTGGCACATGTAAATACATGTACAGATGATGTGGCACATGTAAATACCTGTACAGATGATGTGGCACATGTAAATACATGTACAGATGATGTGGCACATGTAAATACATGTACAGATGATGTGGCACATGTAAATACCTGTACAGATGTTGTGGCACATGTAAATACCTGTACAGATGTTGTGGCACATGTAAATACATGTACAGATGATGTGGCACATGTAAATACATGTACAGATGTTGTGGCACATGTAAATACCTGTACAGATGTTGTGGCACATGTAAATACCTGTACAGATGTTGTGGCACATGTTAATACCTGTACAGATGTTGTGGCACATGTAAATACCTGTACAGATGTTGTGGCACATGTAAATACCTGTACAGATGTTGTGGCACATGTAAATACCTGTACAGATGTTGTGGCACATGTTAATACATGTACAGATGATGTGGCACATGTAAATACATGTACAGATGTTGTGGCACATCACATTTTTCACTTTTGGATTTTGAGATTATTAATTTCTCCAGGAACATGAAGCTCTCTTGATTCTAAATGGGATTGATAGGAGAAAGAGGCTTCGGTGGATCACGACTTTTTAGCATACTGTATTTTCCACATTATAAGCCTCACCTTTTTTCCTTTGAGATCAGTGTGCTGCTTTTTACCGGTCTGGTATATGTCAACATAATAAACCCCTGAAGCTACCAGGACACCAGTACAAGACGGTACTGAGTTCTTTAAGAGTACCTGCCTGTCATATATTTGTGCCTGATACAGATCGTCTAGAACCATCATATACAATCGTATACAGGATGATTTGAAGATTGAACTAAAAATAACATTTTATTGCATTTAATTAACCGTACTTTTTACTACGATTCACAACAATCTCTTCTGGACATTTGTGGTTACTTCAAAGTCATAGTGGAAGTTTACAAAAACCTGTTGCATCCTGGGATCGATAGGTCATAGGGTTAGAACGCCTGTCATGCTTGTTTATGATGTGAATGGCTTTGTGTAACTTAGAAGAAGAAATGATATGGAACTATTAGAATTTGGTCGGCAGTCAAGGGCCTTCTTTAATATTTAACAGTAGACACTGATGGAGAGATTGATTAGTAAACTGTATGTAATGTCAGGCCCTATATCTGTGTATAGACAATCTGTGAAGGCACCCAAGCCAAACAAGTTTGATATTTGCTATTTTACATTTTTGAAATATATCAATAAAATAAAGGGTTACCTGTGTATAATTCATTTACAATCTATCTTTAATGTTTCATGGTCAATCTTGATAAATTGCCCTCTGTTGTCTGTTATATTAATGAACCTTTGTCAACATAATGGTTACCACTTCTAAAGAACTGCCTTCCGTTATTTGTAACCGGTATTTAAACATCAACAATTAATAGTGGTCACCATATCATAATTTATTTCTTTATTTAATGGGTTTGATGTCCACTATGACAGCCTCTCAGCCTTCAAGTAGACAAGTCCATATCATAAGGAAGGGTCAGTTTATATACTGGTGTGGATTATAACCCGCAAAATACAGTGGTTTGAAGGAAACATAGTATTTTCACTGTTATCTGTAGAAACAATATCTGGACAGACAAGACTATTACATGTATGCACACTCTGATGTAAACACAAGCTACAATGTGTAATATCAGATTTATGATACTCAGTAACAGAACTTGTGAAATGTTACATCAGGTAAACATGGCTTATATAACAGACAGGTAAAATTCAAACTTGACTTGCCAGCTGTTGTGGACCACACGTGATAAAGATATATATATATATATATATATATATATGACAAGCTACACCTAAAACTTGTAAATAAGTGAAAGGTAACACCAAACAGGTGACAACCAGGAAATAAACACACTCTTTTCTGAAACAATGAAATATTTTAAAAACTTTTTTGAAACTTTATACCTTATACACTTTCTGTTTTTAAACAGAGATATTAGGAGCGAACATTATTCTAGAACTCCAATTAAGTTAATGGTGATTTAACTGATGGATTTTAATCAGCTTTTCTGGATTGCTTTATTTACATTAACACGGTTTGCAGTGGGTGTTTTATTAATGGGGTCCTTTTTGGATTTAATGGGTCATGCTGTATAGATTGAACAACAAGAAAAAAGTGCAGGATCGTTTTCAATCTATACATAATAAAAAGGCGCTACATAGACTCACAATATCATGTTTACAGGGTAACTGTCACACAGACACACAGTATCATGTTTACAGGGTGACTGTCACACAGACACACAATATCATTTTTACAGGGTGACTGTCACACAGACACACAGTATCATGTTTACAGGGTGACTATCACACAGACACACAGTATCATGTTTACAGAGTGACCGTCACACAGACACACAATATCATGTTTACAGGGTTACTGTCAGGAGCTACATAGACACACAATATCATGTTTACAGAGTGACTGTCACACAGACACACAATATCATGTTTACAGGGTTTCTGTCAGGAAGCTACATAGACACACAATATCATGTTTACAGAGTGACTGTCACACAGACACACAGTATCATGTTTACAGGGTGACTGTCACACAGACACACAGTATCATGTTTACAGGGTGACTGTAACACAGACACACAATATCATGTTTACAGGGTGACTGTAACACAGACACACAGTATCATGTTTACAGGGTGACTGTCACACAGACACACAGTATCACGTTTACAAGGTGACTATCACACAGACACACAGTATAATGTTTACAGGGTGACTGTTACACAGACACACAATATCATGTTTACAGGGTAACTGTCACACAGACACACAATATCATGTTTACAGGGTCACTGTCAGGAGCTACATAGACACACAATATCATGTTTACAGGTTGACTATCACACAGACACACAGTATCATGTTTACAGGGTGACTATCACACAGACAAACAGTATCATGTTTACAGGGTGACTATCACACAGACACACAGTATCATGTTAACAGGGTGACTGTCACACACACAATATCATGTTTACAGGGTGACTGTTACACAGACAAACAGTATCATGTTTACAGGGTGACTGTCACACAGACACACAGTATCATGTTTACAGGGTGACTGTCACACAGACACACAGTATCATGTTTACAGGGTAACTGTCACACAGACACACAGTATCATGTTTACAGAGTGACTGTCACACAGACACACAGTATCATGTTTACAGGGTGACTGTCACACAGACACACAGTATCATGTTTACAGGGTAACTGTCACACAGACACACAGTATCATGTTTACAGGGTGACTATCACACAGACACACAGTATCATGTTTAAAGGGTGACTATCACACAGACACAGTATTATGTTTACAGGGTGACTGTTACACACACAGTATCATGTTTACAGGGTGACTGTCACACAGACACACAGTATCATGTTTACAGGGTAACTGTCACACAGACACACAGTATCATGTTTAGAAGGTGACTGTTACACAGACACACAATATCATGTTTACAGGGTAACTGTCACACAGACACACAGTATCATGTTTAGAAGGTGACTGTTACACAGACACACAATATCATGTTTACAGGGTAACTGTCACACAGACACACAGTATCATGTTTACAGGGTGACTATCACACAGACACACAGTATCATGTTTACAGGGTGACTATCACACAGACACACAGTATCATGTTTACAGGGTGACTGTCAGGAGCTACATAGACACACAATATCATGTTTACAGGGTGACTGTCACACAGACACACAGTATCACGTTTACAAGGTGACTATCACACAGACACACAGTATAATGTTTACAGGGTGACTGTTACACAGACACACAATATCATGTTTACAGGGTAACTGTCACACAGACACACAATATCATGTTTACAGGGTCACTGTCAGGAGCTACATAGACACACAATATCATGTTTACAGGTTGACTATCACACAGACACACAGTATCATGTTTACAGGGTGACTATCACACAGACAAACAGTATCATGTTTACAGGGTGACTATCACACAGACACACAGTATCATGTTAACAGGGTGACTGTCACACACACAATATCATGTTTACAGGGTGACTGTTACACAGACAAACAGTATCATGTTTACAGGGTGACTGTCACACAGACACACAGTATCATGTTTACAGGGTGACTGTCACACAGACACACAGTATCATGTTTACAGGGTAACTGTCACACAGACACACAGTATCATGTTTACAGAGTGACTGTCACACAGACACACAGTATCATGTTTACAGGGTGACTGTCACACAGACACACAGTATCATGTTTACAGGGTAACTGTCACACAGACACACAGTATCATGTTTACAGGGTGACTATCACACAGACACACAGTATCATGTTTAAAGGGTGACTATCACACAGACACAGTATTATGTTTACAGGGTGACTGTTACACACACAGTATCATGTTTACAGGGTGACTGTCACACAGACACACAGTATCATGTTTACAGGGTGACTATCACACAGACACACAGTATCATGTTTAAAGGGTGACTATCACACAGACACAGTATCATGTTTACAGGGTGACTGTTACACACACAGTATCATGTTTACAGGGTGACTGTCACACAAACACACAGTATCATGTTTACAGGGTAACTGTCACACAGACACACAGTATCATGTTTAGAAGGTGACTGTTACACAGACACACAATATCATGTTTACAGGGTAACTGTCACACAGACACACAGTATCATGTTTAGAAGGTGACTGTTACACAGACACACAATATCATGTTTACAGGGTAACTGTCACACAGACACACAGTATCATGTTTACAGGGTGACTATCACACAGACACACAGTATCATGTTTACAGGGTGACTATCACACAGACACACAGTATCATGTTTACAGGGTGACTGTCAGGAGCTACATAGACACACAATATCATGTTTACAGGGTAACTGTCACACAGACACACAGTATCATGTTTAGAAGGTGACTGTTACACAGACACACAATATCATGTTTACAGAGTGACTGTCACACAGACACACAATATCATGTTTACAGGGTCACTGTCAGGAGCTACATAGACACACAATATCATGTTTACAGAGTGACTGTTACACAGACAGACAGTATGATGTTTACAGGGAGACTGTAACACACAGACACACATTATCATGTTTACAGGGTGACTGTCACACAGACACACAGTATCATGTTTACAGGGTGACTGTTACACAGACACACAGTATCATGCTTACAGGGTGACAGTCACACATACACACAGTATCATGTTTACAGGGAGACTATCACACCTTTCACCTTTGTTTCTGTTGGTGATACTGTCAGGAGCTAAAGACACACAGTATCATGTTTACAGGGTGACTGTTACACAGACACACAGTATCATGTTTACAGGGTGACAGTCACACAGACACACAGTATCATGTTTACAGGGTGACTGTTACACAGACACACAGTATCATGTTTACAGGGTGACTGTTACACAGACACACAGTATCATGTTTACAGGGTGACTGTTACACAGACACAGTATCATGTTTACAGGGTGGCTATCACACCTTTCACCTTTGTTTCTGTTGGTGATACTGTCAGGAGCTAAAGACACACAGTATCATGTTTACAGGGTGACTGTTACACAGACACACAGTATCATGTTTACAGGGTGACAGTCACACAGACACACAGTATCATGTTTACAGGGTGACTGTTACACAGACACACAGTATCATGTTTACAGGGTGACTGTTACACAGACACACAGTATCATGTTTACAGGGTGACTGTTACACAGACACAGTATCATGTTTACAGGGTGGCTATCACACCTTTCACCTTTGTTTCTGTTGGTGATACTGCCAGGAGCTAAAGACACACAATATCATGTTTACGGAGCGATATATAACATAGACCATCACCCAACTAGCACAGTTTATTTTGGGATAAAACAATCTTGGCCAATAACCCCCTAGTTTTGTTGTAGATTGGGAAATGACATTAGAGTTTCCAATATATAGACGTGAGGACTGGTCAGTTCCAGCAGGTGTTCATGTTCCTTTGTAAGATTCTATAGAAGAAAGTTATTCCTTTTGAAAATACTCTCATCTAGTTTGCTAACGAATGGGATTTTGTCAGGAAAAAAATTATCACTTAAAAATGACAATATTTGCATGAAATCTTTCTGCAGTCTTTTCTGAAAGTGGACCAGACTTTAAAAGGAAAAATTGTGCCTGATCTATAAATCTGTCCTTGGTCTAGCCTTAATAGGCCTAGCGATAGGTATTCATCACAGCGAAAAGGTTTCATTTACATATAGAATTCTTCATTTGCAGCATTTGTCTACATTGCTATTGGTTGGACAAGTGGATGTCCTGTTGTAGTAGACTGCTGAATAAGCAGATTTAAGATTCCAAGTACAACATGATATTGACAAATCCTGGTTAATGAGTTCTAAAGCAACATTCATCAACACAGAAAAATCAGAAGTAATTTACAAACTGTTTATTAAACATGATTTAAAAAAGTTTTCCTTTCATATCATTATGCAGGTAAATATTTTTCCAGAGATCAATCAGGACATCTGTAAGATAGGTGTCTACTTAAACATTTCTATTACAATGTAACATGATATGAATTATCTTATCCTAATATTTCCAATACTTTTGTTCTAGAGACACACTAAAATATAAAATATTTATACATCATCACCTTTTGGTAACCACGGATCTATACAGCTAGCCTGATATAGAGGATTTACACCTCATCACCTTTTTGGTAACCACAGATCTATACAGCTAGCCTGATATAGAGCCACCTTTTGGTAACCATAGATCTAACTAGCTAGCCTGATATAGAGCCACCTTTTGGTAACCATAGATCTAACTAGCTAGCCTGATATAGAGCCACCTTTTGGTAACCATAGATCTATACAGCTAGCCTGATATAGAGGATTTACACCTCATCACCTTTTTGGTAACCATAGATCTATACAGCTAGCTTGATATAGAGGATTTACACCTCATCACCTTTTTGGTAACCATAGATCTATACAGCTAGCCTGATATAGAGGATTTACACCTCATCACCTTTTGGTAACCACAGATCTATACAGCTAGCCTGATATAGAGCCATCTTTTGGTAACCATAGATCTATACAGCTAGCCTGATATAGAGGATTTACACCTCATCACCTTTTGGTAACCATAGATCTAACTAGCTAGCCTGATATAGAGCCACCTTTTGGTAACCATAGATCTATACAGCTAGCCTGATATAGAGGATTTACACCTCATCACCTTTTTGGTAACCATAGATCTATACAGCTAGCCTGATATAGAGGATTTACACCTCATCACCTTTTTGGTAACCATAGATCTATACAGCTAGCCTGATATAGAGCCATCTTTTGGTAACCACAGATCTATACAGCTAGCCTGATATAGAGCCATCTTTTGGTAACCACAGATCTATACAGCTAGCCTGATATAGAGGATTTACACCTCATCACCTTTTGGTAACCACAGATCTATACAGCTAGCCTGATATAGAGCCATCTTTTGGTAACCATAGATCTATACAGCTAGCCTGATATAGAGGATTTACACCTCATCACCTTTTGGTAACCACAGATCTATACAGCTAGCCTGATATAGAGCCATCTTTTGGTAACCATAGATCTATACAGCTAGCCTGATATAGAGGATTTACACCTCATCACCTTTTGGTAACCACAGATCGATACAGCTAGCCTGATATAGAGCCATCTTTTGGTAACCACAGATCTATACAGCTAGCCTGATATAGAGCCACCTTTTGGTAACCATAGATCTATACAGCTAGCCTGATATAGAGCCACCTTTTGGTAACCACAGATCTATACAGCTAGCCTGATATAGAGCCACCTTTTGGTAACCATAGATCTATACAGCTAGCCTGATATAGAGTCACCTTTTGGTAACCATAGATCTATACAGCTAGCCTGATATAGAGTCACCTTTTAGTGACCACAGATCTATACAGCTAGCCTGATATAGAGCCACCTTTTGGTAACCACAGATCTATACAGCTAGCCTGATACAGAGCCACCTTTTGGTAACCATAGATCTATACAGCTAGCCTGATACAGAGCCACCTTTTGGTAACCACAGATCTATACAGCTAGCCTGATATAGAGCCATCTTTTGGTAACCATAGATCTATACAGCTAGCCTGATATAGAGGATTTACACCTCATCACCTTTTGGTAACCATAGATCTATACAGCTAGCCTGATACAGAGTCACCTTTTGGTAACCACAGATCTATACAGCTAGCCTGATATAGAGCCACCTTTTGGTAACCATAGATCTATACAGCTAGCCTGATATAGAGCCACCTTTTGGTAACCACAGATCTATACAGCTAGCCTGATACAGAGCCACCTTTTGGTAACCATAGATCTATACAGCTAGCCTGATACAGAGCCACCTTTTGGTAACCACAGATCTATACAGCTAGCCTGATACAGAGGATTTATACTTCATCACCTTTTGGTAACCATAGATTTTCACCCTTATTGTGCTGTCATAAATAAGTGACTATGATACCTTATGAAATTGTTTGTAAATAGATATGTTTACATTGAAATGTATTCAGTGATAAGCATCAGTGTCCGATTTAATTAAAACACTTAGTTGTGATGGAAAGTGAATATAATATTGTAGGTCTATAAACAGGTTCAGCTATCATACAACATGTTAACCAGATCAGATGTACTCAATCAAACCTACAATATGACTAAACACCCTAAAAATCCTCACATATGTATGGTGTATTTGGTTGATGAAACATTTATAATTACTTCAAAATTAATCATAATCACACTTCCTAGCTAGAGTACTGGACAACAAGTGGCCCATTGGGCCTGCACCACTCACTGTCTTCAGTGCTTCTCTCAACACATTCACATTTCCCTTTACTAACCTTCAGAGTGGGTCTAAAGCAGTCTGATTTAAATCAATGTTAAAACGAGCAAACTTACAGCAGTCAAGCCAAAACATTTTCCTTCTGAACTAAAGAATAATTTTTCTGGAAGACAAATTTGACCCCTGTGACCATGACTATGGGTCAAGGTTATTTCCCTTTTGCAAACTTTATCAGATTTCATCCCATGAAGCTGCCACATTAAAATATCAAGATTCTAG
Source organism: Ylistrum balloti (assembly GCF_031769215.1). Classification (NCBI taxonomy): domain Eukaryota; kingdom Metazoa; phylum Mollusca; class Bivalvia; order Pectinida; family Pectinidae; genus Ylistrum; species Ylistrum balloti. The sequence goes on along the minus strand of NW_026782006.1, from coordinate 1,239,392 downwards.
GTCTTATGGTAAATAAAAAAATTTGTCTGAGTGTTTCAACAAATCTCATCCCTGTAACCTCACTTAATATGGACGGAGATATGTTAACAGATTTTGTTGGGTTCTTTGAAGAGACCTACCAATCAATCATCATGAACCTAAGCTTATGTTTGGTCTAGCTAAAATAGGTTTTAGTGACTTGGTGCAATTATGGTTATTGATGTGACAAGTAGTGATGTGTATATAACATTTTAAGTCATGGACAGGACACTCAGCACTAATGCTATCACAGACAATTTGACTGGATTAGTCATGGTCAGCGTGGTACAAATCACCATGCTGAAATTGAACTCCAGAAGGATATGACAATCAAAATGAAGCACAGTGTTACAGCAGCTGTATTTTTTCTTGTCAATAAAGATGTACATAGATTATCAAACACAGGACCAGAGTTTAACACTATATGTGTTATCATATCAAAATTACAAAAATAAGAAAATAGAACTAAAATAATTAAAAAATGATGATAAGCCCCTAATACATGTATAAACAAATGTGACGACAATATATAATAACTTACTGACTGAAATATCCTAGATAATTCTATAAAAATCTCACTGACAGTTGATTTTCTGGCTGATAACCTTATAATGCGTTCTTTATAATGACATTTGTGTCTATCCTTTTTATATAACACTACCAATATCAACCTAAATATGACAGTTTTCTCGAGGACATATTGATCTTCCGTACATCTGGATGACAGTCCTGACAACATTACTAGTCTATAAAGGTTTGTTCTAAAGCCATCTGATGACCTGAAAACCAGTCCAGATTCCCTCTGTATCTTGTCACAAGGATGTCTGACCTATATCTTAGCCATTCTGTTTTTAATATGTTCAAATCAATTTAGCTATGTCAGTTCTCCAATATATATGTTAACAGTAATATCATTGTCTCCCAGCCTCGGGTGGGAGGTCAGATTTTTTATGAAGATGATAGTGTAGGATTGGTCAATTCCTCTGTGTTTCTTGTTGTATATCAGGATCTATATCTACTTGTGAAAAGCCGATATGTAATAATTAGACCACATCTCAGAACTCTGAGGGGGTTGTCTCAGAACTCTGAGGGGGCTGTCTCAGAACTCTGAGGGGTTGTCTCAGAACTCTGAAGGGGTTGTCTCAGAACTCTGAGGGGTTGTCTCAGAACTCTGAGGGGTTGTCTCAGAACTCTGAGGGGTTGTCACTTTCTTGTCATTCATAGCTGAAGCACCGTTTTCTGTTGAAGTAAAGGAGTTTTCCAATCCCCAGGACTAATCCTCCCTGCTATATTAAAGAGGTTTAGTGGGCATGTATTGCTCACCAATAACTGATCAAATTTCTCTGTAGTCCTCTCTCATTATTCTACACCTTAAAGAGACACCATTGGAATATTTCTTTCAAGAGGCTTTGAAAGTAAATATCGGTCATCCATTTATATCCCAGACTTAATCGTTTAATATCCTTCCAGCATTTTTTAGTTTAAATATCATAATCAACCTTAAATCTACATTTAAAAAAAAAATTTCATTTGGAAGTCAGTTGATGATTTGACTTTGATTATGGGTAAAGGTCACTTTTTTGAACAAAGTTGCTAACTCCACATCCCAGCATGCTATTGGCCATAATAATGGTCATTAGGGCACAATGCATTCCTGTGTTCTTGTATTTAGGTCACGGGCATTTCATCAAATTCGATAAATTAGACACTTGTTTCCCTGGGGTCAAGAAAACTCATGTGATACTAGGTGTCTCTTCACTGAATTCTGCCCAATACCATGACATTTTACATTAGTAAAACATTGGTACTTAACAGACCAAACAACCTGGACCCTTCACCACACATCATGAACTCTAAATAATTTGGACAGGTGAGTTAATGATCAATAATGGTAATCAGAGTAACTTATCTAACTACCCAGGAGTCAATTAATCCTTCATCTCAACTTATATTTGTGTAAGTCACATGTTTCTTAATCCACAAATGTCAGTACCTATAGAAAACTTACATACGTTTTGAAGTTTTGAAATTTCATTTACACTTCAAAAGATTCACATGTTTCTTAATCCACAAATGTCAGTACCTATAGAAAACTTACATACTTTTTGAAGTTTTGAAATTTCATTTACACTTCAAAAGATTCACATGCTTGTTTAATCCACATATGTCAATCTCTACAGAAAAAACTGAATAAATTGTTGAATTTTAAAAATTTTATCTACATTTCAAAGGATCATTATGGGTTTTTTTTGTATCCACAAATATCTATACCTACAGAAAGATTGAATACTTTGTTGAATTTTAAAAATCTGATTTATACTTCAAAAGAAACTAGTAAAGATATACACTGGTGATAGACTAGTAACAGATATATAGGTAATTTCAAAACTTTTTGATCAATTTTTAAGATAAATAAATTCAACTGGACGACAAAAGCCATCTTGCGAAATACAAGTGAAAGAAACTGTGTAGAAACGGCAATAAAAGAAATATGATATGTAATGAGATCTTATTTGTCAAATTGTCTTGTTAAGTTTAAAGCTCCAGACAAGTAATAACTTGAACAGAAATACTAGTCAAGATCTGTAAGTTTTCTATCAAGTTAAATTGACATCAGTGCTGTATATAGAAAAGTCTTTATTTTACTACAAACCTTTCCATATCATTTAGACTATATAAGTCTCATATTTGTCCTAGCTCTACTATTCCCTGACTAAGGCTGTGTACCTTAAGACTGGTGTCATTTGGTCAGTTATGTCGAAGAGGTAGCACTAAAAACAAGTGACTTTTGCAAAATGGACAAAATCACTGGAAGGGCAGTGATCCAATCAAATTCAATTCAAATTTAACTGTGAAGAAAACTTCTAGGCAGTTTGGGAGAAAGACATTAATGAACATACAAACCAAAGACAAAAAGTGATCAAAAAAGCCCTCCATCTGGTGAGCTGAAAATATAACAACCATTTGACCTTTGAACCTTTTGGGCATTTGTATTTTCATTTTAAGTTAAATATGACATCCTATGTCATTACATTATGGCTATGTAAGTCCATTTCTTTTCCTCTGACCAAGTCTATAAATACTTGATCAATAAAATTCAAAAGCTGGTAGCTTGCAATATATTGTCAGACTCAGTTTACCACTAGACAGGAAGTAATACTTTTCTTTTTGCATTTTTTGAAAGGCTGAGTACATTGGTCTTATCTATACTGGCCTGTACTGAAAAAAATTAACTTACCACCATATTTGACCAAAGGAGTGCACTTATTGACAAGACTATTAAAATAGGTTACATTCGTGGGGCGATTGAGTGAAAACTAACAATAAGTTAGTTGACCAGATAAACAGTGTTACTTCCATTTTCTGTCATTCCATCAAATGAAAAAAATGGGGAAGGGCTTATTGGGGCAGGTGCAGTAATTAGGTTGAATACGGTAAATGTCCTGTTTCCTGAACTAGCGTTTTTCTTGGGGACTTTGTCATATCCTGAATTATAAGATTAACATCCTTTTGAATGATTTCTATGAGAAGCTGGACTTTGAACTAAAATATTTCATGACATTTTAGCAAGGTGGTAATCTTTATGAAAATAAACTGCCCATAGCATTGCCTTGTAGAAAGCCAGCTGAAGCATGTATTGTTAGGATGTGAGGAGAGCGAAGAAAGGTCAGGTGACAGGTACAGACTTATGTGTAAAATTGTATACCATTATACCTGCCAAATATATCATTCTTATAAACTGTAAAAAAAAGAATCTGTTATCAGCTGATACAATGAAGAGTAAAATATTTACTTTGTATGGTAAAGCAGTTGAATACATTACACCATCACCATTTAAACCCTACAACGAGCCCAAGATCATGCAGTCCTGAAATTCCATTAATCAAAACACTGTCAAGTAAGATGTTAAATGATAAAAACAAAAAGTTTTTGTTTTACATAAGGATTCAATAAATAAGGATTAAAATTGTGCTAAAGTTCAATGGTTTTAGTTTCAGTGTACAGTCTTGGGTTGTGATAAGCAGAGAAAGCGCTATGATGCCAAGGCTAGATATCACCCATGCATGCAGACCTTCGTCACAGAGGTGAAACAGCCATGGTCAGTAAGCCAGTCTCCAGATGTTGGGACTCCTGTCACTGAGCAACTCCTCATCACTCAACTCAACTACAAACAGGCCAAAACAGGGAACAAACTATACATGTATACAATTGACCTATCTACACTACTATACCAACTCAATACATTTACTGTCTAAAACTGAAAAAAAGAGAAACAAGAAAAAAAATCCAAATAAATGAAGCCCTTTACACATACAAAATGAAAAGTAATATGAAATACTTGTTTTCAGAGTCACAGAAAATTATTTATGCGTTTTATTTTCTCAAACTAAAGACACTGTTCACTATCAGTTGATTAACATTTATAGAAGACACACCTGATCATGTTCACAGGATCTAAGTCTGAATTACCTGTCTAACTTCTAGGGTACAACACTTTCAAATCAAAATTAGATTAACAGGTGTGCTTTCATCTAAATTAATTAAAATTGATATTTTTGGCATTGCCAGGTCAAATTATTAATGTAAATATTTGATAAATTCATTTGGTTTTTTTCTCAACATTTAAGAATACCTTTATTTCCTTATGAATGCTTGAGGGGATACTGAGCAATTCAGGATAACTTTTCAACCAATTAAAAGGTGAGAAGTTCACAGTGCAGTTTTCCAAACGTTCCAGTGTGCTGGCTGATCACATATATAGTTTGCTGGTTTTAGCTGGGCTCATCATTGCTTTGCATTTTCTCACAAAACACAATAACTCCCTATAAAGTGATAAGTATTCTCACACAACACAATAACTCCCTATAAAGTGATAAGTATTCTCACACAACACAATAACTCCCTATAAAGTGATAAGTATTCTCAAACAACACAATAACTCCCTATAAAGTGGCCTTGATAAGTATTCTCACACAACACAATAACTCCCTATAAAGTGGCCTTGATAAGTATTCTCACATAACACAATAACTCCCTATAAAGTGGCCTTGATAAGTATTCTCAAACAACACAATAACTCCCTATAAAGTGATAAGTATTCTCACACAACACAATAACTCCCTATAAAGTGATAAGTATTCTCACACAACACAATAACTCCCTATAAAGTGATAAGTATTCTCACACAACACAATAACTCCCTATAAAGTGATAAGTATTCTCACACAACACAATAACTCCCTATAAAGTGATAAGTATTCTCACACAACACAATAACTCCCTATAAAGTGATAAGTATTCTCACACAACACAATAACTCCCTATAAAGTGATAAGTATTCTCACACAACACAATAACTCCCTATAAAGTGATAAGTATTCTCACACAACACAATAACTCCCTATAAAGTGATAAGTATTCTCACACAACACAATAACTCCCTATAAAGTGATAAGTATTCTCACACAACACAATAACTCCCTATAAAGTGATAAGTATTCTCACACAACACAATAACTCCCTATAAAGTGATAAGTATTCTCACACAACACAATAACTCCCTATAAAGTGATAAGTATTCTCACACAACACAATAACTCCCTATAAAGTGGCCTTGATCAGTATTCTCACATAACACAATAACTCCCTATAAAGTGGCCTTGATAAGTATTCTCACACAACACAATAACTCCCTATAAAGTGATAAGTATTCTCACACAACACAATAACTCCCTATAAAGTGGCCTTGATAAGTATTCTCACATAACACAATAACTCCCTATAAAGTGGTCTTGATAAGTATTCTCACAAAACACAACTCACACAACACAATAACTCCCTATAAAGTGGCCTTGATAAGTATTCTCACATAACACAATAACTCCCTATAAAGTGGCCTTGATAAGTATTCTCACATAACACAATAACTCCCTATAAAGTGGCCTTGATAAGTATTCTCACACAACACAATAACTCCCTATAAAGTGATAAGTATTCTCACACAACACAATAACTCCCTATAAAGTGATAAGTATTCTCACACAACACAATAACTCCCTATAAAGTGATAAGTATTCTCACACAACACAATAACTCCCTATAAAGTGATAAGTATTCTCACACAACACAATAACTCCCTATAAAGTGGCCTTGATAAGTATGCTCACATAACACAATAACTCCCTATAAATGGCCTTGATAAGTATTCTCACATAACACAATAACTCCCTATAAATTGGTCTTGATAAGTATTCTCACACAACACAATAACTCCCTATAAAGTGGCCTTGATCAGTATTCTCACATAACACAATAACTCCCTATAAATTGGTCTTGATAAGTATTCTCACACAACACAATAACTCCCTATAAAGTGATAAGTATTCTCACACAACACAATAACTCCCTATAAAGTGGCCTTGATAAGTATTCTCACATAACACAATAACTCCCTATAATGTGATAAGTATTCTCACACAACACAATAACTCCCTATAAAGTGATAAGTATTCTCACACAACACAATAACTCCCTATAAAGTGATAAGTATTCTCAAACAACACAATAACTCCCTATAAAGTGGCCTTGATCAGTATTCTCACATAACACAATAACTCCCTATAAAGTGGCCTTGATAAGTATTCTCACACAACACAATAACTCCCTATAAAGTGATAAGTATTCTCACACAACACAATAACTCCCTATAAAGTGGCCTTGATAAGTATTCTCACATAACACAATAACTCCCTATAAAGTGGCCTTGATAAGTATTCTCACACAACACAATAACTCCCTATAAAGTGATAAGTATTCTCACACAACACAATAACTCCCTATAAAGTGGCCTTGATAAGTATTCTCACATAACACAATAACTCCCTATAAAGTGGTCTTGATAAGTATTCTCACACAACACAATAACTCCCTATAAAGTGATAAGTATTCTCACACAACACAATAACTCCCTATAAAGTGGCCTTGATAAGTTTTCTCACATAACACAATAACTCCCTATAAAGTGGCCTTGATAAGTACAATTCTCACACAACACAATAACTCCCTATAAAGTGATAAGTATTCTCACACAACACAATAACTCCCTATAAAGTGATAAGTATTCTCACACAACACAATAACTCCCTATAAAGTGATAAGTATTCTCACACAACACAATAACTCCCTATAAAGTGATAAGTATTCTCACACAACACAATAACTCCCTATAAAGTGGCCTTGATCAGTATTCTCACATAACACAATAACTCCCTATAAATTGGTCTTGATAAGTATTCTCACATAACACAATAACTCCCTATAAATTGGTCTTGATAAGTATTCTCACACAACACAATAACTCCCTATAAAGTGGCCTTGATAAGTATTCTCACATAACACAATAACTCCCTATAAATTGGTCTTGATAAGTATTCTCACACAACACAATAACTCCCTATAAAGTGATAAGTATTCTCACACAACACAATAACTCCCTATAAAGTGGCCTTGATCAGTATTCTCACATAACACAATAACTCCCTATAAATTGGTCTTGATAAGTATTCTCACACAACACAATAACTCCCTATAAAGTGATAAGTATTCTCACACAACACAATAACTCCCTATAAAGTGATAAGTATTCTCACAAAACACAACAACTCCCTATAAAGTGGCCTTGATAAGTATTCTCACACAACACAATAACTCCCTATAAAGTGATAAGTATTCTCACAAAACACAAAAACTCCCTATAAAGTGATAAGTATTCTTGATAAGTATTCTCACATAACACAATAACTCCCTATAAATTGGTCTTGATAAGTATTCTCACATAACACAATAACTCCCTATAAAGTGATAAGTATTCTCACACAACACAATAACTCCCTATAAAGTGGCCTTGATAAGTATTCTCACATAACACAATAACTCCCTATAAAGTGATAAGTATTCTCACAAAACACTCCCTATAAAGTGATAAGTATTCTCACACAACACAATAACTCCCTATAAAGTGGCCTTGATCAGTATTCTCACATAACACAATAACTCCCTATAAATTGGTCTTGATAAGTATTCTCACATAACACAATAACTCCCTATAAATTGGTCTTGATAAGTATTCTCACACAACACAATAACTCCCTATAAAGTGATAAGTATTCTCACACAACACAATAACTCCCTATAAAGTGGCCTTGATAAGTATTCTCACATAACACAATAACTCCCTATAAAGTGATAAGTATTCTCACACAACACAATAACTCCCTATAAAGTGATAAGTATTCTCACAAAACACAACAACTCCCTATAAAGTGGCCTTGATAAGTATTCTCACACAACACAATAACTCCCTATAAAGTGATAAGTATTCTCACAAAACACAACAACTCCCTATAAAGTGATAAGTATTCTCACAAAACACAACAACTCCCTATAAAGTGGCCTTGATAAGTATTCTCACATAACACAATAACTCCCTATAAAGTGATAAGTATTCTCACAAAACACAACAACTCCCTATAAAGTGGTCTTGACAAGTTTTCTCACACAACACAATAACTCCCTATAAAGTGATAAGTATTCTCACACAACACAATAACTCCCTATAAAGTGGCCTTGATAAGTATTCTGGATCTGCTTTCATTTTGATCCATCAAATCAATACACAATACCCTTTACTCCATCAATCCTCTCTAACAATGTAACCTGAGATGAAGAAGTCTTCTGATAAAGTTACATTTGAGTGGGAAAAAGATAAAATGAAGACATTTTTTCTTTAAAAACAAATCACTTCCATTTTTTAATGTCTGACCATTTCAACTAAATCTGTTCAAGAATTCATGAAATGTTAAATCCACAACATTTTTCAGCCTCTGCCCCTGACTGATGACAACCTACATCTAATTAGCTCTGATGATACAATACTATGGTGTAAAAATTTACATCTTGTACAAATCATATCATGGGCCTGATAGGCACATGCACTGACATTGTTTATAAAACAAGGGACATAAGAAAAAAAAACAACCTTCATTATGACAAGGTGAGAATGTACCATCTGTTTAGGTTATGTGTATGACGTCAACATTTGAAGAAGTTGTCAGGTAATGAACTTTTGCCTTCTGTCTGTGTTATCATTACAATACCATGCATTTATCAGGATGATTTTAAATGTAAAATGATTGATTTGTATGGATATCCCCACCTCTAGAGTTAAATGGTTGTGACAGAATGATGTGGTTGCTGAGATACTGGTAACAAGGAGTGATCCATTTTATAATGCTATAAACACGATGATTCATAACAAACAGAATTTTGGTTGTTGGCCATCAGACTGTTAAACAACTTTCAATTGGCTTAATCTCATTGACAGACCATATTTTTCAATATAAAACAAGGACACTTAACTGGCTGCACATAAATACCCATCAACACACGGTCCAAGAGATGTTTTTGTCATTGTGTTCATTTGTCTTTGAATCAGTCTTTGCGTTTCTATATCATCAGTCAATCTGTCATATATCCTTAGTCTAATTGCCCTTTAACCTTTATCTGGTGGCATTTTTGCTTTTGGTAATATATGACCTTTGTCAATTTGACCTTTAATCTATTTCAGTCTTTGTTTGGTAGCCTACTTGCTTTTAGTTCTATTATACCCTACATCTAATTGACCTTGGACCTATTTGACCTTAAGCCCTTGTCTGTTGGCCTATTTGCCTGTGATTCTAAGTAGCCTTTGCCTATTTGACCTTGAATCTATTTCAATCTTTGTTTGGTAACCTATTTGCCTATGGTTTTGTATAGCCTTTGTCTATTTGACCTTGGACCTATTTTACCTTAAGCCTTTGTCTGTTGACCTAATTGCCAATGGTTCTATAAAGCCTTTGTCTATTTGACCTTGGACCTATTTTACTACAAGTCTTTATTTGTTAACCTGTTTTGCCAATGGTTCTATAAGGCCTTTGCCTATTTGACCTTGGACCTATTTTACTACAAGTCTTTATCTGTTAACCTGTTTTGCCAATGGTTCTATAAGGCCTTTGCCTATTTGACCTTGGACCTATTTTACTACAAGTCTTTATCTGTTAACCTGTTTTGCCAATGGTTCTATAAGGCCTTTGCCTATTTGACCTTGGACCTATTTTACTACAAGTCTTTATCTGTTAACCTGTTTTGCCAATGGTTCTATAAGGCCTTTGCCTATTTGATCTGGTTTATGTTTTACTATCAGCCTTCCCTGTCAGCCTTCTTATCTAAATTTGTTCTCTATCTGTTCTTTTATTTGTACCTTGAACCTATTTAACAAGAAGTCATCAATTCAAGTTTTGCAGGTAAGATTTGACTGAAAGTATAGCAATTATTCACAATTATTTGCATTCTTCCAGCTTCCACGAACTGAGTTCCTAATCATCTAGATCCTATAAACAAACACAGACTAGGAAGCAAAGCAGCCAGGATTTATGTGGATATTGGAAATAAAACCATTATCTAAGAAATCTGAGAGGAAGGGGAATCACCTGCCATTAAATGTAAGGAAATCTTTGCAGACAGTAAAAACTTGAATTTTTGTAACGTCTATGAAAGATCACCTTGCAGCACTTGTAAAGACACAAGGAAGACAGCCATCTCTGTATCAGAAAACTGCACTTCAGATAAAAGCAATTCTGATGATTACTAAATAAAAAAACAACAGAAATATACAACAGTAAAATACATTTTCATACTTTTGTACAGGGTCACTTACTTCACTGTCACATATAAACTTCAATAAGAAAAATGAACAAGGAAACATGTTTGAGAAATAAAATGCTCAGGACTGACCATGGTAACATGTTTGATAAATAAAACTCTTTGGACTGACCAAGATAACACATCTGACAAATAGAACACCCAGGACTGACCAAGGTAACACATCTGACAAATAGAACACCCAGGACTGACCAAGGTAACACATCTGACAAATAGAACACCCAGGACTGACCAAGGTAACACATCTGACAAATAGAACACCCAGGACTGACCAAGGTAACACATCTGACAAATAGAACACCCAGGACTGACCAAGGTAACACATCTGACAAATAGAACACCCAGGACTGACCAAGGTAACATATCTGACAAATAGAACACCCAGGACTGACCAAGGTAACATATCTGACAAATAGAACACCCAGGACTGACCAAGGTAACACATCTGACAAATAGAACACCCAGGACTGACCAAGGTAACACATCTGACAAATAGAACACCCAGGACTGACCAAGGTAACACATCTGACAAATAGAACACCCAGGACTGACCAAGGTAACATGTTTGATAAAGAAAACTCTTTTGATTGACCAAGGTAACACATCTGACAAATAGAACACCCAGGACTGACCATGGTAACACATCTGACAAATAAAACACCCAGGACTGATCAAGGTAACACATCTGACAAATAGAACACTCAGGACTGATCAAGGGAACACATCTAACAAATAGAACACTCAGGACTGACCAAGGTAACACATATGACAAATAGAACACCCAGGACTGACCAGGGTAACACATCTGACAAATAAAACACTCAGGACTGACCAAGGTAACATGTTTGATAAACAAAACTCTTTTGACTGACCAACATAACACATCTGACAAATAGAACACTCAGGACTGACCAAGGTAACACATCTGACAAATAGAACACCCAGGACTGACCAAGGTAACACATCTGACAAATAGAACACCCAGGACTGACCAAGGTAACATGTTTGATAAAGAAAACTCTTTTGACTGACCAACATAACACATCTGACAAATAGAACACCCAGGACTGACCAAGGTAACACATCTGACAAATAGAACACCCAGGACTGACCATGGTAACTTATCTGATAAATAGAACACCCAGGACTGACCAAGGTAACACATCTGACAAATAGAACACCCAGGACTGACCAAGGTAACACATCTGACAAATAGAACACCCAGGACTGACCAAGGTAACATGTTTGATAAAGAAAACTCTTTTGACTGACCATGGTAACACATCTGACAAATAGAACACCCAGGACTGACCAAGGTAACACATCTGACAAATAGAACACCCAGGACTGACCAAGGTAACACATCTGACAAATAGAACACCCAGGACTGACCATGGTAACATGTTTGATAAAGAAAACTCTTTTGACTGACCATGGTAACACATCTGACAAATAGAACACCCAGGACTGACCAAGGTAACACATCTGACAAATAGAACACCCAGGACTGACCAAGGTAACATGTTTGATAAAGAAAACTCTTTTGACTGACCAAGGTAACACATCTGACAAATAGAACACCCAGGACTGACCAAGGTAACACATCTGACAAATAGAACACCCAGGACTGACCAAGGTAACACATCTGACAAATAGAACACCCAGGACTGACCAAGGTAACACATTTGACAAATAGAACAACCAGGACTGACCAAGGTAACATGTTTGATAAAGAAAACTCTTTTGACTGACCACACAACACATCTGACAAATAGAACACATCTGACAAATAGAACACACCCAGGACTGACCAGGGTAACACATATGACAAATAGAACAAGGACTGACCAGGGTAACACATATGACAAATAGAACACTCAGGACTGACCAGGGTAACACATATGACAAATAGAACACCCAGGACTGACCAAGGTAACACATCTGAAATATAGACCACCCAGGACTGACCAAGGTAACACATCTGACAAATAGAACACCCAGGACTGACCAAGGTAACACATCTGACAAATAGAACACCCAGGACTGACCAAGGTAACACATCTGACAAATAGAACACCCAGGACTGACCATGGTAACATGTTTGATAAAGAAAACTCTTTTGACTGACCAAGGTAACACATCTGACAAATAGAACACCCAGGACTGACCAGGGTAACACATATGACAAATAGAACACTCAGGACTGACCAGGGTAACACATATGACAAATAGAACACCCAGGACTGACCAAGGTAACACATCTGACAAATAGAACACCCAGGACTGACCAAGGTAACATGTTTGATAAAGAAAACTCTTTTGACTGACCAACATAACACATCTGACAAATAGAACACCCAGGACTGACCAAGGTAACACATCTGAGAAACAGAACACCCAGGACTGACCAAGGTAATATGTTTGATAAAGAAAACTCTTTTGACTGACCAACATAACACATCTGACAAATAGAACACCCAGGACTGACCAAGGTAACACATCTGACAAATAGAACACCCAGGACTGACCAAGGTAACACATCTGACAAATAGAACACCCAGGACTGACCAAGGTAACACATTTGACAAATAGAACAACCAGGACTGACCAAGGTAACACATATGAGAAGTAGAACACTCAGGACTGACCAAGGTAACACATTTGACAAATAGAACACCCAGGACTGACCAAGGTAACACATCTGACAAATAGAACACCCAGGACTGACCATGGTAACACATCTGACAAATAAAACACCCAGGACTGATCAAGGTAACACATCTGACAAATAGAACACCCAGGACTGACCAAGGTAACACATCTGACAAATAGAACACCCAGGACTGACCAAGGTAACACATCTGACAAATAGAACACCCAGGACTGACCAAGGTAACATGTTTGATAAAGAAAACTCTTTTGACTGACCATGGTAACACATCTGACAAATAGAACACCCAGGACTGACCAGGGTAACACATATGACAAATAGAACACCCAGGACTGACCAAAGTAACACATCTGACAAATAGAACACCCAGGACTGACCAGGGTAACACATATGACAAAGAGAACACCCAGGACTGACCAAGGTAACACATCTGACAAATAGAACACCCAGGACTGACCAAGGTAACACATCTGACAAATAGAACACCCAGGACTGACCAAGGTAACATGTTTGATAAAGAAAACTCTTTTGACTGACCAACATAACACATCTGACAAATAGAACACCCAGGACTGACGATGGTAACACATCTGAGAAATAGAACACCCAGGACTGAGCAAGGTAACACATCTGACAAATAGAACACCCAGGACTGACCAAGGTAACACATCTGACAAATAGAACACCCAGGACTGACCAAAGTAACACATCTAAGAAATAGAACACTCAAGACTGACCCAGGTAACACATCTGACAAACAGAACACTCAGCACTGACCAAGGTAAAGAGCAGTTTAATTTTTTCTACATACTGGGAATCAGCTATGACAGGTTTTGAGTGGGTAGGCGGTGGGGTAGGGGACATCAATGGTTTACTATCATTAACACGTGACAAAGCCATTGCCAAGCAATGCATTGTAACATTTCAGTTAGTTATACTAAAACAGTTGCTATATTAATGAAACAATTGTTAATTGCACTTGGTAAAATATTTTCATATGTTTAAAAGCTATAGTTGACTGACATACACTAAGTCCAGAGACAGGACACTTTTTATTGACTACAAACCAAGATTATGTTCACAGAAGAGTTCACAAACATAAATAGACCAAATGAGATTTCTTAGTCCTGTAGTTTTATCTGACAAATAACTGAAGTATAATTCTCTATGTTAGTCAATACAAAGCTACATTACAAATGTAGGTAAAGGGAGTGAGGAAAGAAGCAGTGTTTAATGATGTCCACTCTACCTCCATTTAGAAAGAGTTCTAAAACTTGATCTTATAGACAAATCCCACAGTTGCCAGCAGAATTTTTGAAGTAGATTAAAGGGAAGCTAATATATCACACTAAGATTGTAAGCAATATTAAACCATAGCTTTGTTTCCCTTCAAATTCTTACCAATCATGATATCCACTGAGAGTGACCTCCCTTGCCAAGAAAGTCACATGAGTTGTCCACCTTGATACCATAAGGTAGTGGTGCATGCACAAAACAGAAAATAGAACCATAAACAACTGTTTACCTCATGTATTCCAAAAAACAAAAAAGTTCTGAATAGGACTTTGTTCAGGTCACTACATTATACAACATTAAGCTAAATTCTTGCTGTTTTCTTTTATTAAGCCTTATAGTTGCTGACCATGAGGAAAGCAATGCAAAAGCTTACATGTTAGGAAACAGTGGAATTTCAACTGAACATTAATCATATCATACTTTATGGACATTTTTAAAGTTGCACAGATAAACATCAATTTTGACAAAACTTCAACATTAAAAGATGTCTTTCCTGTTTTAGTGCTTTTTTTGTTTTTGTTTTTTTTATTTGGACACAAATTTGTGACCCCATATATGTAACATCCTTCAATATTAAATTAATTTGGGAAAGACCGTTCTTGACACAAAGAACTTTTTAAAGAATTTCATTGAGATCCCACTGTAATATGTTAAAACCATTGATATTATTGTCCTTATAGTGATGGGCTTACCAACTCTCTAATTTATTGTTGTTTTAATCTTCCTGCAAAAGTTCTTCAATAAGTTGTAGTTTCCATTCCTCATCAATCTGTCCATCTAAACAAACATCTACACTGTCTATATCACAGAAATCAATGCACACAACCAATGTGTTAGGCCAGGTATGAAGAAAAGTAAATGAAATATTTGAACTGTTCTACACAATGTACTAATTTCAATTTAGTACAAAGGTAGGGTTCAGAAAACAGTAAATGTAACCAGACTATTATTATATAGAGCAAAACTTGTAGATATGTCTATAGGGTACTGTATATGAGAAGTTGGTTTAGGTATATCTATAGGGTACTGTATATGAGAAGTTGGTTTGTATCTATAGGGTACTGTTAGTGAGAAGTTGGTTTATATCTATAGGGTACTGTAAGTGAGAAGTTGGTTTATATCTATAGGGTACTGTAAGTGAGAAGTTGGTTTATATCTATAGGTATATCTATAGGGTACTGTAAGTGAGAAGTTGGTTTATATCTATAGGGTACTGTAAGTGAGAAGTTGGTTTATATCTATAGGGTACTGTAAGTGAGAAGTTGGTTTATATCTATAGGGTACTGTAAGTGAGAAGTTGGTTTATATCTATAGGGTACTGTAAGTGAGAAGTTGGTTTATATCTATAGGGTACTGTAAGAGAGAAGTTGGTTTAGGTATATCTATAGGGTACTGTAAGTGAGAAGTTGGTTTGTATCTATAGGGTACTGTAAGTGGGAAGTTGGTTTATATCTATAGGGTACTATAAGTGAGAAGTTGGTTTATATCTATAGGGTACTGTAAGTGAGAAGTTGGTTTATATCTATAGGGTACTATAAGTGAGAAGTTGGTTTAGGTATATCTATAGGGTACTGTAAGTGAGAAGTTGGTTTATATCTATAGGGTACTGTAAGTGAGAAGTTGGTTTATATCTATAGGGTACTGTAAGTGAGAAGTTGGTTAATATCTATAGGGTACTATAAGTGAGAAGTTGGTTTATATCTATAGGGTACTGTAAGTGAGAAGTTGGTTTATATCTATAGGGTACTGTAAGTGAGAAGTTGGTTTATATCTATAGGGTACTGTAAGTGAGAAGTTGGTTTATATCTATACTGTAAGTGAGAAGTTGGTTTATATCTATAGGGTACTGTAAGTGAGAAGTTGGTTTATATCTATAGGGTACTGTAAGTGAGAAGTTGGTTTATATCTATAGGGTACTGTAAGTGAGACGTTGGTTTATATCTATACTGTAAGTGAGAAGTTGGTTTATATCTATAGGGTACTGTAAGTGAGAAGTTGGTTTATATCTATAGGGTACTGTAAGTGAGAAGTTGGTTTATATCTATAGGGTACTGTAAGTGAGAAGTTGGTTTATATCTATAGGGTACTGTAAGTGAGAAGTTGGTTTATATCTATAGGGTACTGTAAGTGAGAAGTTGGTTTATATCTATAGGGTACTGTAAGTGAGAAGTTGGTTTATATCTATAGGGTACTGTAAGTGAGAAGTTGGTTTATATCTATACTGGGTACTGTAAGTGAGAAGTTGGTTTATATCTATAGGGTACTATAAGTGAGAAGTTGGTTTATATCTATAGGGTACTATAAGTGAGAAGTTGGTTTATATCTATAGGGTACTGTAAGTGAGAAGTTGGTTTATATCTATAGGGTACTGTAAGTGAGAAGTTGGTTTATATCTATAGGGTACTGTAAGTGAGAAGTTGGTTTATATCTATAGGGTACTGTAAGTGAGAAGTTGGTTTATATCTATAGGGTACTGTAAGTGAGAAGTTGGTTTATATCTATAGGGTACTTTAAGTGAGAAGTTGGTTTATATCTATAGGGTACTGTAAGTGAGAAGTTGGTTTATATCTATAGGGTACTGTAAGTGAGACGTTGGTTTATATCTATAGGGTACTGTAAGTGAGAAGTTGGTTTATATCTATACTGTAAGTGAGAAGTTGTTTTATATCGAAAGGGTACTGTAAGTGAGACGTTGTTTTATATCTATAGGGTACTGTAAGTGAGAAGTTGGTTTATATCTATAGGGTACTGTAAGTGAGAAGTTGGTTTATATCTATAGGGTACTGTAAGTGAGAAGTTGGTTTATATCTATAGGGTACTGTAAGTGAGAAGTTGGTTTATATCTATAGGGTACTGTAAGTGAGAAGTTGGTTTATATCTATAGGGTACTGTAAGTGAGAAGTTGGTTTAGGTATATCTATAGGGTACTGTAAGTGAGAAGTTGGTTTGTATCTATAGGGTACTGTAAGTGAGAAGTTGGTTTATATCTATAGGGTACTGTAAGTGAGAAGTTGGTTTATATCTATAGGGTACTGTAAGTGAGAAGTTGGTTTATATCTATAGAAGTTGGTTTATATCTATACTGTAAGTGAGAAGTTGGTTTATATCTATAGGGTACTGTAAGTGAGAAGTTGGTTTATATCTATAGGGTACTGTAAGTGAGAAGTTGGTTTAGGTATATCTATAGGGTACTGTAAGTGAGAAGTTGGTTTATATCTATAGGGTACTGTAAGTGAGAAGTTGGTTTAGGTATATCTATAGGGTACTGTAAGTGAGAAGTTGGTTTATATCTATAGGGTACTATAAGTGAGAAGTTGGTTTATATCTATAGGGTACTGTAAGTATTGGTTTATCTATAGGGTACTGTAAGTGAGAAGTTGGTTTGTATCTATAGGGGTACTGTAAGTGAGAAGTTGGTTTATATCTATAGGGTACTGTAAGTGAGAAGTTGGTTTATATCTATAGGGTACTGTAAGTGAGACGTTGGTTTATATCTATACTGTAAGTGAGAAGTTGGTTTATATCTATAGGGTACTGTAAGTGAGAAGTTGGTTTATATCTATAGGGTACTGTAAGTGAGAATTGGTTTATATCTATAGGGTACTGTAAGTGAGAAGTCGGTTTATATCTATAGGGTACTGTAAGTGAGAATTGGTTTATATCTATAGGGTACTGTAAGTGAGAATTGGTTTATATCTATACTGTAAGTGAGAAGGGATGGACAAAGCAATAAATATCCTTTACATGGTTTTTAGTGAATTTAATCTGATGATCTTGTGTGTATAAGTCCATCCTAATGGAAACAGAGAAAACAAACATCTTTCTCCTGCAGTTTGTGGTGATATAATGGTGATGTCTGTACATTTGTTACCTTAAAGGGGCCAACATCAACATTAATAGAGAGTCAAATATCCCTGAACAGTGCTCATGAGGCATATGGACTTTAAACTTAAAGCTCAAAGAATACGAAATATTTACAGAAGCTAGAAAAAAGAAATCCAAAAAGAAACAAGAGGCCTACAGGCATCACCTGAGTTACAATGCTTTTTGTAACATGTCATAGAAATGACTTTTTTAAAAAAAAAATATAACTTTAACTATATTGTACACATAATGCAAATGTAAATTGTGTATACATTAACTGCCGTCCTATGCTAAGGCTTCTAACAAAGTTTGAATTAAAAGAAATTACACTCAAGATTTTAATTTTCCTATCCAGGAACTGTAGAATATCTTTGCAATTGCAGTCAGTTTGACCCATTTTTGACCATGTCCATCAGCTCCTGGTTGTTAGTCAAGGTCAGTTTGTACATCACAATCCAAGTTTAAACTATTTCCGAAAGAAAATAAACAAATTATGTTTAAAAATGTCATTTTCCTACATATAATACGGTAAATTTTACCCGCTTCGTACATAGAAATGTGAGACCCTGGAGTCATGAAATTGATATTTTCATAAAACTCTGTAAAACACTTCCATCCATGAAGGTTATTCAGTTGTATATTATCTAGGTAATGAGAAGAAGATGTTTGAAATTCAAGTCAATTTGACCCATTTTTGGCCCTGCCCAACAGTCCTTGGGGTCAGTCGAGGTCAATGTGTACATCTTAAAACCTGTTATCTTTAGGTTTTAACTATGAACAAATAATATTAAACAAGAGATCCCAGAGGGATCTTGGCGCCCACCATTTGAGGATCTGTTTTCAGTTCTTGAAGATTTGTTTATTTTTTTTTGTTTGTTACAAGTGTTGTAAATGTTCATGAACTGGTCTTCATTGAATGTACTCAATGATGGCACAAGATATTTTTATTGAGCACCTATTAGCAAATATCATTTGAAAAAGATCCCAAAGTATTATTAGATAGCAGTCAGTTACAGGTGGATAATGGAAAATATGCTTGTGCTGTATTACTGTCGACATCCAAGATGGCTGCCTGTGGGCCACCTTGATTTCAAATCAGTCCAAAAAAGGTACAATGCACAACTAGGGACCAAGGGGAAACTGCATATGAAATTTGAGAAAGATCCATCCAGTACTCTCCAAGAAATAGCAGTAACAAACTTTTACTTCCAAAATCCAAGATGGCTGCCTGTCAGCCATCTTGAATTCAAATCAGTCAAAAAAAGGTACAATGCACAACTAGGGACCAAGGGGAACCTGCATGTGAAATTTGAGAAAGATCCATCCAGCACTTTTCCAGAAATAGCGGTCACAAGAATTGTTTACGACGGATGGACGACGGACGATGGACGGATGACGGACCACGGACGCAGGGTGATTTGAATAACCCACCATCTATTAGATGGTGGACTAAAGATGTGATTTTCCTCCCTCTCTACGCAAAATGTGACACCCTAGGGTCATGCAATTTACAATCTTGGTAAAGCATCTGAAGGCCTTTCCATCCATGGAGAGTACTTGATTCTACCATACCTGGGATTTGAAAAGAAGATTTTCAAAATTTCAATCATATGACCCTTTTTGACCCTGCCTCAAGCCCCTTAGGGTTGGGTACCATTTTACAATTTTGGTGTGCCTTGAAAAATTTGTAAAATTTCACTGAAATCAGTTCCGGAGTTTCCCAGAAGAAGTCGAAAATGTTAACGTTCACAACACATGATGCCGGTCAAAAGGGGGTCGCAAAAGGTCACCCTAAGTCTCAGGTGACCTAAAACACATACTCCTGTATCCAGCAGGTGCTCAAGCATTCCTAACCAAGTTTGCTAGCTAGGTCAGTGTGTTTTTTCCACTCAAGGTCACACATTTTAACAAATAAGGATTGTTATCAGAGGAATGACATCTTCTTTATTCT
Source organism: Ylistrum balloti (assembly GCF_031769215.1). Lineage (NCBI taxonomy): Eukaryota > Metazoa > Mollusca > Bivalvia > Pectinida > Pectinidae > Ylistrum > Ylistrum balloti. Next base: position 1,218,834 of record NW_026782006.1, on the reverse strand, counting down.
AATTTTTACACAAAGAATGGCCAGTACATTTGTTCAAAACACTAAATATTCATCAGAATGTTTTATCACACAATACCAATTATTTCCTTGTGAATTTGTAAGTATATGCTGCCCTGAGAATATAACAAGTGAGGAGATTTCTGATTATAGTAGAATTAGGAAAACAAACTTTTATTAATACATGTTTACAGCTTTTATACATCCTGACAATAACACGATCCAGCTGTGATATCCTCTAAAAATACTTAAGTTTAAAGAAGCAATCTGGTTTTAATCAGACTGACAACACAAACGTAAACTAGACATTGTGAACCATTAAAGGTTAACCTTGACTGTTAGCCATTCCATACAGTCAGGTAAACCAATTAATCAATGCGATGGTTTTTAAACAAAACAGAAAACCATTTTGGTAACTTGAAAGATGGAGGATCCATAGATCAAAGTGTACTTTTTATGTTAATTAAAATTACACATCTTTTGATATGTCTAAACCTTGTCATCACACAGATTTTATTTCCAGAAATTTTGTTTGTGTACATCAGAATTCTCCAGGATCTGATTCAACACTGAAATATTTTGATTATAAACTAATTCATTGTTATTTAATGAATGTAAAAATTAGTGATGCTATCCAGACTGTCTATATTTGTGTAAGATATCAATGAACATATTTGTACAGTGTGTATACAGATTATCAATAGTGTATACTTAAGAATATTTTACATTAAACAATGGTTTCCTTTCTTCCCTGTATTCGTTAAACTATTCCGACAAGTTTTTGGTTATTTATAACTCCAGGTGGGTAGACATATCTAATGTTGATGTTGAATGGCAGTAATCCAATGAAACGGTCAAGGCTGCAGTGATCATACACAGATTAGGTTACCTAATGCAGGTTGTTTTGATATGTAAACAGTAATGGGATCAGCCCGTTTTTTAAGAGCAGTTTCCTGCCCCGAGGGGGTAATTTCCAATGTGATTATGTAATCTGAACAGTTGGTCAGCAGACTATGACTGGTGTCAAATTAACATGTGACAGCTCGGGGTGACTACAGCATAAATATATCACATAAATTTTAGTGAAAAATAAAACATGTTACTTTTCAGTTATTTTTTGGGTACATTTGGGGCAGCAATAAAGGCTTTCCCTAGAGAAACATTGTTGTAGTTAGAATGAAATATTGATCAGAATGAAAAGCGTGAAATGAAGCTAAATAAACACTAAACAAAGGTCAGCTGACTTTATCATTGTGGTCTGTTAGAAAGTATCGCTTTATATATATACTGAAAAGGTACAAACCGCAGCAAAACAAAGGGTTCAGAAATCATTGCCTTTTCCAAAATTCTTACCATTGGTCAAGTGTCAGTGTACCAATAACTAAACAAGAGGTCCAGTAGGCCTGTGTCACTAGTTTCTGATTTGATCAGTATTGCTTTAGTGCGGTACTACATATTGAGTAGGTACCATTACAAAACATGAACTGTAACCTTATTTAACCTTTAGTTCTAACCTAGGATATGTATAGGTATAATATGTAACCAATAATATGTAAAGTTTTGTAAAACAGGACAAACTTCATCACAGGACAACAAAGTAGTCCTCGAGGACTTTGTCCTGTAACACTGGCAAAATGACCACTTTTGGTCCTGCAATGTCTAAGCCTTCCTATGTACAGTAAAATGACAGATCTGAATCTCCATTCCCTAGGAATGTACCTTATGTTGTGACACAGATAACTGCCCCTTTTAGCCACTTGTCCCCTTGGGAGTCAGGGACTTTATAGTGTTTGAACCCAACAGAATCAGCTATAGATGCTCTTTATCAAAGGTTGGCAACTTTCTGATGAGTTGTTGGACATCAAAGTTTATTTCTCTTTATCATTCACAGAAACAAGTCTTTAAAACTAATCATTGAAATATTCATGTGAATTTCAGCATGTTGTTTATCAACCATTACATAAGAGGCAGTCTCTGAACACCACCTGTGAATCACATTTATCCAGGCCAATAGCAATAGTGATATTCTTTGTTTCTTGACAAATAACAGTCATATTTCATTGAGAGAAGTAGAAACTTTGATAAAATACCAAAGCTTATACCTCACCAGTCGAAAAACAAAACTGCTATTCATCAGAAAGCACCTTGTATTGGGGTAAGTTTGAATAAACCAGCTATGTCTATATGTACAGTGCCCTATTCATCATTACTCTGTCTGATAATATAGTTTTACATCAAAGACAGTAAGATAGTTAATATAAAGTAAATATATTTGGATTAAATATGACAAATTAATTGCAGTACACTGAGAGTTTTCTGTCATTTTACAGAGCTAGCTAAACCACAGTTGTTGTTCCTGTAGTGTACATTAATGCACTCTAGTAACATTGATACACTGCAAATGCTGTGATCTGATTGGTAAAAAATTAGAGAAAATATCAAAATTTGTTATTTTGACGTTGTGATAATATCACTGGTATTTCAATTGTAAAACCTTATATTTCATTGTGAAAATGGTCAGAGAATGACTATTAACAATAATGTCTTCAGAGGTCAATTAATGTACAAGGTCAACTAATGGTTATGCACTGTTATCCAGTTTTGGTAAAGTTTGGTATCAGACAAATTAACATTGCATGCCTTTTCCTACCAATCCATACATGACACAAATGGCTGAAGCACGATGTAGAAAATTGTATTTCTAAATCTAAGGTCAAATGTCAATAGTTACAATAGTTCTTGACATCTTTAGTTTGGTATGTCACACAAGTCATTCCCTAACTTCAAACCAAAACTAATGATTACATCCAGTAAATATACCATGCTCATGAAACCTTTATTTCATGTGTTGAGATTAGGTTCAAAGGTCAGATAGAGACGTTGCCCTGTTCCTAGGTTGTATAATTAGTCCTATGTACCAACTCTGAAGTGTAATTCTGAACCAGTGTCTGACAGATATGCTCCATAAACAGATATAAAACACAAAGCCAATACTATATAAAGGAACAGAACAGATGTCTTCCTTGTCAAACAAACCAATTTCCTTCTGATCAATCTAGACACCTAAGTCTCTCAGGAATTCCATTTCTAATTAAAGACAAGTTATCAAAAAGTCCTCATGTTAAGCACAAACTCCAGTTTTTTTACAGTAAAAAAGATCAAAGTGTATAATTATATGTTATGTCATTATGTTAACTATCCACGAATCAACAGTCCACAGTGAACTGATACAAATCATTCATCATAAAGCTATTTAACTGTCTGTGATAACTGCATGTTTGGTATGATTAAAAGTATTAGACACCATTCTACTCACCTTCTTCTTGGATATTTTTGTCTCCTGTAATTTCATCAACACCGAGGAGCTGCATTTCTTTCCGGAGATCATCATCGTTGACGTCATTTTCTTGAAAGTTATCACTAATGAATTCATCTTGTGGAGGACTGCCTGCTACAAACTCTTCTTCTTTTGGAAGGTGATCTAGAACGACACAGAATTAGGTTCTATTCATTATAAAGTCATCGTTAGCAAACTAATTCTCTAAAATAAAGACAGAAATTAGCTGCAGACAAACTAACACTATTCCTCACTTTATTTAGGTATAACCAGCAGATATATAAACACAATTCCTCACCTCATTTAGGTATAACCAGTAGATAAACACTATTCCTCACCTTATTTAGGTATAACCAGCAGATATATAAACACTATTCCTCACCTTATTTAGGTATAACCAGTAGATAAACACTATTCCTCACCTTATTTAGGTATAACCAGTAGATAAACACTATTCCTCACCTTATTTAGGTATAACCAGCAGATACATTAACACTATTCCTCACCTTATTTAGGTATAACCAGTAGATAAACACTATTCCTCACCTTATTTAGGACCAGCAGATACAGATAAACACTATTCCTCACCTTATTTAGGTATAACCAGTAGATAAACACTATTCCTCACCTTATTTAGGTATAACCAGTAGATAACCAGTAAACACTATTCCTCACCTTATTTAGGTATAACCAGCAGACAATACACCTTATTTAGGTATAACCAGCAGATAAACACTATTCCTCACCTTATTTAGGTATAACCAGTAGATAAACACTATTCCTCACCTTATTTAGGTATAACCAGCAGATACATTAACACTATTCCTCACCTTATTTAGGTATAACCAGCGGACAGATAAACACTATTCCTCACCTTATTTAGGTATAACCAGCAGACAGATAAACACTATTCCTCACCTTATTTAGGTATAACCAGTAGATAAACACTATTCCTCACCTTATTTAGGTATAACCAGTAGATACATTAACACTATTCCTCACCTTATTTAGGTATAACCAGTAGATAAACACTATTCCTCACCTTATTTAGGTATAACCAGTAGATAAACACTATTCCTCACCTTATTTAGGTATAACCAGTAGATAAACACTATTCCTCACCTTATTTAGGTATAACCAGCAGACAGATAAACACTATTCCTCACCTTATTTAGGTATAACCAGCAGATAAACACTATTAACACTATTCCTCACCTTATTTAGGTATAACCAGTAGATAAACACTATTCCTCACCTTATTTAGGTATAACCAGACAGATAAACACTATTCCTCACCTTATTCCTCACCTTATTTAGGTATAACCAGAGATATAACACTATTCCTCACCTTATTTAGGTAACACTATTCCTCACCTTATTTAGGTATAACCAGTAGATAAACACTATTCCTCACCTTATTTAGGTATAACCAGTAGATAAACACTATTCCTCACCTTATTTAGGTATAACCAGCAGATATATAAACACTATTCCTCACCTTATTTAGGTATAACCAGTAGATAAACACTATTCCTCACCTTATTTAGGTATAACCAGTAGATAAACACTATTCCTCACCTTATTTAGGTATAACCAGTAGATAAACACTATTCCTCACCTTATTTAGGTATAACCAGCAGACAGATAAACACTATTCCTCACCTTATTTAGGTATAACCAGCAGATAAACACTATTCCTCACCTTATTTAGGTATAACCAGCAGATACATTAACACTATTCCTCACCTTATTTAGGTATAACCAGTAGATAAACACTATTCCTCACCTTATTTAGGTATAACCAGCAGACAGATAAACACTATTCCTCACCTTATTTAGGTATAACCAGCAGACAGATAAACACTATTCCTCACCTTATTTAGGTATAACCAGTAGATAAACACTATTCCTCACCTTATTTAGGTATAACCAGCAGACAGATAAACACTATTCCTCACCTTATTTAGGTATAACCAGCAGACAGATAAACACTATTCCTCACCTTATTTAGGTATAACCAGCAGATACATAAACACTATTCCTCACCTTATTTAGGTATAACCAGCAGACAGATAAACACTATTCCTCACCTTATTTAGGTATAACCAGTTAAACACTATTCCTCACCTTATTTAGGTATAACCAGCAGATATATAAACACTATTCCTCACCTTATTTAGGTATAACCAGTAGATAAACACTATTCCTCACCTTATTTAGGTATAACCAGTAGATAAACACTATTCCTCACCTTATTTAGGTATAACCAGCAGACAGATAAACACTATTCCTCACCTTATTTAGGTATAACCAGCAGATATATAAACACTATTCCTCACCTTATTTAGGTATAACCAGTAGATAAACACTATTCCTCACCTTATTTAGGTATAACCAGCAGATATATAAACACTATTCCTCACCTTATTTAGGTATAACCAGTAGACAGATAAACACTCACCTTATTTAGGTATAACCAGATAAACACTATTCCTCACCTTATTTAGGTATAACCAGTAGATAAACACTATTCCTCACCTTATTTAGGTATAACCAGCAGACAGATAAACACTATTCCTCACCTTATTTAGGTATAACCAGTAGATAAACACTATTCCTCACCTTATTTAGGTATAACCAGTAGATAAACACTATTCCTCACCTTATTTAGGTATAACCATATTCCTCACCTTATTTAGGTATAACCAGCAGAGAGATTAACACTATTCCTCACCTTATTTAGGTATAACCAGTAGATAAACACTATTCCTCACCTTATTTAGGTATAACCAGCAGATAAACACTAATAACCAGTAGATAAACACTATTCCTCACCTTATTTAGGTATAACCATATAAACACTATTCCTCACCTTATTTAGGTATAACCAGTAGATAAACACTATTCCTCACCTTATTTAGGTATAACCAGTAGATAAACACTATTCCTCACCTTATTTAGGTATAACCCGTAGATAAACACTATTCCTCACCTTATTTAGGTATAACCAGTAGATAAACACTATTCCTCACCTTATTTAGGTATAACCAGTAGATAAACACTATTCCTCACCTTATTTCGGTATAACCAGCAGACAGATAAACACTATTCCTCACCTTATTTAGGTATAACCAGTAGATAAACACTATTCCTCACCTTATTTAGGTATAACCAGCAGACAGATAAACACTATTCCTCACCTTATTTAGGTATAACCAGCAGACAGATAAACACTATTCCTCACCTTATTTAGGTATAACCAGTAGATAAACACTATTCCTCAGGTAATTTAGGTTATTATTTATGAAGTATGATCTGAAATTTCTGTTGTTAGACAACACTAATCTGATTTTAGTGACATTTCTAACACTGACCTTGTCTAAATCACATTGATATAATTTGATACAAAGCACAGTCCATACAGCAGCATACTTTAAAATGTATGTTGATTTTAATTTCTAAACATATAATTTTGATGATTTCTTGCTCAGTTAGAAGATATCAGTCTGTTCTGCTACCATTACTACTATATACAAAAGCTGAAAATTGATCAAATTTATGCCTAAAGCAAAAACGATCTCACTTTGACAGTGATTGCTATTATCAATTTTGCTTGCTCTGTCAGTTTTTTTCTACATTTCATACCCTAGCATGTGTTGTTTTTATGTTGTAAATCTATAAAATGAAATGGTATGAAGTTTATAAGGCCATATTGATGGATTTTACAAGTATTGAAAGACTTTTAAAACCTTTGGTTTATTTCTTTACAGTGGATATCTTTGTATTGAGTACATGGTTATTCTGTAGGTAAACAACAGGCAGCACTAAGTTACCTCCCTTGGTATTTGGCACCATGCCAGATTTTCCCCGTAACAAAAACAAACTTTCTTTATCAGCATGAGTTCAGGTAGTATTGATTAATGAATTATTATTAACAATTGATACCTGTATCTGGATTCTATACTCACAACCATACATTCACATTGTGGTTATAGGCCCTATTCAAAGTTGAAAATTACAAACACAAAGTAATATCAAAACATATTTATTCAATAAGAAAAAAAAAATTCAAAAGAATACAGGTTGTACATACTAACTAGACTTTCTGCCATCAACTCACAAACACTACTGATTTGTTTACTACCTATCAGACAAGGTATATATATCAGCCTTGATCTTTGGGGTTGTGACAATCACTGTGCTGTCTATGTATGAGGTAAACTCCAGTGAAAGTATAACTAAACACATGTATTTGTGTAAATATTAGTACATACACAATAACTACCACTTCTTATACCAGTGTAATTCTACATAAATCAATTTTTATTTTTACAAACACAGCTATGCACTAAGAGCAAGTGTTATTTACAGGTACATCTGTCACACATTCTGGCTGAATATACAGAATTAAAGCACAAACAACTGTAATATAACTCTCTAGTCTTTCCTTCTTCAATAGATTCTGGACCTTAACAGCTATCACAAATATCAATAGCAGATAAAGATGGTTCAGAATGACAAATATTCAGAGATATCATTTGTTACTTATCCCAAAGTAAAAGCCTTTCCAGCTATTCACTGCCATTTAAATGTTGTCTTAATTCGGATTAATGGCCCATACAGATACAATAGAAGTGTTTTCCCTATAACATACAGCTGAAAGGACAATCAATCAGCGTGACTACTCCCATACCAGTGATCCATGAAAGTGGCCATCAGCATCAATGACATACAAAGAACTGTATCATAGCATCCAAACACAACTATCTCTGGGGTACCTAAGTATATAAAGGTCACACAGAATCACCAATGTAAAACACAAAACCAAGGGAAATAACTCTCAACAAACCAGACACAAACAGAAGATTACAGCAAACTCTAAGTTAACACTTAAAAGACTTGACACACAAACCAAAGTTTATAAACAAGGACCATAATTCTGAGCTTTAGCTTGTAAACCTGAAAACCTAAGTTTGTGTATAAGTTGATAGAACAGGATGCCTTAATAGCCATAAGTAGTAGGAATTTCCTTTTAGTCCAGCAGATGAGTGACCGGCTAAAGACCACAGGGTCGCTAGTTCGAACCCCAGTGGTATCAGGGTATTTTTTATTATTCCATCTAATATAAAGTTTGGTGGGTATAAGCTATTGTAGGTTGTGATGCTTCCTTGGAGATAACGAACCTTGATTGTCAATGTGGGACTTCGGGACCCACAAAATTTAGGTTGTGTAGGTGTGATCACCCTGGAGCCTCGATTCATTACATTATATTTGAATCTAAGAGACATCACTCCAACAAAGACTTGAAGACTAGATGCAAAGCAAACAGACAGAATACTGCTAGTCTTTGGTGATTATTTTAAAATCATTGCTCTCTTTAAAGTTGATCAAATCATCAGTTCAAGCCATGTGTCTAACAGACCATCAATTTCAGCTCTATAAACACACTCAGAACCAGTCCCAGTTAGTGATATTAGAAATGATGGACACTGAATACAAATATCTTTATACAGTATAACAAGACATGTACTTATGTTGTGTATTCACAAAACTCAATTCCATTTACTCAGCTAGATGTTTGTAGAAGAAAACAATTTCTGAATTTACAAGTAAAATGTTGTCAGTGTTGATAAAACAAGAGATGTTTACCCAACATAACTATGTGACCTAGTTTTAAATTTCTTTGTTTGACATTACACAGGTAGACTGAAAGGTCAAATGTCAAGTGGTGTGTGGCTAATCATATTCAAGAACAAGAGGCTCATGGGGCATGAAATGCTCACCTGGATATTTAAGTTTTCACTTCCAAACACTTTTATTCACAACTGCTACATTTCAAAAAAAAAAAAAAAAGGAAAAAGGATTTTTAAAAAATCAAAGCTCTAACCTACATTTCAACAAGACCTTCATCCAGGCAGTCTGCCCATCCGGACCCCCCTCCTCCCTACCAAGTACAGATTTGATGAAGTCCTGAAGTTTCCTATGTATATAGAATAAATTGAATCCTGACTACTGAGGTTCCTGTACACACAGAATCCATGACACCCTAACGAATGAGAGGGGATGTGTAGGGTGTATGTGTGTGCACTGTTTATACAAGTATACAAAATCGAGTTCCCTTCAAGCCAAATTTGGACATCTAATCATTCTTAAAGAAGAAAAAATGATGACATTTCTGCTTTTAGAGCCTGCCCTTCAGGCCCCAGAGCCTTTCTAACAAAAGGAATTTAAAGAATTCACTAATTTCCTCTTTTTGGGGCCCATCTCTCAACCCCAGAGAGCTTACCGTTTACACAAAATTGAATTAACTTTCCCCAAGGACGATTCTGGGGAAATTTAGTCAAAATCTGTTCAGTTGTTCATCACCATAGTTGGTAGTGTTTCAAAGAAAATGTTGATGGATGACAATGGACAGACAATGGGCGTCAGGGTACAGCATAAGCTTGCTTTTGTCCTTTGGACTGCATTAGCTAAAATTCTTTTTGCTTAGCAATAATAAAAAGCAAATAATCAAAGAGACACCTGACCAATACAAAATTTGTAAGGTGTACAGCCCCTTGGTAGCTTACTTCTTTCCTCAACTATTATCAGGGACGTATAATACAGTACGTCCCTGCTATTATCAATAACAAAGATAATCAAGGAGAGCAAATTTCAAAATGGAGATTTTCTTTTTCAACCAAAATACTAGAAAGCCTAAGTAAAGAGGTAAAAATTAACCTCTAATCTCAATTATATCTATATAAAATCTATCAAAATTGTACTTTTGTTTGTAACAGGTTGTTCTGGTTGCCCCTTGTTGAGGCCCCTTGGTCTCACTAAGGCACTCTACGGCATATGCTGTACTCTATATATGCAGGTGAACTCTGTCACAGGTCACCGAACACTGGATGGTAAACAAGTTAATCCAAATGCCACTGTCATGTACAATTTATTGACTTTCTTAAAAAACAGTATCAAATTACATTGTAAAATGTTGATGTTATGATAACTCTATTTGTGGTATTCATAGATCACAGAAAAATTTGAAGTCAACATCAGATAATATAATAACAAATATAGCATATTAATATTACATTGTACCCATCGGTTTTTAAATGTAATTTAACAATTAACAATAATTTACAAGGCCTGACTTAACCTGCCAAAAGTCATGCACCCACAGATTTTGAATTCTGTATACATGATATGTATGTAGTAAGTAACATTGTGGTATGGTACTGGATCCTAACAAACAAATGTTCTTTGCATGCATGTTACTGGAATGGGTATATGATCAATGAAGTAATAGCGACAGTACGGACAAGTGAATTGTCAAATTTTCAATGGATGCCGAAGGCCTTTTTAAAAGGGACAAAAAACCATCTTAAATTGAGGGAATCCCCATCTTTCATACCATAACTTAAGTCAGTTTTATGTCCCTTATAAAGGGCCTTCAGCGCCCACCAGCCAAAGGGATTATCGCAACACCTAAATTTACACTAAGGTTCTTGATTTTTGTTGATAACTTTTTAATCGTTTTATGTTCTATGTATGTGATGTAATTTATGTAATATCTGTGTCTTGATAAAGGGGCAAATTGCTGTGAAAATTTGACAGTTCACTTGTCTGTACTGTTGTTATTATTTCATTGATCATACCAGTGTATGTATCCTGGTTCTGGGGATGGGGAGTGTAGAAGGAGGGGAGATGGTTTGAAAAGGAGGGGAGAGGGTTTGAGAAGGAGGGTGGAGGGTTTGAGAAGGAGGGGAGAGGGCTTGAGAAGGAGGGGAGGGTTTGAGAAGGAGGGGGGATGGTTTGAGAAGGAGGAGAGGGTTTGAGAAGGAGGTGAGAGGGTTTGAGAAAGAGGGTTTGAGAAGGATGGGGAATGATTTGAGAAGGAGGGAGGAGGGTTTGAGAAGGAGGGGGAGGCTTTGAGATGGAGGGTTTGAGAAGGATGGGGGAGGGTTTGAGAAGGAGGGAGGAGGGTTTGAGAAGGAAAGTTTGAGAAGGAGGGAGGAAGGTTTGAGGAGGGGAGGGTTTGAGAAGGAGGGGGAGGGTTTGAAAAGGAGGGTTTGAGAAGGATGAGGGAGGGTTTGAGAAGGAAGAAGGAGGGTTTGAGAAGGATGGGGAAGGATTTGAGAAGGAGGGAGGAGGGTTTGAGAAGGAGGGAGGAGGGTTTGAGAAGGAGAGGGAGGCTTTGACAAGGAGGGTTTGAGAAGGAGGGTTTGAGAAGGAGGGTTTGAGAGAGAGGGTTTGAGAAGGAGGGAGGAGGGTTTGAGAAGGAGGGGGAGGGTTTGAGAAGGAGGGGGGAAGGTTTGAGAAGGAGGGAGGAGGGTTTGAGAAGGAGAGGGAGGCTTTGACAAGGAGGGTTTGAGAAGGAGGGTTTGAGAAGGATGGGGGAGGGTTAGAGAAGGAGGGAGGAGGGTTTGAGAATGAGGGTTTGAGAAGGAGGGAGGAGGGTTTGAGAAGGAGGGGGAAAGGTTTGAGAAGGAGGGGGGAGGGTTTGAGAAGGAGGGAGGAGGGTTTGAGGAGGGGGGAGGGTTTGAGGAAGAGGGAGGAGGGTTTGAGAAGGAGGGAGGAGGGTTTGAGAAGGAGGGAGGAGGGTTTGAGGAGGAGGGAGGAGGGTTTGAGAAGGAGGGGGAGGGTTTGAGGAAGAGGGTTTTAGAAGGAGGGTTGGAGAAGGAGGGAGGAAGGTTTGAGAAGGAGGGTTTGAGAAGGAGGGGGGTTTGAGAAGGAGGGTTTGAGAAGGAGGGAGGAGGGTTTGAGAAGGAGGGTTTGAGAAGGAGGGAGGAGGGTTTGAGAAAGAGGGTTTGAGAAGGAGGGGGGAAGGTTTGACAAGGATGGATGAAATTTCATTTGAAATATTCGACTCTCATTTTAACTTCAACCATTTGTCTAAATTTACATTTTGTATGCTTTTTCACTCGCTATAAGGCTCATTTGGAAACCAAAGCACACTTAATTGCAAGATGGAGTGAAGTGGAGTGAGTCACATAGAAAGAAAGAAGAAAGCAAGACAGGTACAAATAATAGGACAAGATCAAAATGTGTCGGAAAGAAACAATATATAAGTATCAACTGAGTAAAGAGGAAACTAGCCTCAACCCAAATAAATAAATAGGTGGGTGGGTTTTTTTTATCCTTATTTCTGAATGTAATAAAGTTTATTGCAGACAAATGCTTTTTATATCATGAACCCTGTAGAGTACATAATACAAAGCACATTAAGGAATTAGGTTGTAGTTTAAATGTATCTCTCAGTAGCAAATTTACTTTAACTTTCCATTAGGATCCAATTGCTTATCAATGCAGTGGAACATTGAGAATGAAGCTATGCTAGATGTCTGTCATCAAAACAAAGTGTCAGCAGCAAATATAATTTACCTGAAAATCAATGTAGCTCTACAGAAATGTATGTGACACACATGTTCCAGCTTATATAATGTGCTCAGAACAGCCAACCAAGCTGCATCAAGAAACGATTGCAGTTTCTCAGATAAAAAGAAGGCAGGGACAGGTGTGAAACATGCATACATAACTAGCCCAGGTAGAAAGTGAGGCTTGTAGCTTCTGAATTTGATCTTGATGATTTTGTTTCCTAACAATGTAAAGGAAGACATTTTTTCACTATCATAATTGTCACTAAACTACACAAAACACATCAATTACGGTGTTTTAATATAATTTAAAGAATTATTTCAAAGATTCTTTTAATTTAGAGTTCAGATATTTTCAACAAAAGAATATACACTTGTACACAACATAATGTACAGGTGTGAGAATACTCATGTATACAATGTAATGTACAGGTGTGAGAATACTCATGTATACAATGTAATGTACAGGTGTGAGAATACTCATGTATACAATGTAATGTACAGGTGTGAGAATACTCATGTATACAATGTAATGTACAGGTGTGAGAATAGAATACTCATGTATACAATGTAATGTACAGGTGTGAGAATACTCATGTATACAATGTAATGTACAGGTGTGAGAATAATCATGTATACAATGTAATGTACAGGTGTAAGAATACTCATGTATACAATGTAATGTACAGGTGTAAGAATAATCATGTATACAATGTAATGTACAGGTGTAAGAATACTCATGTATACAATGTAATGTACAGGTGTGAGAATACTCATGTATACAATATAATGTACAGGTGTGAGAATACTCATGTATACAATGTAATGTACAGGTGTGAGAATACTCATGTATACAATGTAATGTACAGGTGTGAGAATACTCATGTATACAATGTAATGTACAGGTGTGAGAATACTCATGTATACAATGTAATGTACAGGTGTGAGAATAGAATACTCATGTATACAATGTAATGTACAGGTGTGAGAATACTCATGTATACAACATAATGTACAGGTGTGAGAATACTCATGTATACAATGTAATGTACCAACAGACCAATGGACAAACAGACAATTTCCAGAGTACCAACTGACCAATGGAGAGATATGTTCAAGAGTACCAACAGACCAATGGACAAACAGACAATTTCCAGAGTACCAACTGACCAATGGAGAGATATGTTCAAGAGTACCAACAGACCAATGGACAAACAGACAATTTCCAGAGTACCAACTGACCAATGGACAAGCAGACCATTTCCAGAGTACCAACAGACCAATGGACAAACAGACAATTTCCAGAGTACCAACTGACCAATGAACAAACAGACAATTTCCAGAGTACCAACAGACCAATGGACAAGCAGACCATTTCCAGAGTACCAACACATCCATGGAGAGACATGTTCCAGAGTACCAACTGACCAATGGACAAGCAGACAATTTCCAGAGTACCGACTGACCAATGGACAAGCAGACAATTTCCAGAGTACCAACTGACCAATGGACAAGCAGACAATTTCCAGAGTACCAACTGACCAATGGACACACAGACAATTTCCAGAGTACCGACTGACCAATGTACAAGCAGACAATGTCCAGAGTACCAACACACCAATGGAGAGACAGACATGTTCCAGAGCACCAACAGATCACAGGACAAACCGACATTATTCAAGTGTACCAACTGACCATACTAGCCATATATCCTAGTAAACTAAGTGTGACTCAGAAGTCAGCAGTAAACAGAATAAATAAGATATATCAGACTGGATAGTATGTAGTGGTAGATTGCAGAATACTGTGATGATCTGTAAGAACTGTACAAGTAAAAACACATGGACAACAACAGAGGTATAACTATAAAGTCATACTGTAGATAACACTGTAAATAACACTGTAAATAATACTGTAAAGTCATACTGTGAATAACACTGTAAATAACACTGTAAATAACACTGTAAATAACACTGTAAATAATACTGTAAATAACACTGTAAAGTCATACTGTAAATAACACTGTAAATAACACTGTAAAGTCATACTGTAAATAACACTGTAAATAACACACTGTAAAGTCATACTGTAAATAACACTGTAAATAACACTGTAAAGTCATACTGTAAATAACACTGTAAATAACACTGTAAAGTCATACTGTAAATAATACTGTAAATAATACTGTAAATAATACTGTAAAGTAATACTGTAAATAACACTGTAAATAACACTGTAAATAATACTGTAAATAACACTGTAAAGTCATACTGTAGATAACACTGTAAATAACACTGTAAATAATACTGTAAATAACACTGTAAAGTCATACTGTAAATAACACTGTAAATAACACTGTAAAGTCATACTGTAAATAACAATGTAAATAACACTGTAAGTAATACTGTAAATAACACTGTAAAGTAAATAACACTGTAAAGTCATACTGTAAATAACACTGTAAATAACACTGTTAAGTCATACTGTAAATAACACTGTTAAGTCATACTGTAAATAACACTGTAAATAACACTGTAAAGTAAATAACACTGTAAAGTCATACTGTAAATAACACAGTAAAGTCATACTGTAAATAACACTGTAAATAACACTGTAAATAATACTGTAAATAACACTGTTAAGTCATACTGTAAATAACACTGTAAAGTCATACTGTAAATAACACTGTAAAGTCATACTGTAAATAACACTGTAAATAACACTGTAAAGTCATACTGTAAATAACACTGTAAATAACACTGTAAATAACACTGTAAAGTCATACTGTAAATAACACTGTAAAGTCATACTGTAAATAACACTGTAAAGTCATACTGTAAATAACACTGTAAATAACACTGTAAAGTCATACTGTAAATAACACTGTAAATAACACTGTAAATAATACTGTAAATAACACTGTAAATAACACTGTAAATAATACTGTAAATAACACTGTAAATAACACTGTAAATAACACTGTAAATAACACTGTAAATAACACTGTAAAGTCATACTGTAAATAACACTGTAAATAACACTGTAAATAATACTGTAAATAACACTGTAAAGTCATACTGTAAATAACACTGTTAAGTCATACTGTAAATAACACTGTAAAGTAATAATACTGTAAATAACACTGTAAATAACATACTGTAAATAACACTGTAAATACTGTAAATAACACTGTAAAGTCATACTGTAAATAACACTGTAAATAAGTCATACTGTAAATAACACTGTAAATAACACTGTAAATAATCATACTGTAAATAACACTGTAAATAACACTGTAAAGTCATACTGTAAATAACACTGTAAAGTCATACTGTAAATAACACTGTAAATAATACTGTAAATAATACTGTAAATAACACTGTAAAGTCATACTGTAAATAACACTGTAAATAACACTGTAGATAAGTAAAATAACACTGTAAAGTCATACTGTAAATAACACTGTAAAGTCAAATAACACTGTAAATAACACTGTAAAGTCATACTGTAAATAACACTGTAAAGTCATACTGTAACAATAACACTGTAAATAACACTGTAAATAATACTGTAAATAACACTGTAAATAACATTGTAAAGTCATACTGTAAATAACACTGTAAAGTCATACTGTAAATAACACTGTAAATAACACTGTAAAAAACACTGTAAATAACACTGTAAATAACACTGTAAAGTCATACTGTAAATAACACTGTAAAGTCATACTGTAAATAACACTGTTAAGTCATACTGTAAATAACACACTGTTAAGTCATACTGTAATAACACTGTACACTGTAAATAACACTGTAAAGTCATACTGTAAATAACACTGTAAATAACACTGTTAAGTCATACTGTAAATAACACTGTAAAGTGTAAATAACACTGTAAAGTCATACTGTAAATAATACTGTAAATAACACTGTAAAGTCATACTGTAAATAACACTGTAAATAACACTGTTAAGTCATACTGTGAATAACACTGTAAAGTCATACTGTAAATAACACTGTAAAGTCATACTGTAAATAACACTGTAAATAACACTGTAAATAATACTGTAAATAACACTGTAAATAACACTGTAAATAACACTGTAAATAACACTGTAAAGTACATACTGTAAATAACACTGTAAATAATACTGTAAAGTCATAACACTGTAAATAACACTGTAAATAACACTGTTAAGTCATACTGTAGATAACACTGTAGATAACACTGTAAATAACACTGTAAATAATACTGTAAAGTCATACTGTAAATAACACTGTAAAGTCATACTGTAAATAACACTGTAAAGTCACTGTAAATAACACTGTAAATAATACTGTAAATAATACTGTAAATAACACTGTAAATAACACTGTAAATAATACTGTAAATAACACTGTAAAGTCATACTGTAAATAACACTGTAAATAACACTGTAACACTACTGTAAATAATACTGTAAATAACACTGTAAATAACACTGTAAATAACACTGTAAATAACACTGTAAATAATACTGTAAATAACACTGTAAAGTCATACTGTAAATAACACTGTAAAGTCATACTGTAAATAACACTGTAAATAACACTGTAAAGTCATACTGTAAATAACACTGTAAATAACACTGTAAAGTCATACTGTAAATAACACTGTAAATAACACTGTAAATAACACTGTAAATAACACTGTAATACTGTAAATAACACTGTAAATAACACTGTAAATAACACTGTAAATAACACTGTAAATAATACTGTAAATAACACTGTTAAGTCATACTGTAAATAACACTGTAAATAACACTGTAAATAATACTGTAAATAACACTGTAAATAACACTGTAAATAATACTGTAAATAACACTGTAAATAAAATAACACTGTCATACTGTAAATAACACTGTAAATAACACTGTAAATAACACTGTAAATAACACTGTAAAATAACACTGTAAAGTCATACTGTAAATAACACTGTAAAATAACACTGTAAATAACACTGTAAAGTCATACTGTAAATAACACTGTAAATAATACTGTAAATAACACTGTAAAGTAATACTGTAAATAACACTGTAAATAACACTGTAAATAACACTGTAAATAACACTGTAATACTGTAAATAACACTGTAAAGTCATACTGTAAATAACACTGTAAATAACACTGTAAATAATACTGTAAATAACACTGTAAAGTCATACTGTAAATAACACTGTAAAGTCATACTGTAAATAACACTGTAAAGTCATACTGTAAAGTCATACTGTAAATAACACTGTAAATAACACTGTAAAGTCATACTGTAAATAACACTGTTAAGTCATACTGTGAATAACACTGTAAAGTCATACTGTAAATAACACTGTAAAGTCATACTGTAAATAATACTGTAAATAACACTGTAAAGTCATACTGTAAATAACACTGTAAAGTCATACTGTAAATAACACTGTAAATAACACTGTAAAGTCATACTGTAAATAACACTGTAAATAACACCGTAAATAACTGTAAATAACTGTGAATAACACTGTAAAGTCATACTGTAAATAACACTGTTAAGTCATACTGTAGATAACACTAATAACACTGTAAATAACACTGTAAAGTCATACTGTAAATAACACTGTAAAGTCATACTGTAAATAATACTGTAAATAACACTGTAAAGTCATACTGTAAATAACACTGTAAAGTCATACTGTAAATAACACTGTTAAGTCATACTGTAAATAACACTGTAAATAACACTGTAAAGTCATACTGTGAATAACACTGTAAAGTCATACTGTAAATAACACTGTTAAGTCATACTGTAGATAACACTGTAAATAACACTGTAAAGTCATACTGTAAATAACACTGTAAATAATACTGTAAATAACACTGTAAATAACACTGTAAATAATACTGTAAATAACACTGTAAAGTCATACTGTAAATAACACTGTAAAGTCATACTGTAAATAACACTGTAAATAACACTGTAAATAACACTAATTATTACTTATCTACATAATACATGTAGTTTAGGACATTAAAATGAATTCTTGCCTCAAATGGATAATGACCAGACATGCTAACTAGTGATCATAGTCCCATTATAGGACGGTCCAGCCCATACAGTGATTGTAAACAAGGCTATTACACCTAATGTCTTTTAGCCTGTAAACACCCGTTGTTTTTGTCTGATGCCCACATGATCAATATATACCTTGTAAGTAAGACTGTTCCTGTGTAAGTAACCTGAGGAATATTTTAATATGTTTTGTATTCTGTATTCATCCATGTATGATTGCTGTGCTAATGTGTATTTAATATAAAAATCAGAGTAGGTGTACTGAACTTACTGAAAGGCTCAACATGTTGGTAATATATATATGAAGTTTTAAATGCAAGATGTGATCCATCACATGCACAAATTAAACAATAAAACCCTTTTAAAGAAGATAACTATCAACAGACAACAGTGCAATATCGTATGCAACAAATATTGTTCACATTAAATGTTTTTTTCATGAACTGCAGAGATACATGAAGTGTTACATCTGAAGTAAATAAATTGAACTGATATGTTATTTACCCTCTTTCAATTCTTATCATTGAAAATTTGTAATTTTTGAATGCACCCTTAGATTCATGATCACATCCGTGATGTAAGATATATACCAGATCTTTCAATCTTTCTATCAGAGTGCAGCCAGAATATGAAAACAGTGATTTATTTACTGGATGTAAACACCCAGAATGCATACTATAACAGTGATAACACTTGGGTAGGCAAAGTTTGACCTTTTAAATTAATATCGGCTTTAACTAGTTTTAGCTTGTTTTCCAATCCCCAAAAGTCCAATCTATTATTCTTTAACATAACATGAAGGATGTATGCTACGTATTATACCTCCGTGATAATATTACATGATAAGTAAGATATAAACACAGATGTTTATGTGTCATGTACGTCACTGAAAGAAGTCCTACAATGACATTAAGATGAATTCTTTTTGGTACTCCCCAACATCAACTGTTGTCAGACACATGTACACATGTGCTGCCAGTGATCAGGAAAAATAAAGCTCATCAGATCTCGACCAATTTTACAAATATTAACATAAAATGTAATACAAACGTTTATTATGATCAGATCTAGGATGTTCCGAACAGAAATTATATTCATTACTTTAATAGATGTTTTTGAAGTCTTTTAGATTCTTACTGTAGCTGTCACTTGTTGATGATTTTTAGATAAACCACTGAGAAGTGATGCCATCATTATGTGTGTATGCCATATTGTCCTTTCTTTGATAATTACTTTAAAACTTCACTAATGTTAGTTTGAAATTGATCTCAATTTGAATACCATATTTTTTGGGTTATAAGTCACATCGGTCGAAAGGTCAGGTTTTAGATCTTTTGGATTTGATCTGTATATAAGCATGTTCATTGATATGACAATTTCAAACAAACAAATTGTTAATCATTACCTATAAGACCTGCTGAGAACTTTCTGACAGAGCCTTCTTGTAAAATTCCTACTTATAACAAGTTGTACTGTAAATCATCAGTTTAACCTCCAGGTGATAGCCACTTAATCACACGAAACAATTATTTTTAAAAAATCCTTTAATGGGTAGCAGTATGTTTCCACAGCATTTGTCATAAATGCACAGAATTAAATAAGCAGGAAATGTTTACAAAGCATTAATGTACACAAATGTATTCATTGCATGTTGACATGGAAGAAGAGTACGGGTCTACAACAGAATAATGTTGGTGATAACAATCAACGCTCTTATTGAAAATTCTGCAGGAAGTGCATTTCTTGTTGAAACCCGACTGATAATTAAGGCAGCCACTCTCCACAAAGGTGTTTCAAGCCATTAACTAGGCTGATTGCAAGTCTAGCTGTGTCATTTAGAATGTGATTAAAAGCTATTTTTACTTTATAACAGTATGGTATCTATTTTACTGGCTATTTTGTCTGAAATAACCTAGCTTTCCACACCTACACACCAGCATATATTTTTATCTCATCAATTTCTAAGCAATACATAAACGTATATATATTTTCAAGTATCTAGAATCTTTGAATTAATATTCCATGGAAAAAGGTTGTAAAAATTAATTAATAAAAAAAAAGTTATTAATGATTTGTATTAAAGTTGTTTCTTTTATGTCCATACTTTTGATATGTAAATATGTAAATTAAGAAAATCATTGAATAAAGGGGCTCATGCACCTCTCCATCTTGTTTTTGACTTCTCTGTCAATCAGTTTGGATTTTCCTCCTCAGTCGCTTCCCAAGCTTCAAAATTGTTGATCAGGGATTATGAAGGCCATTTTAATTTGACCTTTATCAAAATACAACTGGACCCTCGATCAATAAATCTCTGGTGTATAGTGTCACACCTCAGGCGGTGACAACTGGTGTATCCTAGGCAACAAAATTTAACTGTATATAGGTAAATACATGACAAGTCTGTACTGGCTAGGTCTCCAGTGTAACAATCAATTTCTTTCTTTACAAACATCAAGAAAATACCAAAATGGCAACATAATCATAATTCAAACTCAAATCAGTAAAGTAGGGCAAAACAAAAACAAAAGAAAGATTTACACAGAGAATCCTGAAAAAGTAGAAAGAGAATAGACCAGGTGTTCTGGAAGTGTAAGCATCTTCTGCTTTGTCGACAACACCCGACTTGTAAACCTTGGTCTATTTAAGTGAGTAATGTCATATAGGTTATACAACAACTGAACAACAAGCAATCTAATGAGCGTTAAATACATTCAGCTTCATATTGCACACAGAAATCAAATTTTCTCAATGAGATCACTATGACCGTAAAACTTTCTCATAATTTTCATCAACCTGCATCTTTTGAACATCTATGTTATTACCTGATCCATCAATTGATGACTTCTAGGATGAAAATCGTCTGTGACATGTTAATACCATAGTCTTGAATGCAGAGATATTGCTATCCAGAAATGGAAAATTCACAATAGGGAAATTGAAATCATCACGTTTATCATACAGCTTTCCATATTGGTTTTGCTGTAAGAAAAGATTGAGAAAAGCAACTGATGTAGAAGAGCCTGTCGTGTCTTTGATTTCCAATTTTGGTGGATATATACAACTGACACAGTCAATAAATTTCTTGTTATTTAAAGACAAGACTTTATCCATATATCTGAAAGTGAAATTAAACAACTCTGCAAGGTCTCTGTGATCTGTTTTGATAAGCTCTTCAAGAAATTCAGCCTCGTGTGAAAACAAAAACCAGTCAGTTAGTTCCAAAAGGTATGCCAATAGTCTGTTGGAAGATCTTACCATCAAACTCAACAGAAATGTTAGAAAAATGAAAATATAGTAAGGCAAAACTTTCTTTCTGGTGGTATAAAATCTTATATGATTCATCGCTGAGACAAAAGAAGCATCTATTTAATGTTTAATGAGAAATAAACTTGTTGCAAGTGGAGAAATTGTGCTGAAACATAGTTTTGTTTGATACAAATATCACTTGATTTTCGGAAATTCAAGTTTTGGTTATCACTTATATTTCAAAATAATAAAAAGCAGTAAGTAACAAATCAAGCTGCAGAACTGTACATTTAGTCCTATTCTCATGAGATCTATTCTCATGAGAGTGAGGTTTAAGTACCCAGATATTTGCATAGCCAAAGCATTTATATCCATATCAGCATACATCTATAAAAGTATAATCTGTTCAAATGTAAATCCTTCTTTAAATGAATAAAAAAAAATTTTTAGTATCACTGAATGTAGTCATGTTCCAGCGTAACTAATTAAAAGTGGATCACAGCAACGTATGTGGTACATTTACGTAAGGGAGGTAACTCTAATAGAAAAAGTACTTGGGTATTGAGCGCTTCATTTTTGCCTATACACAAATTAGTAATGTTACAATGTTTAAAGGCCTTGTGTACTTGTTGATATCACTAGTTAATTAGTGTAGGATTATGATCTACATGGAGGAGATTTTCAATCTACCAAGGAGGACTAGCTCTATACAAAACTGTTCACAATATAATCTAACATGGCTGTTATTACCAGCTTATCAACTTGTAAAAGCTTGACAAACATATCTTCTTTCCCATAGGTAAAATGCAAAGCAATGAACATTTGTCTGGTCATCAGGAACTGGTCCATTCATAAAAATTTGTTATACGAGCAAAAAACATATATAACATTGCATATGTCCTAAGCCATAGCTACTCATCATTTAGTAGTTTACCTCAGAAAACATGCAACCAGTAACAGACAAATAAAACAACAAAACTAGAGGTGAAAATTTTGTTACAAGGCAAGCCTGTCCTTAAAACTAAAAAGTGGAAACTTCAAAATGCCCCCCCCCCTCCAAAAAAAACCCCAAAAAAACAAATTTCCAGTAAGCAGAAGTAGACACAAATCTGATGAAGAATGCCTGCAAAGTAAAATCCAAGTCTGGTAACAATGGTATCTTAACGATGTGTTATACTGCAAGTCTGGTAACAATTGTATCTTAACGATGTGTTATACTGCAAGTCTGGTAACAATTGTATCTTAACGATGTGTTATACTGCGAGTCTGGTAACAATGGTATCTTAACGATGTGTTATACTGCGAGTCAGGTAACAATGGTATCTTAACGATGGGTTATACTGCGAGTCAGGTAACAATGGTATCTGAATGATGGGTTATACTGCAAGTCTGGTAACAATTGTATCTTAACGATGTGTTATACTGCAAGTCTGGTAACAATTGTATCTTAACGATGTGTTATACTGCGAGTCAGGTAACAATGGTATCTTAACGATGTGTTATACTGCGAGTCAGGTAACAATGGTATCTTAACGATGTGTTATACTGCGAGTCAGGTAACAATGGTATCTTAACGATGTGTTATACTGCGAGTCAGGTAACAATGGTATCTTAACGATGTGTTATACTGCGAGTCAGGTAACAATGGTATCTGAACGATGTGTTATACTGCGAGTCAGGTAACAATGGTATCTGAACGATGTGTTATACTGCGAGTCAGGTAACAATGGTATCTTAACGATGTGTTATACTGCGAGTCAGGTAACAATGGTATCTTAACGATGTGTTATACTGCGAGTCAGGTGTACAATTGTATCTTAACAATGTGTTATACTGCGAGTCAGGTAACAATGGTATCTTAACGATGTGTTATACTGCGAGTCAGGTAACAATGGTATCTTAACGATGTGTTATAATGCAAGTCAGTTAACTATTGTATCTGAACGATGTGTTATACTGCAAGTCACGTGACAATTGTATCTTAACGATGTGTTATACCGCGAGTCAGGTGTACAATTGTATCTTAACGATGTGTTATACTGCGAGTCAGGTAACAATTGTATCTTAACGATGTGTTATATTGCAAGTCAGGTAACAATTTCAGCTGAACAATGTGTTACCTTTAATTTGAATGAAATACTTATGGCCTTTAAAACTCCTGGAACTGTCACCCTACATGGGGTAGGCAGGAATTAATCACTAAGGGACACTGTAAAATTATACCTCTATATGACATAAATGTGAGAAATAGTTTTGCTATACAAAGACTACTCATTGTTTAGGAATACATAATCTACTTCATTTTTGCTGAAGTGATATTCAGAATCAGTGTAAATATTATATAGAATATTCTATGCAGTCTTGAACATATGTCCATTAATAGGTTTTTTTCAATTGTCTGTGACAGCAGATCTGTCAGAAATAGCCACACTGTCAGAAATGGCCACACTTTCAGACGAATATCAGAATGATATCAAGCTGAATATAGTTTATATGAATTTGTGAACTGACTCAACAGACTAAAAGTCAAGATTACATACACCACGTCAATGTAAACAGTGATTTGGACAGACATGTATGGGAATCAGTTAAAGATATAAATTTCAAAACTTTTTAGATATAGCCTACAGGTGCTATCTGGTGATGCTGTTTCACTAGATTAACCCTACAATTCTTTGTCAGCAGTTTCCATAAAAGGCTGGAGATGAGTGTTATCTCAAGGCGTTATGATCTGTTACATGTAGAGGATGCTCTAGCAGTGTAATGATACTCAATTATTGATCTGCTATATCTTAACCCAGATTTACATCTCTACCCAAAATTAAGTCGGTCAATTTATTCAAATGAGGTGTGGCCTAACACATAGATTGCTTTCTAACGTTGCTTTAATTGTCTTTTGTTTCTGTAACAAAAGAATATTTTGGTTCATGATTCAAGATAAGACTGATTGTTTCACATCACAGAGACAAAGACCTGAGTTTGGGTTCTTCGCCTTAAAAGTAGTTTTTGTTTTGTTCAGAGTACAAAAAGTGCATTTGAATTATCACAGAAAAAATTGGTTAATTGAATTTTAGTCATTTGCACTTAAAATGAGGTTATCTTGGGGCAACTGAAACACGTTTTCACAATTTGAAATGTTTGAAGAGATTAGGGCCTGAAATTAAATTTGTGAGTAATTTATACTGCTGACATGTTGTCAATGAATATTGCATTTGTTTTTCCCTCAATACATGTTGGAAACAGTCTTTATTAACATTAGGAGTCCAGGCCCAGGAAGAATTTCCCTAAAACAATTTTGTGTAAAGAGTATGGAAAACAACCATGGACTAACTTAGGCACTTTCAGCTTTTTCTTCTTCATGACAGTAGTTTAAAGATAACAATATGATCAGGTCTAGGAGAATTCTGATCAATTTATTCCAGGGTTAAAATACTTTAGATATTGTCCACACTGACAGCCAGCTGTATCACCACAACAGTACACAGAGTCTGCCCATATTCTGTCAAACACAATGACTCATCACCAACCTCTGTCCCGTGACAGGCTTCCTATTGATTACAGATCATTGTTATAATGGTCTTCCTCAACACAACATCATATGACATGACCAATCCAGTAAGGACAATATTAACATAAAAAATTGTTTTGTCAGTACTTTTTTTACATTTTAAATGAGAAACTTATCAACAGACTAATTGTTTATTTTTTCCCAGATACTTTAAACCAGACTCATATAAGTTATCTAGAAAATCAGAGAATTCTTGTCTTAGTAGGACTGAATAAGTTATATAATGTATCAGAGAATTCTTGTCTTAGTAGGACAATAAGTTATATATTGTATCAGGGAATTCTTGTGTTAGTAGGACAATAAGTTATATAATGTATCAGAGAATTCTTTTTACTTTTACAAGTTATGAGGTGATTAATATCTCAAAAGAAATTAATGTTTTGGATGAATTCAGCTTTCACTACTAAGAGTGTGGTTGCCAAACTTCATATCACAATTTTTTTGTCAGTATCTAATTTTTGCAAATTTTACAACCTTCTTAAAATCAAGAAAACTAAAATTTTGTCTTTCCTAATTCGTGTGTTTGAGTTCCACATACATCACATGTTTTTACATTGATTCAGATAGTAAGAAAGGTTTCAATGACCATTCTTAGACTATTAGTATTTCTGATGTAAACATGATAGTGCTAATAGAGGTTTGATAAGGTGTTCAAAACAAGGGAGTGCATGTCAAGTCAGAATAATACAAAGTTTGTTGTAATCTGTAGATGTCCTGAAAGATTAGTCACTATATCTGTGAAACAACTGTAAGAATTAGAAATCAAAATACAGCAAAGTGGTGTGAAAGCTGTCACTGTGAATGTCATCAATACAGTGATATGTAAATATCTTGAATAGGTCATTGTTTTAATTGCTTTTAGCAATGATTTTGCTTGGCATGTTTTTATCATGTGATCCTGGATTCTTATGGTTTTAAGAACCACAGTAAACCATGTGTTGATGAGAAACTTATTCTTCAATTTATCAAACAAAGAAATTGCAAAGATATTCAATTCACAAAATTGCACCTAATTTTATATCAACAGAATAATCAAGTATATTTGGTGTTGATCGATGGCTGGACAACTCTTACATCCACTGATGCAAACTGTCAAATCATTGTAAACAGTTACATATTTGGATTTTAAAGTTAAAATAATAAGGACCATAGGTAGGGGGAAGTACATACTTCCCAAGTTCAGGGATATGTTTACAGTAATAAGGAACATAGGTAGAGGAAGTACGTACTTCTAAATCTCAGGGATATGTTTACAGTAATCAGGACCATAGGTAGGGGATGTATGTACTTCTAAAGCTCAGGGATATGTTTACAGTAATCAGGACCATAGGTAGGGGATATATGTACTTCTAAAGCTCAGGGATATGTTTACAGTAATCAGGACCATAGGTAGGGGATATATGTACTTCTAAATCTCAGGGATATGTTTACAGTAATAAGGAACATAGGTAGGGGATATATGTACTTCTAAAGCTCAGGGATATGTTTACAGTAATCAGGACCATAGGTAGGGGATGTATGTACTTCTAAAGCTCAGGGATATGTTTACAGTAATCAGGACCATAGGTAGGGGATGTATGTACTTCTAAATCTCATGGATATGTTTACAGTAATAAGGAACATAGGTAGGGGGAAGTATGTACTTCTAAAGCTCAGGGATATGTTTACAGTAATCAGGACCATAGGTAGGGGATATATGTACTTCTAAAGCTCAGGGATATGTTTACAGTAATAAGGACCATAGGTAGGGGATGTATGTACTTCTAAATCTCAGGGATATGTTTACAGTAATAAGGAACATAGGTAGGGGGATGTATGTACTTTTAAAGCTCAGGGATATGTTTATAAAACTGTTGGATTTACAATGTTTTTGCTATTATAGAAATCAGTATTTGCATGAGCATACATAAGGGTAAGGTTATTGATAAAGAGATCACAGAGATCATGCATTTAAAGTACTGCAAAATCTTTTATCACTCTAACATAGCTGTGATGAATATACCAAGGCCTTGTCATTGTTTATCCTACAAAGGATACAGACTGTCTGGGCCAGGAGCCATCAGTTCCTGTCATTGATAATTCATGATGCAGCATATTGATGCAATCCATGAATCTATTTATAACTCTAGTGCAATTCATCTAAAAACAAGAGGCCAGGTTGGCATGTATTGTTCATTTGGTTTGTATTTATCAATAGTCCTTTAGACTGAGATCAGTCAAAAGTTGCATGTTGACCTAGTGACTTGTACCTTGAGAAATCATTTAATATCTTTGACTCAATGCTCTGTAGGATGGCAACATTTGGCCAACAGACCACATGGATAGCAAAAGAGCTGACCAACAGACCACATGGATAGCAAAACAGCTGACCAACAGACCACATGGATATTCAAAATATACCTGGCCAACAGACTATATAGATATACAAAATATACCTGGCCATCAGACTCTATAGATATACAAAATATACCTGGCCATCAGACTATATAGATATACAAAATATACCTGGCCATCAGACTATATAGATATACAAAATATACCTGGCCATCAGACTATATAGATATACAAAATATACCTGGCCATCAGACTATATAGATATACAAAATATACCTGGCCATCAGACTATATAGATATACAAAATATACCTGGCCATCAGACTCTATAGATATACAAAATATACCTGGCCATCAGACTATATAGATATACAAAATATACCTGGCCATCAGACTATATAGATATACAAAATATACCTGGCCATCAGACTATATAGATATACAAAATATACCTGGCCATCAGACTATATAGATATACAAAATATACCTGGCCATCAGACTATATAGATATACAAAATATACCTGGCCAACAGACTATATAGATATACAAAATATACCTGGCCATCAGACTATATAGATATACAAAATATACCTGGCCATCAGACTATATAGATATACAAAATATACCTGGCCATCAGACTATATAGATATACAAAATATACCTGGCCATCAGACTATATAGATATACAAAATATACCTGGCCATCAGACTACATGGATATACAAAATATACCTGGCCATCAGACTACATGGATATACAAAATATACCTGGCCATCAGACTACATGGATATACAAAATATACCTGGCCATCAGACTATACCTGGATATACAAAATATACCAAGATCAAAATATACCTGGAAAAGGATATACATTAAATCAACCTGGCCATCAGACTATGATATACAAAATATACATCAGGCCATCAGACTAAATCATATACAAAATATACCTGGCCACAGACATAGGCCATCAGACTACATGGATATACAAAATATACCTGGCCATCAGACTATATAGATATACAAAATATACCTGGCCATCAGACTATACAGATATACAAAATATACCTGGCCATCAGACTACAAGGATATACAAAATATACCTGGCCATCAGACTACAAGGATATACAAAATATACCTGGCCATCAGACTACAAGGATATACAAAATATACCTGGCCATCAGACCACACGGATATCAAAATACACCAAGATCTTGGAAAAGGATACCATTAAATCAACTCAATCCCTGACAGACAAGGATACCATTAAATCAACTCACTAGATCCCTGACAGACAAGGATACCATTAAATCAACTCATTCCATGACAGACAAGGATACCATTAAATCAACTCACTAGATCCCTGACAGACAAGGATACCATTAAATCAACTAACTAGATCCCTGACAGACAAGGATACCATTAAATCAACTCACTAGATCCCTGACAGACAAGGATACCATTAAATCAACTCAATAGATCCCTGACAGACAAGGATACCATTAAATCAACTCAATAGATCCCTGACAGACAAGGATACCATTAAATCAACTAACTAGATCCCTGACAGACAAGGATACCATTAAATCAACTCACTAGATCCCTGACAGACAAGGATACCATTAAATCAACTCAATAGATCCCTGACAGACAAGGATACCATTAAATCAACTCACTGGATCCATGACAGACAAGGATACCATTAAATCAACTCACTAGATCCCTGACAGACAAGGATACCATTAAATCAACTCACTAGATCCCTGACAGACAAGGATACCATTAAATCAACTCACTGGATCCATGACAGACAAGGATACCATTAAATCAACTCAATAGATCCCTGACAGACAAGGATACCATTAAATCAACTCAATAGATCCCTGACAGACAAGGATACCATTAAATCAACTCACTAGATCCCTGACAGACAAGGATACCATTAAATCAACTCACTAGATCCCTGACAGACAAGGATACCATTAAATCAACTCAATAGATCCCTGACAGACAAGGATACCATTAAATCAACTCACTAGATCCCTGACAGACAAGGATACCATTAAATCAACTCACTAGATCCCTGACAGACAAAGATACCATTAAATCAACTCAATAGATCCCTGACAGACAAGGATACCATTAAATCAACTCACTAGATCCCTGACAGACAAGGATACCATTAAATCAACTCACTAGATCCATGACAGACAAGGATACCATTAAATCAACTCACTAGATCCCTGACAGACAAGGATACCATTAAATCAACTCATTCCATGACAGACAAGGATACCATTAAATCAACTCAATAGATCCCTGACAGACAAGGATACCATTAAATCAACTCACTAGATGCATGACAGACAAGGATACCATTAAATCAACTCAATAGATCCCTGACAGACAAGGATACCATTAAATCAACTCACTAGATCCATGACAGACAAGGATACCATTAAATCAACTCACTAGATCCGTGACAGACAAGGATGACAGACAAGGATACTTTTAAATCAACTCAATCTATGACAAACAAGGATACTTTTAAATCAACTCATACAATCTTTGACAAACAAGATTAACATTAAATTAGCTTACAAGACCCTTTAAAGAATTGTGTACCATTACATTAGATCCTATACTGTAACACAGATTAGTGGATGACAATATTTTCCCCAGTAGAACCAGGACATACCATAAGCATACAGTCAACTACAAAAATTCCTTAATATTTATTATGTCACTTTTAATCATCCTATAGTTAATCAGAAAATAGAAACTAGAGTCAACTTTGATGCAGTTTTGACAGGTTTATTATGACACTAAAATCACATACATTATTGTATGGTGTTACATATACACCTGGTAAAGTCTTCTGATATACTTAATGTAATTTGATACTAACTTGTGCCGATATCAGTTTCAGGATGGAAATACCAGATAGTGTGGATTTCCATAAACTTAATTCATATACATGGACGTTAAATGTCTTTGTCATTATGTTATGAGTAATCCTAGTTTTATTTAATTTCAATCTTACAGGGGAATGATGCAATACCAAGTGCATTCTACGAAACAACAAACATGTTATCAAGAAACTTGTGTAATGTGATTGGCTTTGCATTTTTTATACTAAACAAGACATGATAAACATAACTTTAACAACTGAAACGCTACTTTTTGTTTAAAATGAATGTAATACAACACTTAAAGCCATATCATGATCAGTGCAAATCATTACGTCTGATATAATCAGAGTAATACAATATTTTTACAATGTCCTTGAACTCTGTTTTCAGTAAAATCAAGCCAAACTCAAAAGTATTTTCACGTTTAGGTAATAAAATATTACATTTTCAGAGAAAGAGTGTCATTTTTTTTCACGGATGTATAGCCATCCTTCCCCTAACCCCTATATCAAAATAAAACTAAAAAAGAATAAAAATAACAATGCCATAATCAAACAAGAGGCTGATGGGCCTAACAGTCATCTGATCATAAAGACCTATATACATGATATAACAGCAGTAAAAGGGACGATTATTGAATTTAGAATATTTTAGCAAAAAGACAAACAAGAGGCCCAATGGGCCTGTATTGCTCATCTGTTCTATAACTTACACAGAAGAGTTGTCAGTTTACAAATTTCCTATTTCTTAAGCATGCTACACAAATACCATGACTTACAATATTTTACTTGTTGAAAGCATAAATTTCAAGTTCTCAACACATTTGGCCACTGTGACCTTCAAAATGGGCTATGGTCAATCATTTCAATATGTTATAGAACAAATATTAACAGCGCAAGTTTTTAGTTATTGACAAAATGTCATATGAAGATTTCAACAAATCTGATCCCTGTGACCTTGTAAGGGGGTTGGTCTGGGGACATACAGAGGTAAATATAAGGACAACATGGTTTAAGGGGGATGGTCTGGGGACATACATGGGTAAAGTAAGGACAACATGGTGTCAGGGGATGGTCTGGGGACATACAGAGGTAAAGGTAAGGACAACATGGTGTAAGGGGGATGGTCTGGGGACATACATGGGTAAAGTAAGGACAACATGGTGTAAGGGGGATGGTCTGGGGATATACAGAGGTAAAGGTAAGGACAACATGGTGTAAGGGGGATGGTCTGGGGACATACAGAGGTAAAGGTAAGGACAACATGGTGTAAGGGGGATGGTCTGGGAACATAAGGACAACATGGTGTAGGTAACAGAGGTAAGGACAACATGGTGTAAGGGGGATGGTCTGGTGACATACAGAGGTAAAGGTAAGGACAACATGGTGTAAGGGGATGGTCTGGGGACATACAGAGGTTACAGTAAGGACAACATGGTGTGGTGTAAGGGGGATGGTCTGGGGACATACAGAGGTAAAGGTAAGGACAACATGGTGTAAGGGGGATGGTCTGGGGACATACAGAGGTAAAGGTAAGGACAACATGGTGTAAGGGGGATGGTCTGGGGACATACAGAGGTTACAGTAAGGACAACATGGTGTAAGGGGGATGGTCTGGGGACATACAGAGGTTACAGTAAGGACAACATGGTGTAAGGGGGGTGGTCTGGTGACATACAGAGATAAAGGTAAGGACAACATGGTGTAAGGGGGATGGTCTGGGGACATACAGAGGTTACAGTAAGGACAACATGGTGTAAGGGGGATGGTCTGGGGACATACAGAGGTTACAGTAAGGACAACATGGTGTAAGGGGGATGGTCTGGTGACATACAGAGATAAAGGTAAGGACAACATGGTGTAAGGGGGATGGTCTGGGGACATACAGAGGTTACAGTAAGGACAACATGGTGTAAGGGGGATGGTCTGGGGACATACAGAGGTTACAGTAAGGACAACATGTTGTAAGGGGGATGGTCTGGGGACATACAGAGGTAAAGGTAAGGACAATTTGATGAAGGAGGGATGGTCTGGTGACATACAGAGATAAAGTTAAGGACAATTTGATGAAGGAGGGATGGTCAAGGGAATGATAGGTATTTATACTGCATATCTTTCATGTTCATAAAGCTTGTAACACAGGATTTCATACCTAAGTATTATTCAGTTCATAATCAATTAAACAACTGTAAGTTTAACAATATAACTCCATGTTTGTTAGCCTCCATTAAATAAGATTGATTTCCAATTTATAAAATGATTTAGTAAACCTGTCAGTCACAGCTGCCTGCACAACATGTGTTGTTCAAGTTATGACAATGACTAACACACTCGGGACTATTAGTAGGTTCTCTGTTTATTATCACAGGCCCACATGTTACCACAAACCAAGGTCAACTTCTACAGACCATATCTAAGTAACAAGGTCTTTTACTACCAGGGGATACCCAAGTAAGAAGGTCTTTAACTACCAGAGGATACCGGAGTAACAAGGCCATATACTACCAGAGGATACCTGAGTAACAAGGTCATTTAGTACCAGAGGATACCTGAGTAACAAGGTCATTTAATATAGAACTACCAGAGGATACCTGAGTAACAAGGTCATTTACTACCAGAGGATACCTGAGTAACAAGGTCATTTACTACCAGAGGATACCTGAGTTACAAGGTCATTTACTACCAGAGGATACCTGAGTAACAAGGTCATTTACTACCAGAGGATACCTGAGTAACAAGGTCATTTACTACCAGAGGATACCTGAGTACCATGGTCATTTTCTACCAGAGGATACCTGAGTAACAAGGTCATTTACTACCAGAGGATACCGGAGTTACAAGGTCATTTACTACCAGAGGATACCTTAGTAACAAGGTCATTTACTACCAGAGGATACCTGAGTTACAAGGTCACCTATTAATGAGGTTATCTAAGTGACAAACATCTTCTACCATGGAGGGTACCCAAGTCACCTTCTATTAGGGGCAGCCAAATGACAATGTCATTTGCTACTGTGGGTACCAGAGTACAATATGTACTATAGTCATCTATTCCTCGCTTACCAAAGTAACAAGATTACCTAATGCTACAGGTACCCTTGTAACAAGATCGCCTATTGCCAAGGTACCCTAGTAACAAGGTCACCTAATGCTACAGGTACCCTAGTAACAAGATCGCCTATTGCCAAGGTACCCAAGTAACAAGGTCACCTACTGCCCCCAAACTCCTGTAAAAAGTAGCCTGTCACATAAGTACCTGAGTAACAAGATCGCCTATTGCCAAGGTACCCAAGTAACAAGGTCACCTACAGCCCCCAAACTCCCGTAAAAAGTAGCCTGTCACATAAGTACCTGAGTAACAAGATCGCCTATTGCCAAGGTACCCAAGTAACAAGGTCACCTACTGCCCCCAAACTCCCGTAAAAAGTAGCCTGTCACATAAGTACCTGAGTAACAAGATCGCCTATTGCCAAGGTACCCAAGTAACAAGGTCACCTACTGCCCCCAAACTCCCGTAAAAAGTAGCCTGTCACATAAGTACCTGAGTAACAAGATCGCCTATTGCCAAGGTACCCAAGTAACAAGGTCACCTACAGCCCCCAAACTCCCGTAAAAAGTAGCCTGTCACATAAGTACCTGAGTAACAAGATCGCCTATTGCCAAGGTACCCAAGTAACAAGGTCACCTACAGCCCCCAAACTCCCGTAAAAAGTAGCCTGTCACATAAGTACCTGAGTAACAAGATCGCCTATTGCCAAGGTACCCAAGTAACAAGGCAACCGATTGTCTAAACATAGGTCGCTGATTAAATTTTTTAATGAAACACTGATATCTGTTAAGAATTCCATACAAACATCCAAAATTTAGAAGTTTACCTCCTTTGACAATACCACGGGGAAAGAGTTGAGATTTTCTCCAATGACCAGTTAGGATGGAAAGATATGGAAGGATATGGATAACAGAAGGTGTGAGAAATCAACAAGAGAAAACCTACAGGACTCTCTGTTGAGACTAGTAAGGGGTTTAGATACCTTTGTCACGGTTTGGAAGCATCCACTTAAAAATCTTTATAAAAGTAAGGTAAGCAGTTTACTGTAAAGCTACAGGCTAAACGAACCCTGAACCACTACACAATCTGTACTAAAGCATTCTTTATAAGGTCATTACGACTTATATATTACATATATTTCTACAATCAGGAGTAATTCCAATAGAAGCATTACCAACCTGCCCAGTCAGAAAGCAACCAGGACAATGCACATGTAAAGAACACATTCCAGGACAAAATGCCAAAAAGTCAAAATAATCAGTTTGTACATACCATTGTGTGCAAAATTTTTTATCTCCACCAACAGAAATCCTTTTCAAAATGATTTTGAAATTAGTTTTAATGATTTGAGAAAAGACTACATAAGATTTCAGGATAATATGAAGAATATCTCATTATTTTTTCAATCGTTAAATAATTATCTATCATTTCAGTAAAACTAAATTTGATGAATTTATACAGTAGCTATTTCATTTGACTTAGCTATAAGACAAGTAGTACTTGTGAATCAGTTTCATGTTCTGATCATCGCTTCACATAAAAAGAAATCCATATCCGGGACTTCTACATCAGATCAAGAGTTTTTATCAGAAGTATAATATACGCAAATCCCAGCACGAAGAAACATTAAGTCATAACACGGTTACAAGTAAGAGCAGGCCAGTCAACTGAAAAAGAGGCCCAATGGGCCTTAGTGATTACACGAGTTACAATGCTGACAAAATGAACAAGATACTTGATACCAAAGTAAGATAACAGTGTACAAATGATATAAACAGTGCATTACATTAACTGCCAATCAAATTGTTAAGGATTCTAACCATGCTTGAATTAAAAGAAGTTATGCTCAAATTGTCATCTTCCTACATAAATTATAGTAAACTTGATCCCTTCTCCATGGCTAAAACGATACCCTGAGTATTTGATTATATCACATGTGGGCGCTGAGAAGAAGATTTTTCAAAATTTTAGTCAACGTGACCCTTTGGGCCTATCAGAGTCAACCTTTTTGGATAGGTCAGGATCAATATGTACATCCAATCAAACTGTCATCATGTAAAATCAATTCAGACCGAGATGGAAATATTTTCCAATGGAAATTAAACAAATTTAGCTAAAATATGTAATTTTCCTATACAAATTTATGGTGAATTTTATCCCCTACCCATGGAGAATTGAGAAATTTTGGAGTCATGAAAATGGAAAACCCTGCCATTCATTTCATTTTGGGTTTGTTTTGGCAATAGAATTGAATTTAATGGAATTTTGAAATAAGTTTAGGGGCAGAGGTTTGTGAAAGGTCAGAAATCATAGAAATGGTACACAACCACAGACAAAGCAATCTGTCTTTGTCTCAAATGACCTGAAAAGCTCTTTATGCTAGGGTTATTCTTAACAATTTTCAAATCCAACAGTAGTTTCATGTCTTTCTGGTTTTACATACTCTAAGAGTGTATCACATCACTTGCAGCCAAAGGGAAGTAACTCTTCCATCCACAAAGGAAATTTTCTCCTTGTGATGTACACCTTAAAATATTTTATCAATTTTCTACATAATGAGCAAATAATTGAAAGCTGATATTTAAAAAGAAGTGGACAAAGTATGGTACATGTTTAGCATTGGCATGTAGAATGAAATCAGCGTGTGAAAGCTTCAAAGGAAGTTTTTCATTTTTTGTTTTGTGTAAAGTTATGACACACGCTAAAAGTGATTTGATAATTCATGTTCTTCAGCTGTCAGACATACACGTAAAACATTGAACATTGTTTCTGAATGTTGGCTATTCAGACCAATACATTGAACACATTTGTTAGATGTATTCGCTATCTCTGATTTAGAAATACAGGTAGTTCATAGTGTAGGTCTCACCAGGAACACCTCTGTAGTGTTAATATTATCTTTCACCTTGTTAGGGAGTGAGATAGAAAGACCTTAACCCTACTGGGGAGATTCTTAAGTTTGCAAACACAAGCTTAAGGCTTGCTGAGTGTTAGGCTACTTAAGAATTTTAAAGTGATGATTGGGATCTATCACTTTACTGGAGGGATCAAAGGTGAGGAAAATGGTTATAAATTGTTGATGTACATAAACATGTGTATCTTGTAAGTATAGAGAATACAAGAATTAGAGGATATTCAGTTGTCTCTAGTAATAACAAATATATATCACAAGTGTGTCTAATATTTTAGTACTAGTATCTTTCATGATCACTTCACACTCGTGAATGATACAAAAATTATTAGACACACGAGCGAAGTATATTTATTACTGAAGACAGATCACTGGCATATTTAGAACAGTAATAATATAAAAAAAAAAAAAAACGAGGAAGCTGACAAGGCTTTTCAAGGACAGTACTCACTCATTATAACTTCACAGTCGGCAACAAAATAGAGTAGTCATTTTTGTTGTTTTTTGAAATCATTAAAATATGTAAACACAAAAATAAATATGTTACTTATTCTGGTCACTAACAGACAAAATTTGCTGTTATCTGCTGAGTTTAATCTGTGATGGATTACAACGCGGCTGAAAATATGGCGGCAGCCTACAGCTGCATTGCTGTAAAAGACATGAGTTCTCTTGAAAGGTCTAACGTGTTAGCTCCACATTCAAGAAGTTCTGTTGGGGACTGGGTTGGTCTTTGATAAGATAATTTACATTTCATTGTAAGCTGAATTTAATGGAACTGAAAGTTTACCATGGAATTGAAGGTTGTGTTGTGTTCTCTTTAATTTTCATTGGTGTAAGTCTACAAAAGTCTTTTTCACTAGTGAAAAATGACAAAAAAAAAAAGTGAAAATAATACTTTTATCAATGAGGTATTTCTATATTTCACTGGCAAAAATGTCATAAAGAGATTTCATCAAGGAAGTAACCTAAAATGGAGTGACCACTTACCTTTATCTACACTTCCTACAGATGACCGTCTTGATCCATTGCTGGATTTCTCACCTGTGCTACCTGGAAACAGATGTAGCAAACAAAGTTAACTCCATCACTCCAAAATTCATACACATATTAAAATTGACCATGGTAAATATTAGTGAATAAGATTTTAACACTCGACAGTGCACAAAGAAAAGCGTCCCATATATGCTGGTTCTCAAATTAGTTACCTTTCAAGAGAAAAAGAATTAATGAAAAGTTAACCATCTATCTGAAATATTACAGAGCTATGAACACACAGAATTTTCCCTGAGGAAAGCCAAAGTATATCAGGAAAACTAAGGAGTTTATATGTTAATTTATTTCATGAAAAGTGGATTTTAATTTCAGTAATATATTACAATAACTGTATTAGTTATGCATCCCAGAGGGATCTTGGCGCCCACCATTAAGAAGAAGATTGAAGAGAGATCCATTCAGTACTTTATAAGAAACAGGGATAACAATCTTTACTAGGTGAAATCCAATATGGCTGCCTGTTTGCCATTTTTTATTTCTAATCAGAAAAATTTCATTGGCAAAACTAGAGACCAAGGGTAAACTACATATTAAATTTAAGAGAGATGCATCCCAAACTTTTCAAGAAATAGCAATAACAAATTTACAGAGGGAGGAACAGACGCCGAACCACAGACACAGGGCGATTTGAATAGCCTGCGATCTGATGATGATGGGCTAAGAATATATAAAATAGCAGTCTCAATGCCTTTATACCTTTTAAACCTAGAGAAAATTTCAGAGAATGAAAAAAATGAAAATCAATCAACAATACAGAACAGCTGTAACATTTCAAAGGATTGTTTCCATTGTGTGACTAACATGTACATAAAATGTTTAAACAATACCTTACCATTCATCTAATGCTCCAAACAAGTGATATTTCAGGAAGTCTAGGCAGATTTTATAGATTGCAGTCCAAACATAAATTTTTCAGTATTTTTCTTGATTTTGAAATGACATGGCAGACACATTAATACTGAGTATGTATCAACACATCTATATGTACAAAGAGAGGATTTTTACAGAGGAATTCAGAGATAATGTCCAGCTAATTTCACCAACACACTTCAAGTCTTGGTTCGTTTGATTAAAGGTCACTGTTTTAATTAGGTTTTAGCACTATAGAAGCAACAAGCAGTATAGGCATTCATAGACGGTGCTATAAGAAAACTGCATGAAAGACTATGACCTTCACACTATGGCACCTGCTAAAAATGTTAGGATTGTGACCTTCACCCCCATAAGTAACTGCAAGAAAGCCAAGAACATTACCATCATTCTATGACAATTACTGAGACAGTGATGGTTAACAGGGGAATATTGTACTGCTTATGTGAAGATAATTCTCATGAATAGCTACCTGTTTCTTGAGCCAAAACAGTAAGTTGTGTGGATTGCTTGATCAATGACACTCTGTAGAAATAATTTCTCCAAAATGTCTCTTCATTTATCCTGTAACAGATAATTAGTTACAAGAAATCAGATAGCTTTTAATAAAAACATTGAATATTTCCATCAAATAGGGTTTTCTATTGAACCCAATAATCACACAAATGTATCGAAATGGATGTCTTTCTTTTTCCACTTATAGATAACAAGAAAAATCAACCATGGCTTTAAAATCGATATTTCATTTTTATCATATTCCCCATGCCTGTGAACAATATGGGTTTCTCTTGAACAAAACCGATTTTATATATCTGTTAAACAACCAATGAATACAAAATCAATACGCACTGTTTTGGTACAAGTTCAAATCTCATTTTCTGTAAGTTGGGATCCTCTTGGAGAGTTGCAGTAGCTATAGGGAACATACTTTCAAAGTGAAATTGAAACTGGATCCCAGAGGGAGGGTTTCGTAGAAAGTGTCTCTTGTCCTGAAACATATACATTGTATTATAAGGTTGACAACTTACAAATCTAATGAAAACACCAATATGATTTTCACAAAATAACTTTGATTTTTAATTTATTTCATTTTTTTGCCATTTGAAACCCGATTTGGGTTCAAAACATAGTACACCATGTATGTACATAGCAATACTTATAGCAATGATTTGTGTATGTCTGACGTTTGTAGACTTGCTGTAGACAGAGCTATGATTTGTGTATGTCTGACCTCTGTAGACTTACTGTAGACGGGCTATGATCTGTGTATGTCTCACCACTGTTGACTTACTGTAGACAGAGCTATGATTTGTGTATGTCTCACCTCTGTAGACTTACTGTAGACAGAGCTATGATTTGTGTATGTCTGACCTCTGTAGACTTACTGTAGACAGAGCTATGATTTGTGTATGTCTGACGTTTGTAGACTTACTGTAGACAGAGCTATGATTTGTGTATGTCTGACCTCTGTAGACTTACTGTAGACAGAGCTATGATTTGTGTATGTCTGACGTTTGTAGACTTACTGTAGACAGAGCTATCATTTGTGTATATCTGACCTATGTAGACTTACTGTAGACAGAGCTATGATTTGTGTATGTCCGACCTCTCTAGACTTACTGTAGATGGGCTATGATCTGTGTATGTCTCACCACTGTTGACTTACTGTAGACAGAACAATGATTTGTGTATGTCTGACCTCTGTAGACTTACTGTAGACAGAGCCTTGATTTGTGTATGTCTGACCTCTGTAGACTTACTGTAGACAGAGCTATGATTTGTGTATGTCTGACCTCTGTAGACTTATTGAAAAAAGCTAAGTCTTGTGTATGTTTGGTTCATCTATGTTTGGACAGGTGAAAATTTTTAAGAATTTTAAAATCTTTTTCTATTAATGCTGGTCTTTCTTCCAGAGTCCAAACACTCTCAAAAACTGACCATATAATGATTAGCAGATTTCTTGGTTATTGTCTTTAGCAAATTTAAATCATATAAGTACCCTGATTTCAAAAGAAAGAGTTGTATAGCTATCCCCACCCAGCATCTGTCAATATTATTCCTGACTAGACTTGATACTTAGCAATTTGAAGTAAATAGAAGTCAGAAAGCTGTTTTTATATACGTTTTTTCTTTGATCAATGTATACCAGAATCTTGATAGACTGGAAGGGTACTTCAAGCAAAGTAAAATAGTATCATTTAATTTATACAAAACAAGGTGTTCATATTTTTATGTGCAAAAAAGTATTCAAATTCAAAAGGTATGTATGTACACATTTAAGTGATAATTAAACATTTGAATCTTTAACAAATGATTTAAGAATAAGTTAGTGGTCTCAGTTGAGGAAACATCATTATCAATGGCCATTCTGTTTATGTGTCATTCTTATCTTGGTTTTGGGCTCAATTGGAGGTAAAATGTGACATGCCCAAGCACATCAAATTTAATGTTAGTTATCTAACCTGTAAAAGTATATGAATTTTCTTTGAAATATTTCAGTAACAATATCTTTTGACTTGATGTTACTGAAACA
The DNA here is from genome assembly GCF_031769215.1 of Ylistrum balloti. Lineage (NCBI taxonomy): Eukaryota > Metazoa > Mollusca > Bivalvia > Pectinida > Pectinidae > Ylistrum > Ylistrum balloti. Next base: position 1,177,580 of record NW_026782006.1, on the reverse strand, counting down.
TTATTTTTCTGAAATTAGTTCAAAGTTATAGGCAATTGAAATGAAATTTTAATCTCTGATTGTAAATTAAAAATTTGTACGAAATTATAAAATGAAGCATAAATTGCATAGTATAACGTTCAATATTGTGTTAGTATTTATGAGTACTTAGGAGCAGAATCAGCTCCAGTTGTAGGTGTTCATACTTGCATTTTTGTCAAAAAATTTATTGTTTATATTCAGTAATTGAAATAGAATACAGAGTAGGTTTCCTACTTATCAATGAATAAAAATGCTTGATAACTTGTCTGTATGAATGTGTAATACATGTGTATACGAAGGTCTACATGTTAAACTTTAATCAATATTTCCTATCAAGAACATACAGCTTGATTTCAATTACACCTTGTCATGATGTAAATCTGTATGACCAATTACAGTGTTGACCAACTCTATGATTTACCTGTACCTGTAATGCTATTACTGCTATTACTGTATCTAGACTTACTGAGGAAATCACCCATTCGTGTCTGGTCATTGTAGACCTACAGTAGACAGAGCTATAGCTATGTGATTTGTTTATACCTGGCCTCTGTATCTGCTTACTGAGGAAATCACCCATTCGTGTCTGGTCATTGTAGACCTACAGTAGACAGAGCTATAGCTATGTGATTTGTTTATACCTGGCCCCTGTATCTGCTTACTGAGGAAATCACCCATCCATGTCTGGTCATTGTAGAGTTATAGTAGACAGAGCTACAGCTGTCTGATTTGTTTATACCTGGCCCCTGTATCTACTTACTGAGGAAATCACCCATGTGTCTGGTCATTGTAGAGTTATAGTAGACAGAGCTATGTGATTTGTGTATACCTGGCCCCTGTATCTAGACTTACTGTTGATAGGGCTAGTATCTGTGTCTTCATGCTCTCCTCCTCATTGTAGCCTATCCATGGTGGCACAGCAGCTTCAGAGCGTTTCACTTTTTCTTTCTTTTCTGTCATAAATTTATCTTGTTCACGATTGAACTCTCCAAGGAATGTCTGAAAAGCAAGTTCATATAAATTTTAAAGATTTAGCCGTTTATAGTTATTCTTACTTATTTATGACTTTATAAGAAACTGTGCAACATGTTCTTTATAATCATTAGTTGTAACAGGAAAGCAGGGTGTTATCTCAACTTTCCTGACATGGAATAATGCTAACTTTTTTCAATTCACAGCTATTGGTCATACATAATTGATACATGTATCATTTGTAATTACACTGACTTTTAATTTCTTTACTTTCACTCATTGAATTTTCACCAAACATCACTACATGTGTCTTCATGTTTTTTACCATAGTATCTCCTGCATTGTTTAATGAATTTATTACAAACTATGACAGCATTTGTGTTACAATATACCTAAACTTAAAAAAAAGCCCATTAAATTTCAAATGACATACATTGGACCCTCAGACATTTTCATTCCCAGCCAAAATTGTCTGAATTAAGAGTTTTCCAGATTGTTGAGTTTAGCCAACTGGCCAATATTACTGGATTTATATTGTTTTAAGAATATCTATATAGTATTTACTGTGTGAATACAGGTATTTATAAATGTCTTCCATTGTCAAATTATATTTCATTTTCATAAATCATTGTATCAAAATTTCCTAAGTGAAAGTTGTCGATATTCTCTTAAGTCCAATATACTGCACTCCGAGACAATTTAGTATTGAATGTCTACTAGATACATTTGTATCAGCAGTGATGTTTTTACTCAAAAATTCATACTTTCTTTATAATATATACACTACATAGTGTATTTATATGTTTTGATAAAAAATCATATGCTAATTTCCCAATATGTTGTTATCTGGAACTATTTTTTGAATCAGTTTACATTCAGACCTACTGCATGACAAATACATACCCAACATGTGAAAGACTCATAAAGAACTGAAAGTATTTCATTCTCTCTCTCTGTTCATTATCATATGCATCTGTGTCATACTTTTCTATGTTGAATATTCAGAAGAAGTAAGGGTTGATGGCTTCATCGTTATCTATCAAATTTTATTTTGTATTTAAATGATTTATATCAAACATTAATTACATCTTTTCATCGATGATCTGTCTAGCAGTACTCTGTACATCTCTGGCAAAGGTAACTGAACACAATTAATTTTTCATGAGGTAGTAGAAAATGTCTGGACTATTGCAGGAATATAACAATAAAATGCCCATTCCTTTCCTTAAAATGTACTTCCAGAAGTGTTACGGAAATTTGTTCTCCAACATTTCCATCCAAATTGTGAGTTTTCTGGAATATTGGCATCCAGAATACTGTAGGTCCACTGTACATGAATACCAAATCACCTACTAAACCTTGACAGTCTCAAACTAATCATATCTACTCTACTTATCTCTTTTACACTCTCCATGAATTTCGAATCCTACTGATTTGTCAGTGAGCTTTGCACTTGATACAATCTTAAAGAAACCGACGCAATTAAAATTTTCTGACACTTACCTTTTCTTCTACAGACTTTGTGATTTGTTTGGCGTGGTCAGCCACTGTTTTTGTTGCTGCTTTACCATAACTATACAGGAAACCTGCAAAATAATGTTAGTGTACTACCACTTCACAGCATACTTATCAACCTGTACTTCTAAAGTACTACCACTTCACAGCATACTTATCAATCTGTACTTCTAAAGTACTACCACTTCACAGCATACTTATCAATCTGTACTTCTAAAGTACTACCACTTCACAGCATACTTATCAATCTGTACTTCTAAAGTACTACCACTTCACAGCATACTTATCAATCTGTACTTCTAAAGTACTACCACTTCACAGCATACTTATCAATCTGTACTTCTAAAGTACTACCACTTCACAGCATACTTATCAACCTGTACTTCTAAAGTACTACCACTTCACAGCATACTTATCAATCTGTACTTCTAAAGTACTACCACTTTCTAAAGTACTACCACTTCAAAAGTACTACCACTTCACTGCATACTCATCAATCTGTACTTCTAAAGTACTACCACTTCACAGCATACTCATCAAGCTGTACTTCTAAAGTACTACCACTTCACAGCATACTTATTAATCTGTACTTCTAAAGTACTACCACTTCACAGCATACTCATCAACCTGTACTTCTAAAGTACTACCACTTCACAGCATACTCATCAACATATACTTCTAAAGTACTACCACTTCACAGCATACTTATCAATCTGTACTTCTAAAGTACTACCACTTCACAGCATACTCATCAACCTGTACTTCTAAAGTACTACCACTTCACAGCATACTTATCAACCTGTACTTCTAAAGTACTACCACTTCACAGCATACTCATCAACCTGTACTTCTAAAGTACTACCACTTCACAGCATACTTATCAACCTGTACTTCTAAAGTATACCACTTCAAAAGTACTACCACTTCACAGCATACTTATCAACCTGTACTTCTAAAGTATACCACTTCAAAAGTACTACCACTTCACAGCATACTCATCAACCTGTACTTCTAAAGTACTACCACTTCACAGCATACTTATCAACCTGTACTTCTAAAGTATACCACTTCAAAAGTACTACCACTTCACAGCATACTCATCAACCTGTACTTCTAAAGTACTACCACTTCACAGCATACTCATCAACCTGTACTTCTAAAGTACTACCACTTCACAGCATACTCATCAACCTGTACTTCTAAAGTACTACCACTTCACAGCATACTCATCAACCTGTACTTCTAAAGTACTACCACTTCACATCATATTTATCAACTTGCACTTCTAAAGCAAGAGTGATAACAAAACTTCAACTTTGAAAACCCAAGATGGCTGTCTGATGACCATATGATTTTTCTGATCAATTAAAAATTCAAAGGACACATGCAACTAGGGACCAAGGGAAACCTATTCATAAAATTTTAAGAATTACCATCCAGTACTTATCAAGATAAGATGATAGTGATTAACAATGAGTATATTTACAGACAGACAATTCAAACTGAATCTGTAGCAAGTCTGAATATTTTTGCTCTTATGTATACTCTTTCTTTGAGATATCCATAACTTTATGAGCCAGTACACTTTTCTGGTTAGTCTCCAACCCATTGTCACAATAACACTGTATGTAAACCTTTGCATACCTTAACATCTGTGGAAATCATAATGGTAAGCAATTCTACAAACTAATGTTAATTACCAGCAATATCAATGCCTTATCTGTATATTTGTCCATCATATTACTTAAATCTGATTACCCTTCTTGATTAGCTTATCACAATCACACCTACAGAGCTTACATACTGTAATCCCTGCTTGATATTCCTACATCAGTTTTGAATGAGTTTCATCTAATTTGAGTCACCACACTTTTCCACAATGAAGAAAATGAAGAAAGCTATATAACTTTAGAATTAGTGTTAAAACTTACTGGATATGTATGCACTCTAATTATGACTGTAAATGTAATCTATAGATATCATCCAAGTCACGTCTTAGGATGCATTAAAACAGAAATAAAAGACGATGCATGCACCTCTTTGTCACTAGCAGTGACATCTTCTATTCTGACATTGGATGATTTTCACAACTGTGACCTGGACTTGTGAAGAAGCTGCTGTTAACTGATTTGGTAGCGTGTCATTTTTTGTAAATGCATATGATTGTGCATTTTTTTTAACAGACCTTCATGGAGGCTGTTGATTGTTGATTATGCATGTTCATGAAGACATGATCAAGTTTGCATATATTGTGCCATAGCAACAATAAATATACATACCCTAATAAATATCTTTGTAGTATTTGTAAAAGTCTTAATTAATGAACACAAAACTTTATTTTTTATTAATGCCTAGAGTGAAGACTTCAACAAATTGTTTCAGGATATTTTTTCAGCAAACTTTACATTTTGCAATAAAGCATTATAATACATATAAATCACAGTAAACTTGATAATATCCAGTAGAGACAACTTGTCAAAGGCATACAATTGGCAACTGTGAGATATTACAACATTAACAACCATTTAAATCAACAAAGACAGAAACAGTCAACTTGAGGAGGGTAAAAAAATTATCAAGTACAGTGAAGGTAATACTTAAGTTTTGTTGATGAATAAGATAGCACAATTACTTGTATCTGCATTGTAATGTTCTACTCTGTAGGGCCTTAGTGTCTGTAGACACATTAACACTATGTAGTACAACACCGCGTGTGTATATACATACATAATTACCTGAAGCAATTGAACTTGGAAACAAACAAATATATACTACTTCTTATAATTAGTAATTACTGAAGTTTGCTTCATGTTTCTAAAATTAGAATGAGATAGTCATGAGAGCAACCTGTGGTTCAACTTTTCATACAACTAAATATTATCAAACACACTTACTTCCCCATTCTTTTGCAGTATTTATGGCTTTAGAAGACGCGTCTTCCAAAGCTTGCTTCGCTTCATCAAAAGATAAGTCTTTTTCCTCTGTGTCAACGCCTTGGTTGTCCTTCTCTGTTGACTTCGTTTCGGATGGCTGATTTTCCTCTAGGGTTTCGTCTCCTGATTTTTCGTTTTCCTTGTTTTCTTCCGAAGATGAATCTTCTGTTGGATTTTTCTCACTTCCAACGCCGAGCCAACTTGTCATAGAGCTAAACATGGCTTCATTTAAATTCTCCGCAGTTATCTTTTGAATGAAATTCAATAATTGTCGTCATATACCTTCACTAATGGATTTGTGAATTACGTCGTGCGACCTTGACCGAAACCAAAACATCTAGTCTGGGTCGCGTCTGTGGTTGAGACGAAAGCGAACTATTTGTCATAGGCTCCCAATGTGAAGCTTATTAATGATGTAGATCAAAATTTAATCATGGCGACGTTCTTTGGAGAAATATTGCCCGTCTCATCAAGAGCAGTGGATGATGACGATGACGATGAAGATCTGGAACCTTTAGACTGGTAATCATTGACAGATTCAATGTTCGGTCAACGTTATTTCAATTCTCAAATTAATTCTTGTACATACCAACAAGGTTCATTCAACCACAAGATTTAAAAAAAAAACACGTGTTTTGCATCGTCACTGCCAAGCGTGAACCCAGGATAATGGTTGCCTTTTTGGCCAGTTACAAATCATAATCAGTGTATGTCTTATTGCAGGAGAAGACTAATATAAGTCAGGCAGTGCATGGATATAACGAAGCGTACACGCCACAATGTCACGATATTCTCGGTTAAATGTATCAAGAAATTAAAACGCCAATAAATTTTGGTTAACTGGTTAGAAATAAATAAAAATTTGCGCGCTACAGCAAGTGGTCAATCGTGCAATTATTGTGTCGTTGACGTTTTTCGTGCTTGTATATATGTTGTAACGTCATGATATTGGTTGACATTATATGACAAGTACTTCAAGGAATAAACAATTTTTTATTCATGCCAATTTCATTTGAATAAAAAGATCTTAATGTATAGTTGTATCATATATATTAAGTCAAACAAATTCGGGAAAGCAAAAAAAGCATTATAGTAATTTTGTATAATATAAAAGTTAGCTGCTGGTAAAGTGCATATCACCTCATCCTCGGTACTCCAGGGGTTGTAATCACGTTCACTCTCTGCGCCCCTGGAACATGTCATGGCAAAATCGAAAATTTCATGTGCGACACCTTATGGACAAGATAAAAAGACTAGTTTGATCCTTAGATGTACATTAAATGAATCTTGAGGTTACATAACATTATATTGTAATTGCTTTATAGCTGGATGTCACTCCTTTGTAATCTTCAAAAGGAATGTGTTAGCCTGTGACTGGTTTTCTCCTGAAACCAATGACATTACTTTGCTTGTGCCTTCAGTTTTTGCCATGAAATGTTCCAGGGGTGCACAGAGCGAAAGTGATCGTAATCTTTGGAGTATTGAGGATGATGGCACCTATGCTCTATAATGTCACTTCCAGAAGAATTTTTTTCAAATGGATCATGTCCCTGGTCCTATCATCCTGGACGTGAAGTGCAAGAAGAGCTTTGCCATTATGCAAAAATCTTACTTGGACGAAAGTTCAAGACACATTTATCTAGTGATAAATCTGTAGAAGTTGAGATTACAGGTCACTACTTTGAACTCCAGCAGTGGTAGGATGTTTTTCATCACTCCTTTCTGTTACAAATCATCAGGATAAATCGTACATTACTAGACCAATGAAGACTCATGTGTAGCCACTTCCTATGATGCATGAAAACAATTACAGACAATTTCATCTCCATGCGCATCAAAAGACTAAGAATGTTTTGGGAAATATAGTATGAGACATTAAGATTAAAAAAAAAAAAAAACAAGGAAAGCTTATTTACTCTTGATTTCAGAAAACATGTTTTTTATGTAGGAAGTACAAAATGATTTCTGCCTTTTGCATTGTAGGGATGTTAATACAGCTTTTCACTGTTGAGATGCATATAAAAGGACTTTGTTAACATACATTCATGGCGAAACTTAAAACTTTTAGAAGTTAATGCTATACAGAAGTAAATGCTACATCTACAAACTTTAATATGTTTCAGTTTGTGTGAATTGACTTCAGCAAAAAATATTTTAATTGCTTTGAGCCATCAATATTTTATATGTTAAGAGTTTCATTTTTTTTTTTTTTTTTTTGTATTTTCCCTTAGAATTAATCTCTGATATGGAAACAAACACTACAATTACTTTTATACATTTAAAATTTATTCCTGTTTCAGTGATTTATGGATGAGATGGTCAGAAAAGGCCCAGACAGATATGAAGACAGCAGATGAGGGGAAACTGCCGTGTGATACACTAATTGTGGCAATAGGCCCAGCTGCTACAGGTGATGTCAGAAATCTAAAAGATTTAAATAAATGTGATGTGCCTGTGAATAAGGGTCAGGCATGGCATTCAATATTACCTGTTCAGCCAAATGATCTTTGATCAATTTTCTTGACCACAAAGGTCAAATGTGAATTGTGTTATGAACTTTGAAAAAAAAAATCCTTGGTAATGAAATAATGAAATATGTAATGTATAGCTTGCACCATGTAAGGCACCTCATGAAGGACACCTTTTTTTCAAATGAAAAGCATTTAAAACTTTTCAGGACAAATAAGTCTGTTTAAAGATTTAATAAACTCTCTTTGAATAATGAAGAATTCTAGTTCAAGTGTCTTTGTAGGACAAAGGAATCTGGTTGTTAAAGCTTTAAATATTTTTTATTATAACCAAAAGGCTTAGGGTCATGCTATTTATTCTGTAGTGTGTTGGGTTAAAGAACTATCATAGTTCAGATGACTAGAGACAAGTATTAAATATGAAGTATTAAATATGTGAATAACTTTAAGCATCATAATTTTTTAAACTTCTCCTAAAGAGCAATAATATAACTCTCAATTAAAAATAATGATATTTTGCCGATATTTTGCTGATGTCAAGACTTATACACCAACTTTCAAAGAAGCTTCACAGATTTAATAAGTAAGCATTATCAGTTCTTAAAGAATCAACTGTTTCCTGAATAGACAGGGTACTCGGTGACAGAGAATATATGTATGGTCATTTATTGACAAGTTTCGATAGCTGTAATATAGGTCTGATGTGTGAGTTGTTTGTGGTAATGTTTTGTTGTTATTGAATGCAAATGTAAAAAAAAAACAAAAACAAAAAAAATGTTTCAGGTTTTGTGAGGGCCTACATCCTGCACCAAGAGTTTGAGTTGATTGGTGGAATTTTTGGTGGAATGAAGGAGCATGACTTTAACACATTTCAACAGACATCACCGACAGATAAGACTTGTTACCTATACAGGAGTACTCAGAATCCACTGATCATGGTCTGTCAATGTAATGTTGACATCACACCTGAACAATCATATTCTTTTGTAACCAAGGTAAGCACCAGTTGTTGATACCTGGATGGTTGTTATTCTCATGTAGGTAAGACTTTGAGGTGTTTATGATGGAACCTTTTTTAGTATGATGTAAACCTCACTATAGACAATTGTATAGCTTATTAACCGGTTTTATATCACATTCCTGGTGATGAGTAAGGATCACTTTCTTGATGTTATTTGTTGCACCATCTGTGTCTCAATAAATGATTCATTGAATTTATTTGTTTATTTTTTACCGAATTTCCTGGGGAGATTGATTCATATAAAAACAATACACTTGTTCAACGAATTTGATATTATATGAAAAACCCTGTTAGATATCATCTTTTCCCTTCCCTATATATGGGTGAATTTATAACTGAAATATCTACATGTCATTCTGTCATTGCCATCCACCAGGGTCAGCTTTAAGACTTGTTTGCTGTTATACAATCTTTGTATCCATGCTTTTAGTTATTTTATAGCTAAAGACTGCAATACCAAGCATGTCAGGTACTGCTTATTATACATGTCTTATTTTCCACTTATAAATATATATAACATATCTTTATATACTTATTTTTCAGTTGTTTGCTGGGATATGTCTCAGTAAGACTTACATTTCTATACTGTGTTCATGTTCCACCAGTGATTATAGAAGTGACATTCCTATTTTGGACATGCAGCCTCCTTTCCTCCGAGCCTTAAAATCAGTCAAGTTTGCTGGAACACCACTTTGTCCATATGTTGAACAGCCAAATGTAATTGCTGGTTTACCAGCCCAGTGTAAGTATATTGTACATTCTGTATGACTTTGGGAGCTCTTGACTTGTTTCTTTTTCATGACATATGATTTTCTCATTAACAAAAAAGAAAGGAAAAAAAAAAGCCTGAAGTTATACAAAATGAGGGTTTATCATCCCATGAATAGCCAAGGTATTTTTTTGTTTTAGGAAAGGTCTTGTAATAGAAGCTGGTGGCTTCCAAACTGAGCAACAGGAATGTTATATGCCACAGAGAGCAATAAGGGAAGTGTTTTGCCAAAGACATCATCACACCAGTACAGATAGTTTTAAGCAGGTCTTTTTCTCAGCTTCCTCAGAAACTGACCTAACCAACATGGTTATCACAGGCCCTATGAAAGGAGGTTTTGGGAACTCAATGAATGCAGTTTCGTGCTGTTGAGAGTTATTATCTATAAGTTATTTTTACAGTGTTGAGTAGCTGTCAGATCCATGGTTACCAGGCTGTACTCTACTGCTGTTTTGTTGTTTACAGTGTTGAGTAGCTGTCAGATCCATGGATACAGAGCTGTCCTCTACTGCTGTTTTGTTGTTTACAGTGTTGAGTAGCTGTCAGATCCATGGATACAGAGCTGTCCTCTACTGCTGTTACACAGATACTATCTATCTATCCTCTGCCATGATGAAGACTTTCCTACCTTTACTTAACTCAACACCAATCAAAGATGTAATACAGGTACGTTCTCAACACCAATCAAAGATGTAATACAGGTACGGTCTCAACACCAATCAAAGATGTAATACAGGTATGTTCTCAACACCAATCAAAGATGTAATACAGGTACGGTCTCAACACCAATCAAAGATGTAATACAGGTACGGTCTCAACACCAATCAAAGATGTAATACAGGTACTGTCTCAACACCAATCAAAGATGTAATACAGGTACGGTCTCAACACCAATCAAAGATGTAATACAGGTACGGTCTCAACACCAATCAAAGACGTAATACAGGTACTGTCTCAACACCAATCAAAGATGTGATACAGGTACTGTCTCAACACCAATCAAAGATGTGATACAGGTACTGTCTCAACACCAATCAAAGACGTAATACAGGTACTGTCTCAACACCAATCAAAGACGTAATACAGGTACTGTCTCAACACCAATCAAAGACGTAATACAGGTACTGTCTCAACACCAATCAAAGACGTGATACAGGTACTGTCTCAACACCAATCAAAGATGTAATACAGTTATGTTCTCAACACTAATCAAAGACGTAATACAGGTACTGTCTCAACACCAATCAAAGATGTAATACAGGTACTGTCTCAACACCAATCAAAGATGTAATATAGGTGCGGTCTCAACACCAATCAAAGACGTAATACAGGTACTGTCTCAACACCAATCAAAGATGTAATACAGGTACTGTCTCAACACCAATCAAAGATGTAATACAGGTACTGTCTCAACACCAATCAAAGATGTAATACAGGTACTGTCTCAATACCAATCAAAGATGTAATATAGGTACGGTCTCAACACCAATCAAAGATGTGATACAGGTACTGTCTCAACACCAATCAAAGATGTAATATAGGTACGGTCTCAACACCAATCAAAGACGTAATACAGGTACAGTCTCAACACCAATCAAAGATGTAATACAGGTACTGTCTCAACACCAATCAAAGATGTAACACAGGTACGGTCTCAACACCAATCAAAGATGTAATACAGGTACTGTCTCAACACCAATCAAAGATGTAATACAGGTACGGTCTCAACACCAATCAAAGATGTAATACAGGTACTGTCTCAACACCAATCAAAGATGTAATACAGGTACTGTCTCAACACCAATCAAAGATGTAATACAGGTACGGTCTCAACACCAATCAAAGATGTAATACAGGTACTGTCTCAACACCAATCAAAGATGTAATACAGGTACTGTCTCAACACCAATCAAAGATGTAATACAGGTACTGTCTCAACACCAATCAAAGATGTAATACAGGTACGGTCTCAACACCAATCAAAGATGTAATACAGGTACGGTCTCAACACCAATCAAAGATGTAATACAGGTACGGTCTCAACACCAATCAAAGATGTAATTCAGGTACTGTCTCAACACCAATCAAAGATGTAATTCAGGTACTGTCTCAACACCAATCAAAGATGTAATTCAGGTACTGTCTCAACACCAATCAAAGATGTAATACAGGTATGTTCTCAACACCAATCAAAGATGTAATACAGGTACTGTCTCAACACCAATCAAAGATGTAATTCAGGTACTGTCTCAACACCAATCAAAGATGTGATACAGGTACTGTCTCAACACCAATCAAAGATGTAACACAGGTACTGTCTCAACACCAATCAAAGATGTAACACAGGTACGGTTTCAACACCAATCAAAGATGTGATACAGGTACGGTCTCAACACCAATCAAAGATGTAACACAGGTACGGTCTCAACACCAATCAAAGATGTGATACAGGTACGGTCTCAACACCAATCAAAGATGAGATCCAGGTTTTGTCTCTCCATAACTTCTACAGAAAATTAATTTTAAAGTTAAGAAATGAAATCTTTAATCAATGAACTGATCTTTCATTCTGTCCTTAAAGCATGCTACCTGTATTTTAGTATAAACTGAGTAAATTAATAAGAAATGTAGAATTTCCTCAGTAATAATGACCAGTATTGTGTAGTGTTGTCCTTTTTGAAAGTGATCTATAGCGTAACGTTTGTTTTAAATTATGATCATTTGTTGAGTATCTTCTCAGTAAACATAATCAGCAGTTTAGTCGCATATCATCTCTCACAAAAATTGTAAATGCAAATACTATCAAGGAACTCCAACACTTACTGGACAGGTATTATACATAATATGATGAGTGCTGGATGTCATGATAAAATGAGTACTGAAACTATAAATGTTTTCACCTCATTTATACTTCATGTGTGAATGCATTGGATGTAGAGGTGTGCAGTTTGTATATGTAATATTGCTATAATTCAATTCTGTAGTGTTTTCTCAGGAAAAAATATTAGTAGTTCAGTATCTTTTAAATACGAAATTGTCAAGTTTTAAGTTTCCTTACTGAAGTTATATGTTTCTTCAGTGATACAAAAGTCAAACACTGCAATACTTATATTTTGTCTTCATATTTCACCAACCATACTTTCTCTTTCAGAAAAATCCACATGCTGAAGACGAGTTAAAAAAGATAGTGTCCCTTCATACTAGTCATAATACTTTGTATCTCTGAATTAGTTTTGCTTGCGGGTCAACATCACACAAGAGCTACTAAACACTGATCAGAGGACACTGCACTGCAATATGATGTCACCTAAGTGGTTACCTGTAAGGAGAGTAAATAGACATCAACGATTTGTGAGGTGTTCCCTATCGTCCTCACCATCGGTTATCAGAGTATCTGCCTTTTAAATCAGGATGCTAACACTAGATAATTCTGGGCAATGGTTGGACTCTAAATTCCAATGCTGTTATGGACAAATGTGTCCATTCCAACAGATTCCCTTGTGAATGGATGTACTGTTCAACCCCACAAACTGAAAAGGTCACTGAACATATTAAATGGCATACTCTCCCTACAATGGATTAATGTATAATGTCTGTAATGAAGCTAGATCTCACAGAGGCTTCAAGGTAAAGGAACTCTGTATTTATTGAAAAAATGTACAAATAAACATATGAATATATAGGAGCTGAGTAAGAAACAGCCTGCTTGTTTTACTTTCATACCAAAGGTTGTCCAGAATATACGGTAACTGCCCAATTATTTCACATAGATCACCACACTTGTGTCTTTTGATGAATTTTGTCACACACTGTAGAATTTTGTCCCTTTGAACAACAATTTTATATATAAATCCAAGCATTTCCTGTCACTTTGCCCATAAACTCTGCAGTACATATAAACATGTGAGGAAAATATTTGTGAAACGCCCCCTTTTTACACCTACAATTTGTCAGCAAGTACGTCAGTGTCTGTGTATGTTTTATTACATCACATATAATCATGTCATTTAGTCACAGTGTAGTCAATAATTGTAATAAAGCCCAATGACCCTTTATAGCCCCTCCCTTTGTACTAAGAGAAATAACTTTTAACGTTATTGATAAATGTTCTACTTACTGAAAGTAATGACCAAATTAACAAGACAAGGGATAACATGGAAGATTCATTCTTCTTTTTTTAATATTTTATTTTTGTGAATAAATTATTTTTACTTATCATAGTCTTCTTGTGTTTAACACAATATTTATACCTGTACTACTCGTTCAGTCTGTAATGTGGATCTAATCGATGAAGGGAATTACAAGGCCCTTTCCAAGGGTGTGATGTTGATATCTCGACCTAAGGTCGGATAGATTAATTTCAGATGGATGAAATTGAAGCACTCCCTTTACAAAAGGTGCAAGACACAATGTTACAATATAAAAGACTGACTTTTTGTGTAGTAACAAACCAGTGTATTTCAACATTCAAACTTGTGTGGAAAAAGCGGATTTCTATTGAAGATAAATTATTGAAAACATGTATAAAGGTTTACAGAGAAATGGTTTATATAAAATGAATACCCTGATAATGCATTCTGTATCACACATACAATTGAAGGATTTCAAATCAAATAAAAAAATATAGATAAACAAAATACTATCTAAACACATCTATGTATATCTAATGTCAATAGAATAAACAATATCATGAACACAACTACCAATGATTTAAGGATGTTACGTCTGTCTAGAGATTGTTTACCTAATGCTGATAACGTAGACACCATAGACTCCTTTAAGGAACATTAACGAGTGTTCTATAACAGGGGCTGGATTTCTGTAAATATTGGTTGACAAATGTTAATAGGCTGGGGCACAGAAAAAAAAAACAATAAAAAAAACTACCAATTAATTTTGTACAAAGTTCAAGCATGCTAATTAAAAAAGTTTTTAAAATGTTTTCACTGATAAAATACAGGAATTATTCTACCTGTCCTTACAGCAAGTATTACAAATGGTAATGATAAAACACACTAATTATTCTTCCTATATTGGTAAAATACATTCAGTATTCTAACTGTACTGGTAAAATACAGTAAGTATTTCAACTGTAGTGATAGAATAAAGTATTATAACTGTACTGATAACATACATTACTTGTAAGTATTCTAAATATACTGATGAAATACAGTAATTATTATAACTGTAGTGATAAAATACATTACACAATTATGGCCACCATTTTCATATACAATACCTGATATATTTAAAGAATTTAGAATAAGCAGTAAGTAATTCCACAGCACACTTTGAGCAGATAATTATTAATTACTGTTGTAAAGTTGTACAAATAGATCTGATTGTCTGCAAAACAATTCTACACTGTATCACCACTAGTTAGGTATACAGATATATCACTACACAATCTGAAACAAATGTGATTGTAGTTCTCAGGTGACACTGACAGCATAGAAGTTTGATCAGAAAAGTGATAACCTGAAGTGCATGAGAGATGAAAGGTATTTCTATAACCTTAATATCACTTTGTTATCTTGAAAAGACAAAATCACATATGCGTTTGACACCTATTGTTCGGTCCCAGCAATGAAAAACAGTAATCAATGTTTTGAAACTCTTTCTAACATCTAGTATAACAACGGACATAGGATAAATGCCATATTTTCCAGTGTGACAACTGTTTAACATAACAGATTTCCAATTGTTAAGTCACAAAAGTGAATGACCAGAATGATTTCTACTTGGCATGATGATGCTGTTTAGATCAATTTTTTTTCAATCATATATGTTGCCATTTTAGAAGAATCATGATACCTCCATTTTCCTTACTTTGGCATGCATATAAAAAGTTCCCATTAATGGTAAAATCTGTGTTTTTTTTTTTCTATTTTCACATGACAAAATATGAAATTTACATAATGTATGTTTCAAAATATCATTTTGGACTTCGGATTGTTTATATTTTGCAAAATGTTTTGAGAACAATACAAGTTGTGTAGTAATCATTAAGTACATGTTATATTAGGTACTAATGTAGTTGTGTTGGATGATATTTATGTTAAACAATTTGGATCCCAGATTGGCTGCCTTTCATTTTTTTAACAACATTTTTTATTATGTCCTCCAACTGAAGTGCTGCTGATAGATCTCCTGACACCTTCAAACGTCCGCCCATGTAGGCCTGCATTGGTTTTAGTTTGTCCATAAACATTCGCTGCATATCAGTGACAGAGAGTGACAGGACAACATCAGGTTCACCACCAGGGGGCACTCCCTCTCCAGCATGTCCACTTCCTGCAAGAATTGACGAGGATTTATGCACAAGTAAAAATACCAAATCACATGCTCCAACTTGAAGTCAATTTACAATTTTTGTTAAGGTTTTGGTCCCACAAATTAAGTCTTTTGTTTTCTTGTCCAACATACCAACTGTGGTTAGAGTGCTACAGAAAGAATCTTAATTTCCATGGAACATTGATGTGATAAAGTTAAGTAACAAGTTCTAACAAAAGCAGATAACCTCCTACTCTAGAATTAGGGCAACTTCCTACTCTCAAACTGGCACAACCTCCAGTCTCTAGAACTGGGACAACCCCTGGATTCTACAACTGAGGCAATCTCATGACTCTAGAACTGGGACAGTAATCAGTGTTATGAAACTCTTTATAACAATCTAGTATAACAACAGACATAGGATATACTCCTATATTTTCCAGTGTGACAACTGTTTAACATAACAGATTTCCAATTGTTAGGTTACAAAAGTGAATGACCAGAATGAATTCTACTCGACTTGATGATGTTGTTTAAACCAATTTTTTTAATCATATATGTTTCCATCTTACCAAATCATATGCTCTAACTTGAAGTCAATTTAGAATTTTTGTTAAGGTTTTGGTCCCACAAATTAAGTTTTTAGTTTTCTTGTCATGGATTCTACAACTGGGGCAATCTCAAGACTCTAGAACTGGGACAACCTACGGATTCTAGACCAGGGGCAATCTCAGGACTATAGAAGTGGGACAACCCATGGATTCTAGACTTTGGGCAATCTCAGGACTTTAGAACTGGGACAACCCCCGCATTCTAGACTTTGGGCAATCTCAGGACTTTAGAACTGGGACAACCCCTGGATTCTAGACTTTGGGCAATCTCAGGACTTTAGAACTGGGACAACCCCCGGATTCTAGACTTTGAGCAATCTCAGGACTTTAGAACTGGGACACCCCCGGATTCTAGACTTTGGGCAATCTCAGGACTTTAGAACTGGGACACCCCCGGATTCTAGACTTTGGGCAATCTCAGGACTTTAGAACTGGGACAACCCCTGATCTAGAACTGTGGCAATCTCAGGACTTTAGAACTGGGACAACCCCCGGATTATAGAACTGTGGCAATCTCAAGACAACCCTTGGACTCCATTTTTTTTTATCAAAGTGAGGTTATGGATAACATAGTTCAACGGTACATGTATACACTGGAAACAACTAGGTAATGCCTGTAAGACATGGATGTCCCTATTCCTGTACATAAAAGTATAAATGTTTGACTTCTTATCAATAGTAACAATGGCCTTGACCTTGGAACCTTGAAACAGTAAGTCATCTGAGATATTGTCATAGTTGAGTTGTTGACCTTTACCTCAGGTTAGAAAAAAATCCCTGAAGAAGTGGAATTGTTAGAGTGATGACACACGCTGAACAGAACAGGACTTGATGTGATGCTACAGGGAGTGACAGATATGGCTAATATTGTATGCCCTCTAATATGGCGTGGGAATAAAAATATACATAAACCTTATTTCTAAATAAAACAATTTATGATAAATTTATTACAATTATCAATTCCAAACTAAAATATTTAGTTTATGTCTGGTTCTTTTACGACACAAAATTTTCAAACATGTTTTAGTGTTGTACCATTTTTCAGATCCAAATAAAATGTTCCACCATCTTTTCCACCGATATTGAACTGGTACACAGCTCGAACGCTCTTGACCATTGCCTCAGTGAGGAGATCATTGGTCTGTAAGAGGATGTCACGGGGTGTAGGGACTTGTTCCAAGGGTGTGACAAGTTGCTCTGACATTATATCATTGCTCCCGACAGCTCCATCCTCGGATATTACAGTGACTACGTCTGGTGGCTCCACGTCAACAGCCTCACTTTCAGCTCCATGGCTCTGATTGGCTGTAAACAGAATACATCTCATTAAGAGTCACTGGGATACATTCATCAGTCTTAAAACTCAACCAAATTGATCTGTTATTAATAATTCACTGATATTGAATTGTGTTTTGACTAAAAATTTATTATAATCATGGATAGCACTTTATTCAAGGTTAATTATTTCTGCAGATTCACTTGATTATACATAACATTTCACTACAGAGGAGCTACACTGAAAAGTTACACTACACCTGGAATTAGGGTGCTGAAATGTCAACTAGAGCCAAATTAACTATTTTTGATTTGACAATGATAATACAGTAAAATGGTGAATTTATGGCTATAACACAGTATGTTAATTCACAAACAAGTGTCCTATCATTTGTTGATTTTACAAAGTGTAATGAATTTAACATACCGAAGTAATGTTTATAACAAATCAACTTCTAGGTCTGATTAGGTAAATATCAATGCTAATTAGTGACCATATAACATAGTGGCCCTCGGCAGTCATCACGCTTCAGTGATGCCAGTACTGCGACACTATAGTGTGTGTCGTACATATGTGTACAACTATTGATACCTGTGTCCAGTTAATTCTAATTTGTTGTTAACTATACCTCAGATATTCTGTATTTAGAGTTCTGAACAGTTTTTATCAGTAAAGCAGCATGGAGTATTTTAGTTGCTCTTAGTTTGGAAATGGCTTGGAAACAATGACTTCAAATCTAACACTGACTGGTTGGAACGTGTTAAAACGGGACATGATATTGTGTGTTGTTCTGTACATGGTGAAAATTCTATTATTAGTTCAATTATGTATTTCTTTATTTTCTGATAACAATTTATACAAAGCTTTTCCTTTAATTTGTTATAACTGTATAACAAACTATGTATATAACAAACTGACTTTCTTAGTCCCCCATATATTCTTTATAAATGTGTTTTACTGTATTCTCAATTAGATAACTAACCTTCATTCAATAAAACCATATTTACTTTCTAACAGGGAATGACAGTTTTAACACCATATCAATGCCCATCGTTTTTCTGTTGGAAGCAATTTTAATTCAGAGTTTTAGATTTTAGATTGCTCACATTATTTTTTTGTCTCGGAAACAAATTCATACACCCACTGAAAGTTTACAGTTTACAAAATGTTGAACTTATGATAACATGCCAGGTAAGCTTATGGACTGGATTGACAGATAATTTCCCCCTACTAGGAGGACACAATAATGTCCCCTCTTACCTGCTGCTGCCTCCATTATCACTGAGGTGAGCTGTTGGAATGTTTGAGGGAGACCAGGGGGCATCATTATGTTGGGGGCTCCACTCTTAGGGGCTGCCTCAGGAGGCTTCAGTAACTTGATTGGTGGTCTGCAAAAATCATTAAATTGGATAAAAACTACAAAGAACATTTGAGTAGGTTCTATAAAAAATCTGACACTGTCCCTTCCCATGTTAAAATTCTGGTTGTATATCAAAGAAACTAGGAAATGTTATATTCTGCAGTTGATCTAAATGAAATTTTGAAGAAACAACTGGATTAGGGGGAAGTTTCTGAGGATGTTCTATGCCTATTATACTATATCCCTTGTAAATTTTACCCTAAATCTCATGTAAATCCCCAATAAATATCTAAATTCCCTAAATCCCCATTAAATATTTAAATAGCATGTAAATATACCCCTAAATTTCCAGTAAATATATCAATGCCCCATAAATATTTTATCTAAATCCCAAGTGAATATCTAAATGTCCTGTAAATATTTCCCTTAAGTAAATAGTGAATATCTAAATGTCCTGTAAATATTTCCCTTAAGTCCCTTGTGAATATCTAAATGTCCTGTAAATATTTCCCAGAAGTCCCTATTGAATATCTAAATGTCCTGTAAATATTTCCCAGAAGTCCCTATTGAATATCTAAATGTCCTGTAAATATTTCCCTTAAGTAACTAGTGAATATCTAAATGCCCTGTAAATATTTCCCTTAAGTAACTATTGAATATCTAAATGCCCTGTAAATATTTCCCTTAAGTCTCTATTGAATATCTAAATGCCCTGTAAATATTTCCCTGAAGTCCCTATTGAATATCTAAATGCCCTGTAAATATTTCCCTTAAGTCTCTATTGAATATCTAAATGCCCTGTAAATATTTCCCTTAAGTCTCTAGTGAATATCTAAATGCCCTGTAAATATTTCCCTTAAGTAACTAGTGAATATCTAAATGCCCTGTAAATATTTCCCTTAAGTAACTATTGAATATCTAAATGCCCTGTAAATATTTCCCTTAAGTAACTAGTGAATATCTAAATGTCCTGTAAATATTTCCCTGAAGCCCTGTAAATATTTCCCTTAAGTCTCTATTGAATATCTAAATGCCCTGTAAATATTTCCCTTAAGTCACTATTGAATATCTAAATGCCCTGTAAATACCTAGTTTTGTCTTAAGAGAATTACATTATATTGTATCAGTCTATTATTGTATTCCCTAATGCACTGTGCACCAAACCAATTATAAGGAAATTTCCCTTGTCAGTGTACTTAAAACTGTATCCTGGCAACTGTCCTGCCCCCAATGTACTTACAACTGTATCCTAGCAACTGTCCAGCCCCCAATGTACTTACAACTGTATCCTAGCAACTGTCCAGCCCCCAGTGTACTTACAACTGTATCCTAGCAACTGTCCAGCCCCCAATGTACTTACAACTGTATCCTAGCAACTGTCCAGCCCCCAGTGTACTTAAAACTATATCCTAGCAACTGTCCAGCCCCCAATGTACTTACAACTGTATCCTTGCAACTGTCCAGCCCCCAGTGTACTTACAACTGTATCCTAGCAACTGTCCAGCCCCCAGAGTACTTACAATTGTATCCAGGCAACTGTCCTGCCCCCAGTGTATTAACAACTGTATCTTACCAATAGTACTTACAATTGTATCCTAGTTATCTCCAAGCCCCAGTTAGCTGCTGTTCTGTTACTGTCCTCCTGTAAACCAAAGTGAGTTGTAGGTATTCAACTATCACCAGTTCTAGAGGAAACTTTGCTAGAGGTGAATCAGAGAATTGGTACACTATGTACTAAAGTATGTAATGTTATGGACTCTCCCTAAACTCACTTTTACAAGTTTTATCAAGTAATAATGCTATGGAAAACAATACATTTTCCGTGATATTTGATAAAATAACTGAACATTTGATGAAACTGATCTCCACAAAAGATTTCATTTTGTGTTATTACTGAAATTCAAGACTTTTCCTTTCTTAATTTTTTTTTTATGCTTTTTTCCCTCCATTTTTTGCCATTTTATGCACTTCTGTTAAGCTATAAAGGTTAATTCATTACTGACTGGAATTCTTCAGAAAGACAAAAACATAATTTTGACTCAAACCTGTAATGCCAAGGCAATGATTACAATAATGATGGTATAAGGTACATTTAATTGATATAATTAATAGTCTTTAAGTTACCTGACTTTCAGTAGTCTATTTACATGTTGTCATATTGTTAATGTGATCATTCTTGTAACAATAAAATCCTTCACAAGAAAAAGTGATGATATTATATCCATTAGCTGTTATTATGTAAGTGTTTGATACATATTCACAGTAGACCTACCTCAATACTGGAAATAATCCAGGTCTTTTGTTTTTCAATGACTGCGAGTTCCTTTGACAAGAGGTGATTGGTGAGTGAGGCCTGGACAAGCCCCCTCAGACTCTGATTTGGGTTTTCTATACAAGTGATGGACTTGGTCACATCCTTAATCCGATATTGGACATCTGCTCCAACTTCGATGATGGCTCTGTCGGCAGTTATCAACTACAGGAACAGTACCACAGTGTTAGATGCCAATAATGACCCAGACAGTGATATTCCAGTGAAAGGTTACCCATAGGACCCAATGTTATTATAAATGTACCAAAAAATAGAAGTGAATAATTCCAACAGTTCTATATCATAAACTAGACTCATCACCAAGCATTGTGTTGGAGCTCCAACTGGATAGATAAATCAATCAAAATGGTGAGTCAGTCAAATTACATACCCAACTACACAAACAATAATCAGATTTATTTGTCATCTAAATGATAAGGAGGCCACTACTTATTAACCAAATAACAATAATACAGAGTTATTTCCCTTTGCTCATGAAAAAGTGATAATCACCTGTTGTGGAGGAACATTAAAAGCTTTCAGACGGATGTCTACCTTCACAACATGGTCTATCAAGGGCAGGACAAACACCATACCTGAAAATAAGACCTAGATATTCTGAAACTACAGTCCTTTCCAGGATAAATCCTACAAACATGTGATTGGTTAGTTGAGCGCGTGTGCTTCAGTGTAATATGCGATTACTGGTGTCCATAGATAGGTCAGCACTTCTTAGCTACCTGCGGCTCTATGAACTGATCTTGTTAGCAAAGTCCTTTCTTCCAAACGAGAGATTTAAGAGGGATCTTGGTGCTCATTATTATTTGATCTTTATTTGATCTTTGAAAAATGGATCTTTTCCCTTATGCTCTATTATTTTCCTCTGTTTTAGCTCTCAACGCTATAAAATTTAAGAAATAGCAAAAATAATCTTCAACTACAGAATCCAAGATGGTCACCTGTACGCCATTTTTGTTTTTTTGATCAGTCCCAAAATCCAAGATGGCCGTCTGTTGGCAATCTTATTTGTCTGATCAGTCCCACAATTGAATGGGCCAAACCAAGGACCAAGGGGAACATACATGTGGAATTTTAGAGAGATCCATCCAATAGTTCTCAAAAAATAGCAATAACTCTAATTGTTTACAGACAGAAAGACATGGGGAAATTAGAATAGACCACCATCATCAGATGACTGAAAAACAGTCCAGATACTTCCTAGAACTTCTCAAAATTCTGACAAGCTTAGGAGAAAGCATTATAAAATGTTTGGTTAGTGATGTGTGGGACCAGTACATTTGCAAAAGAATGTTGTTATAAAATGTGAAAGTGATATCAATGGTTTGATAATGCTAGCACACAGTATATAATACCTGGTGATTCCACCCCCTGATTATACAGCTAGATATACAGTGTACAGTATCTGGGCCTTCCACTCCCTGACTATAGAGCTAGATATACAGTATACAGTATCTGGGCCTTCCACTCTCTGATTATACAGCTAGATATACAGTATACAGTATCTGGGCCTTCCACTCCCTGACTATAGAGCTAGATATACAGTGTACAGTATCTGGGCCTTCCACTCCCTGATTATACAGATAGATATACAGTTTCTGGTCCTTCCACTCTCTGATTATACAGATAGATATACAGTATCAGGGCCTTCCACTCCCTGATTATACAGATAGATATACAGTATCAGGGCCTTCCACTCCCTGATTATACAGATAGATATACAGTATACAATACCTGGGCCTTCTATTCCCTGATTATACAGCAAGGTTTACAGTATACAGTATCTGGGCCTTCCACTCCCTGATTATAGAGCTAGATATACAGTGTACAGTATCTGGGCCTTCCACTCCCTGATTATACAGCTAGATATACAGTGTACAGTATCTGGGCCTTCCACTCCCTGATTATACAGCTAGATATACAGTATACAGTATCTGGTCCTTCCACTCTCTGATTATACAGCTAGATATACAGTATACAGTATCTGGCCCTTGCACTTCCTAATTATACAGCTAGATATACAGTGTACAGTATCTGGGCCTTCCACTCCCTGATTATACAGCTAGATATACAGTATACAGTATCTGGCCCTTGCACTCCCTGATTATACAGCTAGATATACAGTGTACAGTATCTGTTCCTTCCACTCTCTGATTATACAGATAGATATACAGTATCAGGGCCTTCCACTCCCTGATTATACAGCTAGATATACAGTATACTATACCTGGGCCTTTTTTCCCTGATTATACAGCAAGGTTTACAGTATACAGTACCTGGGCCTTTCACTCCCTGAAGACGTCCAAGTCTAAACACTGCTAGTCGTTCAAACTCTGAAATCCTCTGTCAATAAAGTTGTGAGAATCGTGATCAAAACAAATGAGTTTCATTAAGAAATGTGGTATCAGGTAGCTGATATATAGGAATTAAAATCAGTTGAACAAGATTAGTAGTCAAAACCTTAAACCATTCCATAAATGTGTTCCATAAATAGATTTGACTGCCTTGATGTCATATAAGATTTCAAATATAATTTGATATGAACTGACCTTGAAAGAGAACCATCCAGATATAGGAAATGTAATGACCAGTAGTAGGAATCCCAAGCCAATCATGAAATAATGACAGACATTTGACAACAGGGACCGCTTCTCTGTAAAACAATATTACAAGTATTAAGATAATAGTATGTTTAGTTTTTATCGTTTTGAATAAACTACTCTGGTTGGAAAAAGATAATTTAGTGGACATCCTTGTGAGGTTTTCCAAAATAGATTTTGTAATATTCTTTGTTTGATTAACCTCTAAAATGGCCATACATCTGAACATTTTTCAAAGTACAATACATAACTATATATATATTGAACCCAAAAATAAAGTACAATCAGCATTCCCTTCACAGTGTTTACCAACTTGTTTTAGATTTGTATTCCATAAGTAAAAATAAAAATACACCAAAATACACATATGTATCAACAAGTTTAAACTAATATTTCTTGGAATAAATAAAACAATGTATAGATTATTTATGTGTTGTTGAGAGAACATAGAATCTTTGCAGAGTTAACACATACACATTTTTTCAATGAAACCACAAATTATTGTTCTAAATTCCGAAAGCCTGTTACTGTTTCTCAAGACTTCTGTACATATTGTATTTATTTGTTTTCACAATAATCACAGTGGTAATTGAATGATGTCAACCAGTAGGATAGGACAGATGTAAACGCCTCTGAGTTTTTTTCACTTTTTGCAGTGTAAATATCGTTAATGGCAAATAAATAACTGATAATACCAAAACATTGCGAGCAAGTTTGAGATAAAGTAGTTAATTAACACAATGACAAACAGCCACAGGATCAAACTGACTTCAAAAATACTAATTTGACATGTATTTTATTTCATAATGACTAAATTGTACAGGACAGTTTTATTCCTTACCAATATGAATCCTGGCATCTCTATCATTATGATTTTGCCCATCGTATGTGTAATGTGAACGGTATTTTTTCTCCATGTTGCCTCCGTAGGTGTAGTACGAGTTGTAACTGGTTGAATTTTCTCTGGCACCATAGGAGAATGGAGAACTGTAATCCAGACTCACACTGTCTTCAGTAGGTAATCGAGAGTACTTAGCAGCCATTGATGTGAGGTTAAAGAGGCATCAATTCTGTCTTTGATGGAATCTGTAAGACTGTTAATTGAAGACAGTTATCCATCGCAACAATTTCCAGGTAAGTTTTCGGTTATTTATTGATGTGTCGACCGGTTTTGCCCGAACTTAAGTGGGCTTCATCAGGACCCTGATGTTCAGGGTCAGGTCCTGATGAAACCCACATAAGTTCGGGTGAAACCGGTCGACACATCAATAAATAACCGAAAACTTACCTGGAATTTGTTGCGATTGATAACTGTCTTTGATTGCCCCTATTCCTCAATCGCCCTGCATACCGGGCTAGGTATTCTCGGGAAGGGTATCTGGAACACTGTACACCTACACTAGAAGTCACGGTGTTGGCTCTGATGAGTTCAGAGGTCCAAGGTGTGTAGTGTTTTCTTTCTAAGACTTGCTTTGTGAGACTATGTCCTACCCTCTAGACTTGCTTTGTGAGACTATGTCCTATCCTCTAGACTTGCTTTGTGAGACTAGGTCCTACCCTCTAGACTTGTTTTGTGAGACTATGTCCTACCCTCTAGGCTTGCTTTGTGAGACTAGGTCCTACCCTCCAGACTTGCTTTGTGATACTATGTCCTACCTTCTAGTCTTGCTTTGTGAGGCTATGTCCTACCCTCTATGCTTGCTTTGTGAGACTATGTCCTACCCTCTAGACTTGTTTTGTGAGACTAGGTCCTACCCTCCAGGCTTGTATTGTGAGACTATGTCCTACCCTCTAGGCTTGCTTTGTGAGACTATGTCCTGCCCTCTAAACTTGTTTTGTGAGACTAGGTCCTACCCTCTAGACTTGTTTTGTGAGACTAGGTCCTACCCTCCAGGCTTGTATTGTGAGACTATGTCCTACCCTCTAGGTTTGCTTTGTGAGACTATGTCCTACCCTCTAAACTTGTTTTGTGAGACTACATCCTACCCTCTTGACTTGCTTTGTGAGACTATGTCTTACCCTCCAGACTTGTTTTGTGAGACTAGGTCCTACCTTCTAGACTTGCTTTGTGAGACTATGTCCTACCCTCTAGGTTTGCTTTGTGTGACTATATCCTACCTTCTAGACTTGCTTTGTGAAAGACTATACACCCTATCATCTAGACTTGCTAGAATACGGCATACACTCATGGCTTGCTCACTGAGACTAAGGTCCTATCTTCAAATCCAAGAAAAAAATCCAATAGTAAAGCTGTACTTTTAACTTGGTACATATACAATATCAAGCCGAGATGTGTAGATTGTCAAGGTCTGAACTGCATGTTTGATAAAAATAGAGGGAACTGTGTATTAAATAAATTAATACACACAATGAATATATGCACAGTGAATAAATCTATTTTCTGAATGTTTTCAATGTAAACAGGTGGTAGTATACAGTTTTTGAAAGTTTTATTAGCAAATAAAATGTTACTGATGGTTTGTTGAAAATATGAAGCTGAATTATCGACCTACAGATGAATTATATACCACGTCTGGTATCGGCACGATTTCGAAATCGACCGACTTTTGTACATGTATGTGCTTATTGAAAAATATTCGGGGTCATGTTTAATTCTATAGCACGTTACATGTGAGATATTGCATACTTACGCATTTGAATTCCGACATTTTTAACAGGTTTTCATTGACAACGATTATCAGACTGTCATGATATTCAGCCAGTCTTAACCGCAGTTGCCCACAACATCATGACCGGAAAGTAAACAAATGAAAGTTCGAACTAAAACCCGGAAGTGGAACATGGATAGGAATTGAAAATACGGAAATTATGCTGAATAATATGTAATAAAAATACTCAAAATAATTTGCTTGTTGTTAATAATAACAATTTTTGCTATAGTTTCTAAACTTTAAAGATATATCACTGCGATTTTTTCATTGGACACAAGTCTTCTTTTGTATCCACCCCATTGCTTTCCGTCAATGCCGAATACAACAAAAAACACATGTGGCAGGCGTATTCCGACAATGGCAGCATCAGTTACAAAATAGATATAAATATCTATTGAGTTAAGCGATTTTATGAGTTTAATAAACAAAACTTTTTACGAAAATTCATAAAATCGCTGCCATATCCGTTGACGTGTGAAACTATATCTCCACGCGGAACAGTTATTTTGGCGTAACGTCATCAAGCAAAATTAAGCATGACGTCAAAGTCAGGTAAACGAATATTGAACTGAGACGTATATCACGTATATATACGTCTCTGTATTGAACAACGAAACTGTTGAAGTTTTGATCGTCTGATTTTCGATTAATGTTGCAGAATGATAGAATACATGACCAGTGTCTTAGAATATAATCCGCATTTTGGCTCGAGACAGAAAGACACCATTCGTCTTTTTTCATCCTCGCCAAAATGCGGCTTATATTTCTGTACTGCAGTTGGCGACTCGACCACGTGCGCGTGGGTTTACATCGGTCTCAGTTTTCCTTCTACATTCTCACACTTCATTTAAGTTGGAAAAAACTTGTTTTGCAGTTGATGTAAATTAAATGAAGTTTAAACTAAAAATTACTTGGACAGCTGACGTCTTGTATATTTATCTGTGAAAAATAAGTGTAACGGAGATCTTTTTTGATAGGAAAATAAACTCATGTAACCTCGCATCCTATTATTTCTTGAAGATGGAGGTGAACAGGTTAGTTTCATCTTGAAATAAACGTTTTTGGTGATGCCGGTGTTTATTAGAATATAAAATTAAAAAAAAACAACTTACTTGATTTCTGTCTCATAATTGATTTCGGTTGATCAAAGACTCGATGGAGTCGTTTTCTGTTTAAATACGATGAAACTACCGGAAAATATCAGACGTTAAATTTCATGATCTTGGCTTGAGGAGACTGTGACCGTCTTCGTAGAGGGCGTGTTTATTAATTATAAGATATACAACAGAAGAAAGAGAAAGCTTTCGATTTTATTTTTGATAAATTTCAGATCGTCAAAGAATAAAACTCTTTTTATACTCTTACGTTGAAATATCATACAGTATATTACGTTACATGTGATTGTATCACGTACATACCGGTATCAGGTACATACTGGTATCAGCGCACGAGTTGTCTATCGTAACGGTCCCAGTCAGCGCCCGGTCCCAGTCAGGGGCTGTTTACAGGGAGAAAAAATAAGCAAACAAACAATTTTTGCATGTTAAAATGGACGTTTGTGTTTTTTTTTAATTTTCTTTTTCTGGAGAGCAACATACCTGCATCCGCTACCTAAGGTGTTTACAGGCTTGTGCAAGATGTCGGCAACTGAGAAAAACTTACAACACAGGAAATCGAGAGATGCAAATTGATAAAAATGACGATTAAGTCTTGTCGTCACGATGATCTCATTGAGAAATATTCTATTTCCTAATGCGATATTAAGTAGGACATGTTTGATGCTCGATAGTTTACACTTTTAGTTCCGTTGTTGCTTTCTGTGTTCTTCTCATTTCAGAACGTGACGTTAATTGCTTGAAATGACCATGATTTACATGGCGGGTGTCGTCGGCGAAACAGCAGACGCTTACTCACCCTGAACACCTCGTTTTATTCTCCTCACATACTTTCTGGACTCTCTGTGGTAATTGTCTTTTGTTCATATCTTGCTCCAGTTTGACTGAATTTGAGTGTGGAGCGTGATTTGGTTGACATATAGGTGTTTTTCATCTCAATGTCTCCGCTAGGAATCGCACCCGGGACCCCTGGCTTACTAGTCTGACGCTCAACCAATCGAGCTAAAGAGAAGTTCTCCCTAGCCGAGTGGTATGTTGCGGCTAGTATTTTACCAGGGTTACATACTCCCCCTCCAGGAAATTACTCGTCCTCGAGTTTTCAGGGGTCACAGCGATGCTGGTTGGGCATGGCTAAGTACTAATCCCGGGTCCCTACATGGGCGCAAATGTAACAGAGGTCATTTTTCATCTCAATGCCTAAGCTAGGAATCGAACCCGGTACCCCTGGCTTACTAGTCTAATGCTCAACCATTCGAGCTAAAGAGAAGTTCTCCCTAGCCGAGTGGTATGTTGCGGCTAGTATTTTACCAGGGTTACATTTTCATGGTCTGTGATGACTGATTGAGTTTTTTCTTATCTATCGTGTCCTTTGTGTATTCTTTGTTTCCCTTGTAACAGTTGTTATGATATATCTACTTTCAGTGATATAACAGTGATTACAGAAGCTGGACGAAATCGGGTAAACCACCAGTTTTGTCTTTTGTCACTTTGCGCTTAGGATGCACTATCTGTATTTGACGGTGTTATGTGGTCGCGTAAGTGTGTTGATGTGATGTTAAATAAAACTCTCGAA
This sequence comes from Ylistrum balloti, assembly GCF_031769215.1. Classification (NCBI taxonomy): domain Eukaryota; kingdom Metazoa; phylum Mollusca; class Bivalvia; order Pectinida; family Pectinidae; genus Ylistrum; species Ylistrum balloti. Next base: position 1,148,072 of record NW_026782006.1, on the reverse strand, counting down.
ATGGTCTCCGACTCCCATTTAATGTATAATGACCGCGCTGTTCAGTTCTCCCCTCTTTTCTGTCTCTTGATTTCCCGTGCTCTCTATTTCCAAATCTTCCTCTACCTTTCTTACCGACCATACGGGATAACCATATACTGTGAGAACCAGTTTAATAAGAAGCTGCTCATTTTTCGCGTACTACCGTCTCAGTGACGATATTACTGTATCTGTCCAGGAGACTCCATACCACCTCCAACTGAGCCTCCATACCACCTCCAACTGAGACTCCATACCACCTCCAACTGAGCCTCCATACCACCTCCAACTGAGACTCCATACCACCTCCAACTGAGCCTCTATACCTCCTCTAACTTCGTGGGCAATGGGATGATGTGACTTGTAGTACAGGTACTTGTCTGTATACCCAGTAATGTAAAGGACCCATCAGACCATCACACGGAGACTCCAAACCACCTCCAACTGACACTCCATACCTCCTCCAACTGAGACTCCATACCACCTCCAACTGAGCCTCCATACCTCCTCCAACTGAGACTCCATACCACCTCCAACTGAGCCTCCATACCTCCTCCAACAGAGACTCCATAACTCCTCCAACTGAGACTCCATACCTTCTCCAACTGAGCCTCCATACCACCTCTAACTTTGTGGGCCATGAGATGATGTGACTTGTAGTACAGGTACTTGTCTGTATACCCAGTAATGTAAAGGACCCATCAGACCATCACACGGAGACTCCAAACCACCTCCAACTGACACTCCATACCTCCTCCAACTGAGACTCCATACCACCTCCAACTGAGCCTCCATACCTCCTCCAACTGAGACTCCATACCACTTCCAACTGAGCCTCCATACCTCCTCCAACTGAGACTCCATAACTCCTCCAACCGAGACTCCATACCTTCTCCAACTGGGCCTCCATACCACCTCTAACTTTGTGGGCCATGAGATGATGTGATTTGTAGTACAGGTACTTGTATGTATACCCAGTAATGTAAAGGACCCATCAGACCATCACACGGAGACTCCAAACCACCTCCAACTGAGACTCCATATCACCTCCAACTGAGACTCCATACCACATCCAACTGAGCCTCTATACCTCCACTAACTTCGTGGGCAATGGGATGATGTGACTTGTAGTACAGGTACTTGTCTGTATACCCAGTAATGTAAAGGACCCATCAGACCATCACACGGAGACTCCAAACCACCTCCAACTGACACTCCATACCTCCTCCAACTGAGACTCCATACCACCTCCAACTGAGCCTCCATACCTCCTCCAACTGAGACTCCATACCACCTCCAACTGAGCCTCCATACCTCCTCCAACTGAGACTCCATACCTCCTCCAACTGAGACTCCATACCTTCTCCAACTGAGCCTCCATACCACCTCCAACTTCGTGGGCAATGGGGTGATGTGACTTGTAGTACAGGTACTTGTCTGTATACCCAGTAATGTAAAGGACCCATCAGACCATCACACGGAGACTCCATACCACCTCCAACTTCGTGGGCAATGGAATGATGTGACTTGTAGTACAGGTACTTGTCTGTATACCCAGTAAAGGACCCATCAGACCATCACACGGAGACTCCATACCACCTCCAACTTCGTGGGCAATGGAATGATGTGACTTGTAGTACAGGTACTTGTCTGTATACCCAGTAAAGGACCCATCAGACCATCACACGGAGACTCCATACCACCTCCAACTTCGTGGGCAATGGAATGATGTGACTTGTAGTACAGGTACTTGTCTGTATACCCAGTAAAGGACCCATCAGACCATCACACGGAGACTCCATACCACCTCCAACTTCGTGGGCAATGGAATGATGTGACTTGTAGTACAGGTACTTGTCTGTATACCCAGTAAAGGACCCATCAGACCATCACACGGAGACTCCATACCACCTCCAACTTCGTGGGCAATGGAATGATGTGACTTGTAGTACAGGTACTTGTCTGTATACCCAGTAAAGGACCCATCAGACCATCACACGGAGACTTCATACCACCTCCAACTTCGTGGGCGATGGAATGATGTGACTTGTAGTACAGGTATTTGTCTGTATACCCAGTAATGTAAAGGACCCATCAGACCATCACACGGAGACTCCATACCACCTCCAACTTCGTGGGCAATGGAATGATGTGACTTGTAGTACAGGTACTTGTCTGTATACCCAGTAAAGGACCCATCACACCATCACACGGAGACTTCATACCACCTCCAACTTCGTGGGCAATGGAATGATGTGACTTGTAGTACAGGTACTTGTCTGTATACCCAGTAATGTAAAGGACCCATCAGACCATCACACGGAGACTCCATACCACCTCCAACTTCGTGGGCAATGGAATGATGTGACTTGTAGTACAGGTACTTGTCTGTATACCCAGTAAAGGACCCATCAGACCATCACACGGAGACTCCATACCACCTCCAACTTCGTGGGCAATGGAATGATGTGACTTGTAGTACAGGTACTTGTCTGTATACCCAGTAAAGGACCCATCAGACCATCACACGGAGACTTGTAGTACAGGTACTTGTCTGTATCATACCACCTCCAACTTCGTGGGCAATGGAATGATGTGACTTGTAGTACAGGTACTTGTCTGTATACCCAGTAAAGGACCCATCAGACCATCACACGGAGACTCCATACCACCTCCAACTTCGTGGGCAATGGAATGATGTGACTTGTAGTACAGGTACTTGTCTGTATACCCAGTAAAGGACCCATCAGACCATCACACGGAGACTCCATACCACCTCCAACTTCGTGGGCAATGGAATGATGTGACTTGTAGTACAGGTACTTGTCTGTATACCCAGTAAAGGACCCATCAGACCATCACACGGAGACTCCATACCACCTCCAACTACGTGGGCAATGGAATGATGTGACTTGTAGTACAGGTACTTGTCTGTATACCCAGTAAAGGACCCATCAGACCATCACACGGAGACTCCATACCACCTCCAACTTCGTGGGCAATGGAATGATGTGACTTGTAGTACAGGTACTTGTCTGTATACCCAGTAAAGGACCCATCAGACCATCACACTCCAACTCCAACTTCGTGGGCAATGGAATGATGTGACTTGTAGTACAGGTACTTGTCTGTATACCCAGTAAAGGACCCATCAGACCATCACACGGAGACTCCATACCACCTCCAACTTCGTGGGCAATGGAATGATGTGACTTGTAGTACAGGTACTTGTCTGTATACCCAGTAAAGGACCCATCAGACCATCACACGGAGACTTCATACCACCTCCAACTTCGTGGGCAATGGAATGATGTGACTTGTAGTACAGGTACTTGTCTGTATACCCAGTAAAGGACCCATCAGACCATCACACGGAGACTCCATACCACCTCCAACTTCGTGGGCAATGGAATGATGTGACTTGTAGTACAGGTACTTGTCTGTATACCCAGTAAAGGACCCATCAGACCATCACACGGAGCCTCCATACCACCTCCAACTTCGTGGGCAATGGAATGATGTGACTTGTAGTACAGGTACTTGTCTGTATACCCAGTAAAGGACCCATCAGACCATCACACGGAGACTCATCACCTCCAACTGAGCCTCCATACCACCTCCAACTTCGTGGGCAATGGAATGATGTGACTTGTAGTACAGGTACTTGTCTGTATACCCAGTAAAGGACCCATCAGACCATCACACGGAGACTCCATACCACCTCCAACTGAGCCTCCATACCACCTCCAACTTCGTGGGCAATGGAATGATGTGACTTGTAGTACAGGTACTTGTCTGTATACCCAGTAAAGGACCCATCAGACCATCACACGGAGACTCATCACCTCCACGGACTGAGCCTCCATACCACCTCCAACTTCGTGGGCAATGGAATGATGTGACTTGTAGTACAGGTACTTGTCTGTATACCCAGTAAAGGACCCATCAGACCATCACACGGAGACTCCATACCACCTCCAACTGAGCCTCCATACCACCTCCAACTTCGTGGGCAATGGAATGATGTGACTTGTAGTACAGGTACTTGTCTGTATACCCAGTAAAGGACCCATCAGACCATCACACGGAGACTCCATACCACCTCCAACTGAGCCTCTATACCACCTCCAACTTCGTGGGCAATGGAATGATGTGACTTGTAGTACAGGTACTTGTCTGTATACCCAGTAAAGGACCCATCAGACCATCACACGGAGACCAGACTCCATACCACCTCCAACTTCGTGGGCAATGGAATGATGTGACTTGTAGTACAGGTACTTGTCTGTATACCCAGTAAAGGACCCATCAGACCATCACACGGAGACTCCATACCACCTCCAACTTCGTGGGCAATGGAATGATGTGACTTGTAGTACAGGTACTTGTCTGTATACCCAGTAAAGGACCCATCAGACCATCACACGGAGACTTCATACCACCTCCAACTTCGTGGGCAATGGAATGATGTGACTTGTAGTACAGGTACTTGTCTGTATACCCAGTAAAGGACCCATCAGACCATCACAACTTCCACCTCCAACTTCGTGGGCAATGGAATGATGTGACTTGTAGTACAGGTACTTGTCTGTATACCCAGTAAAGGACCCATCAGACCATCACACGGAGACTCCATACCACCTCCAACTTCGTGGGCAATGGAATGATGTGACTTGTAGTACAGGTACTTGTCTGTATACCCAGTAAAGGACCCATCAGACCATCACACGACCAGAATGAGAAGCTTCGTATCAAATAGGCTCTAGCAATATTTGTCAGTCAGTAATATTAATCAGGGGCATTTCACTACAAGTTATAAACCACACAATGATGTCACACGTGCTCATTGTTTTTATTATGGAAAAAAATAATTCAAGCTCGCGTTTTTGTAACTTTTGATAAAAGAGTAACTGTAATGAAAGAAATACCATTGTACCATAACCGCTCGTTATGAAACCTCTATTTATATCTTGATATCTGTTATATTTGTGTGATTTATTTTTATGTGAATAAATTGATAAAAGATTTTATACACCCAGCAATGTAAAAAATATCCCCGATCCTGGAGAATATATAGCAGCTTGATCTACCATAGAGCGACGGAGAGGGACTTATTAGCTTACAGCAACAAAACTGTCTATATTTCATTTAGGTTGACGCGTGATATTGTTTAGAAATGAAAGAGCTATCTGGACTTAACTTTTCCCGAACGAAACGAAATGAGATATCATCCTCGATACATTATGAATATCGTTAGTAAGGCATGGTAGGATGTTTTATCGAATTGTTTGTGTTTTTTAAATTGACACCAAGTCTAATATAGTTCTCAGCGACGAGCTTTCTCCATTAATATGACCTAAAGTACTGTTCTGGACTTAAGGGCAGTATGGCTTCCTGTGAGGGGATAGTTGTTTCCATTTTAAGTGATTTCTAGGTAGAGGCTGACTAAGATATTGTTGTCAGCATAAGAAACTAAATTTAGAAAGATAACAGGAAGATCAGCACAAAGTATGTACCGTGAAATTGGAATACTTCAACCACATAAAACTTACAC